>NC_043716.1:16191808-16360080 GCF_006229205.1 Suricata suricatta | reverse complement strand
GCCCGGGGCCGCGCGGCCGCCACCGGGTTACACAACCCGGCCGGCGACGGGGGGAGGGGCGGCCGCGGGGCGACTGCGCCCCCGCAATGCGGGGAGGCCAGGCGACCGCCGGTGGGGATCCCGAGTCCCCCAGCTCCGCCGCGCCGAGCGCCCCTCGACACCCTTCCCCCTCCGCTCCTCAGTGGGCCGGAGTCGGTGACAGGAATCGGCTTCCAACATGGCGGACAGGAAGCGGCCCCGCGAGGAGGAGAGAACATTCCAGCCGCGCCGGCTTTGGGGGGAGCGGGCCTGGGGCGCCGACCTCAGGAGGAGCCGCGAGGGCAGACTGCGGAGTCCGGTGCCCAAAAGGGGCATCTAGAGGTGGAAATGACCCGAGAGACGAGGGGTCCCGGCCACCCCCCCCCCGGACGGGGAACCCCAAGGCCACAGGTGGGCTTGGGGTGGCGGGTGAAGGAGGACACTTCCTCAACTCTGCCCACCTACCCTCGCCTCGCCGCCTGCAAAAGGGTCTGGCGACACCATCCGAGTCGAGATTAGCTAGGCCTTCTTGAGAAACACCCCGAAGGCTTTTTTGGGGGCAGGGGAGCTATGTTCACCCCAACTCAGAGCCACCACATTTAGGTTCCTCCAGGGCCTCACGATGGTAAACGGGAAGGGAATAATGAGGCTAGATTTCCAAGGCAGACCCTCTGGGTCTCCCTCCAGCCCGGGCGGGGGCCGGGTGGGGGCCGGGAAGGTCACACTGGCCTGGTTGGGCCTCTCCCATGCTGAGGGAAGGAGAGGGCGCTGCACACCCCGCGGCCCAGCCCGGGCTTTGGGAGAATGGAAGGGGGCTTCCCCAGACCCGCAGGGCACGGCCACACACACACACGCGCGCGCGCGCGCGCGCACACACACACACACACACACACACACACACACACACACACACACACTCGGACCGCGTCCGCGCTTTCCAGATCCAGATCCAGCCCCACCCCCATCTCCCATCTCCCCTACCCCCCACCTCCATTCCCCTTCCCCCACTCGTCCTCCCTCCCAGACCTGTTTTCTTCTTCGGCGTTTCCTGGTGCTGCTGGAGGGCGTGTTTCTGCTCATGTTTCAGCGCCTTAGGCTGGGCCTTGGGGCTGCCCTCGGCTCCATGCTGCAGGTACTGGTGAGGTTGCTGGTGATGGTGGTGGTGATGGTGATTGTGGCTGTAGAAATAATAATGGTGGTGGTGGTGCGGCTGCTGTTGCTGCTGCGGTTGCTGCTGCTGGGGGTGATGGTGCGGATGGTGGTGGCTGTGATGGTGCTGAGGCTGTGGCTGGCCGGGCTTCTCCTCCATTGAAAGCGGCTGGGACTCCCTGGCTGAGGCTGCGGGCTGCTGCACCGTCAGGATCTGAGACTGCTTCTCAGGGCACACTCAGTATATCTGAGCGCTTCTGGCCAGCGTACTGGTTAACCGAGCGATTCTGCGAGATTGGCAGCGGCGCTCCAGCAATCAGGAAACGCGCTGCGCCGCAGGCCCCGCCCCCAGCCCAAATCCTCTTTCCTTCCCCTTCGCCGCTGCCTCCTGGCCAACGCCACTTACCCTGTGCAACCTCACAGGGCCGGGCTTTCAACGTCAGCACTATGGCTCTGGCTTCTGTCGCTTTCTCTCCTTCACCGCGCAGACTGCGAACAGCACTTTCTACACTCCTCGCCCGCAAGCAAATTCACGTCGAGTGTAGCAGATTCCACTGGCTCTGAGAGTCATCTGTTGGTTCTGCACCTCCTAGAATCTGTTGGCTTTTTTTTTTTTTTTACCCTTTTCCGGGTAACCAGAGGGAAGCTCAAAGCTCAGTTCCATTAACCCTGAGACCACTAAAGGGGCAATACAAAAAGAGGAAATAAATACATTTTTTAAAAAAGAATACAAGAGCTTCACAATCCCGTAGATCATTTTGTATTCTGGATTCATTTTGCTTTGTATTCATATGCTAATCTCTTCCTTTCCACGAAGGGATTATAGGGTTCCACAATGGGGTATCTGTGTAATTTTCTAAAAGGGCACAAAGGGTTTAAATCATTGTTTCTTTGTGGTTGGAGGCAAAGGAGAGCGGGAGGAATGAAAATCTAAAATCTATAGTGAAGTAGTTTTGTTGTTTTCAACTCTGCAGGTGAGATCAACTGTAGAACCAAGATAAGTTTTAGAATATGTAGTTTCAAGAGTGAAAGACAGGGTAAAGGGCACTTTGAAAGTTATTAAATTAAAAAATACTTGCATGTTTGGAAAATATTGGCATTTAAAAAATACTCTATGGCTTTTGTGATGTTGATTTAATTTATCCTGCATTATCACATCACAGCCTTATTTTTTAAAAGCAAATGTTAGTCTGGAACATTATTACAGTGATTACTCAGGAAGGAAGAAAAAGGTTTTGTTGGGGAGAGGCACTTGGGTACCCTTTGTTAATATTTTATTTCTTGACCTGGATGGTGATGATACATATATTTGCCTTATAATTATTTCTTAAACTGAACATGTACATATGTATAATACACTATTCTCAGTATATGTTCTTTGAGGGGATTTTTTAAATTTAGCGTAAAATGTATATCGTTTACCATTTTAACCATTTTTAAGTTCAGTGGCAGTAGGTATATTCACATTGTTGTGCCACCATCACCACTGGCTGTCACCAGAACTTTCTCAACATCCCAAACTGAAACTCTGCACCCATTAAACAACAATTCCCCTAGTATCCTCTCCACCATCCCCTTGTAACCAATTTTTTATTTTCTGTGTCTGTGATACCTCACACAGGTGGAACCATACAATATTTATCCTCTTGTGTCTGGCTTATTTCACTTAACATGTCTTTTGATGTTCATCCCTGTTGTGGAATGGATCAAATTCTCCTTCCTTTTTGGTGCTGACATCCCATTGTATGCATATACCACATTTTGTTAATCCATTCATTTGACAATGGACCTATGGATAGTTTCCTCCATGTATAGTTTAGTTTTTAAAATGTGGCTTGATGGGCACCTGGCTGGCTCAGTAACTGGAACATGCAACTTTTGATCTTGGGGTTGTGAGTTCAAACCCCACGATGGGTGTGGAAATTACTTAAAAATATAACTAAATAATGGGGCAACTGGGTGGCTTGGTTAAGCATCTGACTTGGGCTCAGGTCCTAATCTCACAGCTGAGCTTGACAGCACTGAGTCAGGATCTGTGCTAAGGGCCTGGAGCCTACTTTGGATTCTCTGCCTCCATCTCTCTCTGCCCCTTCTACTCCCTCACGCTCTGTCTCTCTCTTTCTCTCAAAAATAAATAAACATTAAAATATAAATAAATAAGTGGCTCGATTTCCCACAGCAGGACAATACTAAAGGAATAAAGAGGGGCACTTGCGTGGCCCAGTCAGTTAAGTGTCTGACTTCAGCTCACGTTATGATCTCACGTTCCTGGGTTCAAGCCCTGCATCGGGCTCAGTATGGACAACTCAGAGCCTGGAGCCTGCTTCAGATTCTGTGTCCTCTTCTCTCTCTGTCCCGCTCCCACTTGCGTGTGCACACTCACTCTCTCTCTCAAAAATAAACAAAAATTTAATAAAGGAATAGAGAAGCTTTAAAGGAAAAATTTGTGCTCAGAAATTAATGAATGTGAACACAAAAGCATAATTAAAAGGTAAAAGCCTTTTTACCACAGTATATGTCATTGAATCCAGACAACCATGACCAGCTCTTGACTTGTTCTTTACAGTGAGAATTGGCTTGGCCTTGCTCAATTTTGAAGAAAGACCCCTATGGGGGTGTGGTGGGGAGTACATTTACCCAATTTTGAGAGCTAAAACCCCAATACTAACATTATAATGGATAAGTCTTTGCCATTGAGTAATATTCCACCACTTTCTCATCTATTAAAGAAGAAATAAAAGTGAATTATGTTGATAGGGCTTTATATTCTTTGGCTGACTTAGACATTTAGTTGGAATGCCAGAATTCCTGAGTTGTAACTTCTCTTTCTACATTATGGTTGCAGGCAAACCAAAAACATTTATTCTGACTTATCACACCTGAGCCTGACTTACTTTCTTCACATACAGTTGTATGAATTTTTGAAAATTAAGTCTTGCTTTTAGGTGCTTTAGTTACTATGAATGTTGCCTTACTAGCATGTAGTAGTATGAGAAAGGCTTGTGATATGATGTAAGAAAAAATGCAGAATATTAAATTCTATGTGTGCTAGCATCATAATCTTATAAAAAAAACATGAAGATTTTAAAATAAGTATGGAAGGGGCAATCAGGTGGTTCAGTTGGTTGAGTGTCTGACTTCAGCCCAGGTCATGATCTCAAGGTTCGGTTCCTGAGTTCAAGCCCCACATCGGGCTCACTGCTGTCCATGCAGAGCCTGCTTGGGATCCTCTATCCCCCTCTTTCACTGCCCCTCCCCTTCTTGCACTCTCTCTCTCAAAAATAAATAAACATCTAAAAAAATAAAGTATGGAAATACAGCAGTAGAATATGTACCTTTTCTTCCACCTGATTTTTCTCAAAGTTTTATGTGAAATATATTTGAGATTTGCCAAGTATTTGAAAATAGTAATACCACAATATCAAACCTCTGTGAAAAGAGAATAATTGGGGGCTCCTGGGTGGCTCAGTTAGTGAGCATCTGACTCTTGATTTTGGATCAGATCATGATCCCAGGGTTGTGGGCTCAAGCCCTGCGCCAGACTCCACACTAAGCTTGGAACATGCTTAAGATTCTCTCCTTCTCTTCCTCTGCCTTTCTCCCCAGCTAACACTCTTTCTCTCTTTAAAACAAAAATTAAAAAAAAGAATAATTGGGTATACTTAATTCAAGCATTTTAAAAATAAAATAGCATCTGCATTAAGGAAAAAACCAACAAGAAAATATAACGAGTCTGGTAAAATTATGGATGCTTTTTTCATTTTCTCTATTTTCCAAATGTTTTGTTATGTAGTTACTACTTTTCATAATAACATTATCTTTATTTATTTTTATTTTTTAATGTCTATTTATCTTTGAGAGAGAGAGAGAGAGAGAGAGAGAGAGAGAGAGCGAGAGAGCGCGAGCGTGAACAAGCAGGGGAAGGGCAAAGAGAGAGGGAAAGAAAGAATCCAAAGCAGGCTCCACACTGTCAGCTTGGAGCTTGATGTAGGGCTCAGTCTCAGGAACTGTGATATCCTGACCTAAAACAAAATCAACAGATGCTTAACTGACTGGGCCACCCAGGTACCCCAATTAGGCACTTCTTAGGTACCAGGTATTATGCTTTTTGTTATTTGGGTGTTGTTTGCTTTGTTTTGTTTCATTTTGCTTTGTTTAAAAGCTCATTTTTAAATTTTGAAATAGCATGGGAGAGTGAGCCAGATGTTGGGGTGGGGGTTGGAGGCAGAGACAGAAGGAGAGAGAGAAAGAATCCCAAGCAGGCACCAAGCTGTCAGCAGTGGAGCCCGATGTGGGGCCCCATCTCACGTATGGTGAAATCATGACCTGAGCCAAAATCAAGAATCAGATGCTTAACCGAGTGAGCCACCCAGGCGCCTCTCATTCTGTTGTTTTAAAGTTTATTTGTATATTTAAGTAATATCTGCACCCGATGTGGGGCTCAAATTCATGAGCCCCAAGATCAAGAGCCACACGCTTCTCCTACTGAGCCAGCCAGGTGCCCCTTGTTTTGTTTTTTAAATTTATTTCTCTTATTAACACAGTTTTGCATCATGGTTAAATATATTTGCAAGTGTGTCTTCATTGTCAAATGGAAACCACTTTTTACACACCTTTAATCTTACATTTTGTGTACTATGACAGCTTAAGAGATACAGAAATTAACTCTCTGGACCTCAGTTTTTTTCCTCTGTAAATTATGGAGAATGGGCAAAGAGGCCTCCAAATGTCTCCCCACTCTAACATGTCATGATCATATCTCTGCACTTTCTTCCCAGATCACCCCTTTATTTCATTATAATAAAACTATAAAAGCAGGAAATTTAGCTGATAAAAGTTGAGTTTTTCAACTGTAACAATTGATTATAACTTTACAGAAATTATAATCAGAAACAGTATTATAATTTTATATAAATGGAAATTGGCTCTCTGATGATAGTTCCAGTTTCAAAATGAGGCAAATCACTGGTAACATCCACTGTTTTATTTCAGCAGGGAAAGAATTTTATTCATGTATATTTCCTTTAGATCTTAATATTTTTGCCTAGAGACACTAACTTCAAAAAACTTTCAAAGGAATTGAACAGAGGTATGGGTAAATTAGGTTAGTCTTTTAATAACTGGAATATGACAACTTTTCCAAATATGAAAGTTTTTAAAAATGACATTTTGCTTTTATGAAGAGTATTATGAGAAAAGTTTGAGGGAGAAACTATAGCAGAGTGGTATAAGTTTTGTAGTCAGACAGAAATGAGAAAGGATCCCTATTCTGAAACTCAGATTAGTGAACTTGTTTGGGCAAATTATTTAACCTCTCTAAGCCTTAGTTTACTCAGCTGAAAAATGGAAGTAATATTAGTGCCTAACTCACAAAGTGTAGTGAAGTGTAAATAAGATAATACAAAGTTGTTGAGTATAGTGTTTATAATATTAATAAGTGGTACTATATATTAAATGTTAGTGATACTAAATTATTAAATATTCTATATATAAAGGTAACCTCTCAGAAGTATTTCATTAAAGAAACTGAATTTCAGAGAAACCAATTAGCAAGTTAACCAAGAATAGAGTATTTCCCCAGCTTTTTTTTTTTTTAATGGTTTATTTATTTTTGATACAGAGAGAGACAGAGCATGAGAGGGGAAGGGGCAGAGAGAGAAGGACACAGAACCAGAAGCAGGCTCCAGGCTCTGAGCTAGCCGTCAGCACAGAGCCTGACACGGGGCTCGAACCCATGAACGTGAGATCTGACCTGAGCCGAAGTCAGAGGCCTAACCGACTGAGCCACCCAGGCACCCCTCCCCAATTTTTGAAAGGATAGGCAAATCGTCCTTTTGGCTCTCTGAGCAGCAACCATGGTGGTGGGCAAGAATAAGCACTTTAAGAAAGGCAAGCAAAAAGGTTGCCAAGAAGAAAGTGGCTAATCCATTTTCTAGAAATATTGGTATGCTGTGAAAGCACCAGCTGTGTTCAATATAAGAAATAAAAAACACTAGTCTTGAGAACTCAGGGAATGAAAATTGCATTTGATGGCCTCAAGGGTCGAGTTTTTGAAGTAAGTCTTGCTGATCTGCAGAATGATGAAGTTGCATTTAGAATATCCAAGCTAATTACTGAGAATGTTCAGGGCAGAAACTGCCTAGCTTCCATGACATGGATTTTACCTGCACCAAATGTGCTCCATGGTCAAAACATGGCAGACCATAATTGAAGCCCAGGTCGATGTCAAGACTACCGTAGGTTATTTTCTCTGTCAATTGCTTGTTGGCTTTATTTAAAAACTCAATAATCAGATTTGGAAGATTTCTCCTGCTAAGCACCGGTAGGTTTGCTAAATCCAGAAGAAGGTGATGGAAATCGTGACCTAAGAGGTGCAGACAAATGACTTGAAAAAAGTGGTTAATAAATTGATTCCATGGGCACCTGTGTGGCTTAGTCAGTTAGGTGTCTAGCTCTTGACTTTGGCTCAGTTATAATCTTGCAGTTGGTGAGTTCGAGCCCCACATCCGGCTCTGTGCTGACAGCACAGAGCTTGCTTGGGATTCTCTCTCTCCCTCTCTGTCTCTGCCCCTCCTCTGCTTGTGTAGTCTGTTTTTCTCTCTCCAAATAAATAAATAAACTCAAAAAAAATTTATTCCAGACAGCATTGGAAAAGACATAGAAAAGGCTTCCCAATCATTTTCTCTGCTTCATGATATGTTTGTTAGAAAAGTGAAGATGTTGAAAACCCTAAATTTGTACTGGGAAAACTCATGGGGCTTCATAATGAAGGTAGTAGTTCTGAAAAAGCTACTTTGGATGAGACAGATGCTGAAGTTGAACAAGCTGATAGCAATAAGCCACCAGTCCAAGAAACTATTTAAAATTCAGACTTTTGGGACACCTGGCTTAGTTCATAGAGCATTTGACTCTTGATCTCAGGGTCCTGAGTTCAAGACCCACATTGAGTGTGGAGCCTTACTTAAAAAAATTGTTTAAGAAAATTAAATTCAGACTTTTAAGGGATACAAAAGTCTTAATAGTAATGTTTAAAAATGGGTAGGCAAATGCTATCAACTAAAAGCAATAGTATATTCAGTCTCAATAGCAGTCCTCTATGAGCAGCAGACTCAGAGTTGGCTTTCATTTTCTTCTCTTTTGCTTCGCTTTTTTCTCTAAATGTTGTATGCTGAGCATTTATTCCTTTTGTAAAAAGAAGAAAGCATTTTTAAAAAATTAATGAGTTCAACATCCAACTACCCTGTGAACATTAATCCCCTCAAAAAAGACCATGAGAATTGATATGCCATTTTGGGTTCCTTTTTGAGTCTCCAGTAAATGAAATGAATTTAAGTTTGAATGAATCAATAAATCTTCCATTGTCAGTAGTATACTCAGTTTGTTGGAGTCCGTAATTAGATGCATCCAAGTTGTATAAAAGGTCACTCCCTGAAAAAAAAAAAAAACAACAACTGGTAAGACTCTGCATAGGGGCACCTGGGTGGCTCAGTCGGTTAAGCCTCCGACTTTGGCTCAGGTCAGATCTCACATTCGTGGGTTCGAGCCCCACGTCAGGCTCTGTGCTGACAGCTAGCTCAGAGACTGGAGCCTGTTTCAGATTCTGTGTCTCCCTCTCTCTGACCCTCCCCCTCTCATGCTCTGTCTCTTCTGTATCAAAAATAAATAAAACATTAAAAAAAAAAGACTGCATAAACTGGATGAAATTAACCACTAATAGGAAATCTAGTCAATGTGATTATAATATCTAAGAAGTTATGAAAAATAAATAGGATAGACATGAAAACTACAACATATTACTTTTATTCCCCACGCCCCATTCTCTTTTGGTGTTTTAAAATTAGTATTTCAGAAGTTATATGATTGATATTGTGTTAGTTACATATTTCTGTGTAACAATTTACCCAAAACCTAGTCATCTTAAAACAAGCATTTATTATCTCATCATTTCTGAGGGTCAGGAATCCAGGTGCTGCTTAGCTGGGCGCTGGCTCAAGGTCTCTTGTGAAATCGCTGGGTGGTTCTGCTTCCAAGCTCACTTATGTGGTTCTTGGTAGGAATCAGTTCTTTAGTAAGTGTTGGACTGAGGACCTCAGTTCCTCATTGGCTGTTGACTGGAGGCCTCCCATAGGGAGCCCACGACAGAGCAATTGTCTTCCCTCAGAATCAACAATAAAGGGTGCCTGGGTGGCTCAGTCGGTTAAGCATGTGACTTCAGCCCAGGTCATGAACTCGTGGTCTGTGAGTTGGAGCCCCATGTTGGGCTCTGTGCTGACAGCTCAGAGCCTGGAGCTGCTTGGGATTCTGTGTTACCTCTCTCTCAGTCCCTCTCCAACTCAGGCTCTGCCTCTCTGTCTCAAAAATAAAAAACTTTAGGGGTGCCTGGGTGGCTGAGTCAGTTAAGTGACCGACTTCAACTCAGGTCATGATCTCATGGTCTGTGAGTTCAAGCCCCGTATCCAGCTCTGTGTTGGTGGTTCAGAGTCTGGAGCCTGCTTCAAATTCACTGTCTCTCTTTCTCTCTGCCCCTTCCCCACTCATGCTCTCTCTCTCTCTGTCTCTCTCTGTCTCTCTCTCTCTCAAAAATAAATAAACATTAAAATTTTTTTAAATAAAAAACTTTAAATAAATAAATAAGTAAATTAAAAGAATCAACAATAGAACAAGAGGGAATCCTCAAGATGAAGCTAGTCTTTTTGTATCCCATTCTCAGAAGGGACATCCCATCACTTCTGCTTCGTTTTCTTTATTCAACGTGAGTTCAACCTACACACAAGGTAGGAGGAACACAGGAGGGTATGAATACCACACTCTCATCGAAGATCATCTCAGAGGCTGCCTACTGTAGAGATAAAGACATTCATCAAACTTATTCTGCTTGCTTTGATGTCATTACCTATCTATATTCTGGATATAATCTCATATATGACTTGCCTTTAAGGTGAGAAGGTACACCAATACCCATACAAGTTCCTCATTATTTATTATATTAGTAAATATTCTTTTTTTTAAAGTTTATTTATTTTGAGAGAGAGAGCAGGAGAGGCAGGGTGGAGAGAGAATCCCAAGCAAGCTCTGCACTGTTAGTGTAGAACCTGATGTACAGGGCTCCATCTCACGAACTGTGAGATCATGACCTGAGCGGAAACCAAGAGTCAGATGCCCAACCAACCAAGCCACCCAGGGGCCCCTAGGTATATTTTAATAGAGCTATCACTAGAATTCGATGCTGTGTTGGGAGAAATGTTTCTTATAGCTGAGTTTGCTGACACCCAAGTAACTCAACCCAAGTTAAGTTACCTGCCTGGCCTGTAAGGGCATTTTATATTTGCATTCCTGTTTTACAGGGAGGTCTCCTGACAGCTTATGTGGGCCCTCTCAAGACAGGACTATAGTCCTGGGCCTGGTTACCAGTTTTGGGTCAATACTTTGTAAATTACTAAATATTCTTAACCACTTGAATTTTGTCATTTGTTCACGTCACGATCTCAGTTTGTGAGTTTAACCCCCACATTGCACTGTCTGCGAAATTTCAGTGCAAAGCCCAGTTCGGACCCTCTGTCCCCCTTTCTCTCTGCCCCTACCCATCTCATGCATGTATGTTCTCTTTCTCTTTCAAAAATAAACATTTAGGGGAGCCTGGGTAGTTCAGTCGGTTAGGTGTCTGGCTTTGGCTCACGTCATCATCTCACAGTTCATGGGTTCCAGCCCCGCGTCCGGCTCTGTGCTGACAGCTAGCTCAGAGCCTGAAGCCTGCTTCAGATTCTGTGTCTCCCTCTCTCTCTGACCCTCCCCTGCTCGTGCTGTCTCTCTCTGTCTCTCAAAAATAAATTAAAAAAAATTTTTTTAAATAAACATTTAAATATATATGTGTATACACATATATATACACACATATATATACACATACACACACACCTATTTACCTTAAGAACTGGGGAATTTAATTTCTCAATCTAATATCTGCCTTCAGCTTAACTAAAAGATAATCTGATATACACTTTCAAAATCCTCAATCCTATCTTTTCACATAAGGTAATATTTACTTTTTCTTTTTCTTTTAGAGACAGAGTGACAGAGCGTGAGCAGGGGAAGAGCAGAGAGAGAAGGAGACACAGAATGTGAAGCAGGCTCCATGCTCTGAGCTGTCAGCACAGAGCCCGACACAGGGCTTGAACTCACGGGCCACAAGATCATGACCTAAGCCCAAGTCTGCCACTTAACCCACTGAGCCACCCAGGTACCCCAGGTAATATTTACTCTTTTACCATATAAGATGCTATTCATAGGTTCCAAGGATTAAGTCATGGACACATCTTTTTGTAGGCAACCATTCATCCCACAACAGGGGCATTGTCTGTAAAGAATTTTCAAATAATAGTAAAACTGACTAAATGGCAGTCTACTTTTTATTATTACTATGTGCAGGCAATTTTAAACTAGGCCAGTGATAAAATACTCCCCATGGGAGCAGCCCACTCCCAATAGTCCCCTACTCTCAATGTGGGCCACCATTGAATATTTCAGTATGAGCTATTCAGCCTGCCTTACCTTTTCAGGACCAAGCACTGCATAAAACAATTTGGTGGATCATCAGTGGCCAGCCACGCCCCCTCATCTTGGTATGACTGACTTAGGAATCAACTTAAGTAAATGTCACCTGCTCAAGGAACATCTCTCCTAAATATCTAGACTCAAAGTGCCACCTCCCACTTATTTCCTACATTTGTGCCTTTCATAGCACTTGCCACACTCTGTAGTTATTTTATTTGTAGATTAATTTTTTTCACCTCCTTTATTAGTCTGGAAGTCCCAACTCCTGTGTGTCTTATTCTTTGAGTTACCCCCAGAGCCTAACACATTGGTAGGTGCTCAATATATGTGTGGTATCACTGCATTCTCCCCAGTTCATGGGCTGCCAGTAAAGTGCACTCGCTAAGCGTTGAACAAATTATTCTTTCTTCATCTCGTGCTCATTACTAATAAGAAATAGCCACTTGTCTAAGACTGGTGACATAGAGAACTGTTTATCTCCATAATTCAGAAACAGCTGCAGCATCATGGATCTTAGTACAGTTTTCCAAACTCTAATTCGGACATGATTAGGAATGTTTTATTCTGAAAATTCACAGAGCTATCATAAGACTGAATCATAGAGTAAGATACAAATACAGCATTAACATCATGAAGGGGACCTATACATTTTGTCCCAGCGGCACACTAGAAATGACAAGAATCCAGTCAGTACTCCAAACATATCAAGTTCCACAGATAAAGCATCCATTTCTTCTTCAACCCACGCGCGCCTCTTAATCTCCTTCCATATTTCTTTGAGTAGCAAACTATTCACCTGGCTAGTTCTCCAGGCTTAATCTTTGGCTCTCTTTTCTTCTTTCTTTATACTGTCTTCCTAGGAGATCTCACCCATCTCAAGACTCAAATATTATCCCTACAGGGTTATTCCTAATGTGTGGCCTCAGCGCTCTCCCCTGAGCTCCACACACACAACTGCCTACTTGTTATATCTTCTTTGTTATACCACAGGCATTTTAAATGTATCATGTCCAAAAGCAAACTCTTGTTTTTTCTTTCAAACACCTTTCTCTCTGAACTTCTCTCTCTGTAATGACACTGCCATTCACCAGAGGCTTAGTCCAGAAAACCAGATATCTTCTTTGACTCCTCTCTTTCTCTAATCCTTCACAGTTAGATCATTCACAAGTCCTATGAGCTCTGCCTACAAATATATTTGAGTTGCATTTACTTCTTTCCATCTCCACTACTTCCTAGTCTAAGCTACTGGTCTCTCTACTTCCATTCTTAGCAAAATAGGTGGGGTAATCTTAACATATAAATCCAATCATGGCGTTTCTCTCCAAACTCATGCTATATCATTCTCTGCTCAAGCACCGTGTTCACTATCCATTGTGCCTTTCAGTTCTTTGCACAAGTCGAGAAGCTCAGCACATTGTTTCTTCTGGTGTAATTATTTCTCTTCCAGTTTTTCCCATAACAGGTTCTTTTTAATTTTAAAACTTAATGTCAACATCACTTCAAATTCCCTTCCTGGCGTATTTAAACAGATCTTTCCTCTTCCACTCTTATTTGTGTTTACTTTACCCCATACATTTCCTTCATGGCACCTTATCCCAATCAAGGGAGACTACTGAATACTGAAAACGAACCATGGACTGAAGGGGGAGGGGGATGGAGGGAGGGGGTGATGGTCATGGTGGGGAGCACTTGTGGGGAGAAGCACTGGGTGTTATATGGAAAACAATTTGACAATAAACTATTAAAAATACTTGATTAGAAAAAAAGGGGGGGTGCCTGGGTGGCTCAGTGGGTTAAGCTTCTGACTCTTGGTTTTGGCTGAGGTCATGATCTCAGTTCGTGAGTTCGAGCCCTGCATCGTGTTCTATGTGGACAGCACGGAGTCTACTTGGGATTTCTCTGTCCCTCTCTTCCTACCTGTGTCCAGCTTGCTTTCTCTCAAAAAACAAATATGTAAACACAATTTTTAAAATTAAAAAAATATGGGCACCTGAGTGGCTCAGTCAGTTAAGCGTCCAACTTTGGCTCAGGTCATGATCTCGTGGTTTGTGGGTTAGAGCCATGACAGCTCAGAGCCTGGAATCTGCTTCAGATTCTGTGTCTCCCTCTCTCTCTGCTATTCCCCAACTCACACTCTGTCTCTCTCTCTTTCTCCCTCTCTCAAAAATAAACATTTTAAAAAAACTTAAAAAGAAATTGAATCATAAAATACAGAAAGAATTAATAGTCTAAAGAGGTAGAAACTGGAAAGTTTTGCCTGGGGCAACAAGATATTTTCTTTAAGCGTCTGAGGTGACTGTAGTGATGTTTCCTTCTGCAATTTCCAAATCATCTCAGAAAGATAGACATGCGCTGTCTATTCTGGCCAGAAGTACTAAAGTTGTTTATTAAGGCATGATTCACCTACCCAGAGGCCTTCATTTTCATGAAAAGGAAAGGCAAACAATTTCAGATAAGTCTTGAATCATAACTTGACCTAATAGAAAAGTGGGTCCAAGTTTACCACTCTCTTGGGTCTCACACCCCATGACAGCGTCCAAAGCAGTGTTCCTTCCCAGCTATATTCAGAGATGCTTTGCACATCTGGGCTTCCCAGCCACCAGTTCTCATTTGCTATTCCTCCAGCAGACACTCTTTGGGCTAGCTGGATATAATAGCTTTCAAACAGTAGCAAAAAATCAGACTTCCTTAGTGTCTGTCTTTGAACAGTTCATTCCACATTTGTTTTTTTCTGGTGCTTTCCCTGTCACACTATGACGTAAGAAGATCTGAGATTAGAGAACCTGACGTTCAAATACTTTGTTCAAAGCCACAAGTGCAATTACCTATCATTCTCATCAGATGCCATTCTACTGACTCCCACATGGGGTTTGAGACCCTTTACTAAAAATTTCAAAACTACATACAATTATGAGTCTTGAGCATTTTTATCACCCTCTCCACATACAGAAAAAATATTATTTTGTAGTTTCTTTAATAAAATGGCTTTATGAGGACAAGACTTCTAAATCTCCTCGTTTTAAAGTTACATAGAAAAGATCAAAGGAATAAACCTAGAGGAAAAGGCCTACAGATGCCAAAAACTTTGAGGAACTTCTGCTAGTTAGAATGTCAAAGGACTCAATTACAAGGAAGGGCCAGTTCCAGATTCCACTTTGATAAAATATATTATCGCCCCAATAGAACTCCAAGAGCATTCCCTTACTCCGGATTGAAGGCCAGGTGAGGGCGGTTGGATAGACAGTCAAGGCACGTGCTCAGACCTGTTTGAATCTCCAGCGGAACCCACTGCAATTCCTACTTAAATATTAACCAAATCTGGACACATATAGACCTCTCTATGTTAAGATTAGCAAATGGAGAAAAACCTCAGGACTATTCAAAGATGTCTCAGTTTGGAGTGCCTGGCTGGCTCAGTTGGTAGCGCATGTGATGCTTAATCTCAATGTCATAAGTTCAAGCCCTACACTGGGCGTACAGTTTACTTAAAAAAACACACATACAAAGATGCCACAGCTCAAAGTATGAGGTCCCCTTGAAAAACCAGAACAAAAGTGGGTAATATAGAGAGCAGATTCAGGAAATCCAATCAACAAAAATGTAAGCATTTGCATTCCCTAATGATATTTCCGAAAATAGTGCCTAAGGGTTCCTGGGTGGCTCAGTCAGTTAAGTGGTGACATTGGCTCAGGTTATGATCTTGTGATTCACAAGTTTGAGTCCCATGTCAGGCTCTGTGCTGACAGCTTAGAGCTTGGAGCCTGCTTCAGATTCTGTGTTTCCATCTCTCTCTGCCCCTTCCCTGCTCATGCTCTCTCTCTTTCTCAAAAATAAATAGAAAAACATTTAAGAAAATAAAAAGAAATGAAAGAAAATAGTGCCTAACGTAAAGTAGTGGCTCAATAAATCCTTGAATACGTTGACTGATTATATTAGGAGTCTGGTGGGGTTGTTGGGGGAGGGGAGTGCTGGTTGGCTCAGTTGGTAGAGCATGCAATTCTTGCCTTTGGGTCATGAGTTCAAGCCCCACATGGAGCGTAGAGATTACATATTAAAAAAAAAGATGAAAAGAAAAAAGAATCTTAGAAGGGGGAAACAGGGTAGGAATAGAAACAATAATTAAATAATTGTCCCCAGACTTAAGCCTGCTGGCAAAATGAATGAAAAGAAACCAACATTTAGACTAGCCAAGTGATATTATTAAATATTTCAAGGATAAAGAAAAATCCAGCCAGGGAAAAACAGAAACAAAACAGTTTATCTCCAAAGGAACTGAACTCAAGCTGGCTTCAGAATTCTGCAACCCTGTAGAACACAAGTCAAAGCATATCCTACAGAATTCTCAGGGTAAATGTTTATAATTTAAGAATTAAATGTAGACTTAGCCAAGTTGTCATGCAGTTGTGAGAGCCTCAAAAATAAGTACTCCGGCTTAAAGTCTCAAAAACTAAACCACCCAGATTATCTGTTCTGAAAGAAGAAATGGCTCAAACACCTACTGCTGAATTAGAACTCAAGAAGAAAGAAGAAGAAAGTCATGGCATGAAAGGCTTATGCATAAAAGATCTTTAAGTGTCAGGGTCGTCTGCATGGCTCAGTCGGTTGGGTGTCTGATTTTGGCTCAGGTCATGATCTCACGGCTCGTGAGTTCGAGCTCCTCACTGAGCTCTGTGCTGACAGCTTGTAATCTGGAGTCTGCTTTGGATTCTGTCTCCCTTTCCCTCTGCCCCTCCTCTGCTCATGCTCGCGCTCTCTCTCTCTCTCTCTCTCTCTCTCTCTCTCTCTCTCTGTCTCTCTCTCAGAAATAAATAAACATTACAAAAATTTTTTAAAGACAGATCTTTGAGTGCCTAAAATAAGAGAAAATAAAGAACGTAAGAAAAAGGATATTTGTTTTTCCAAGAAGAATGATCAAGGTAGAAAAGGCCAGATTGCATTAACTAAAATCAAGCTGGGAGGGGTGGAGAGCGAGAGGTAAAGAATGAGGGAAGGGACACCTGGCTGTATCAGTCAGTAAAGCATAAGATGCCTGATCTCAGGATCAGGTGCTCAAGCCCCATGTTGGACATAGACTTTACTTAAAAAAAAAAAAAAAAAAAAGAAAGAAAGAAAATAAAGAATGAGGTGGGGGGCACCTGGGTGGCTCAGTCAGTTGGGCATCCAACTTCAGCTCAAGTCATGGTCTTGTGGTTCGTGAGTTCGACCCCGTGTCGGGCTTAGGGCTGAGAGCCCAGAGCCTGGAGCCTGCTTCAGATTCTGTGTCTCCCTCTCTCTGTTCCTCTCATGCTCGTGTTCTGTCTCTCTCTCTCTTTCTCAAGAATAGATAAAGATTAAAAATATTTTTTAAAAAGTGTGGGGGAATAAAGTGTGCTAAATACTGCATCTTACACTGAAGAAATCAAGAGCTCGTATTTCATTGTGATATTGAAAAGAAGGTAGTTTAATTTAAAGGTAGGCAAAATAATAATAATGATAATAAAAAACAAAAATAAATGTAGATAATTTTAGAATGAAAACAGGATATATAACTTCCAAATCATTAAAGAGGGTTTAAAAAGCAAAGAGGGGCACCTGGGTAGCTTAGTTGGTTAAGTGCCCAACTCTTGATTTTGGTTCAGGTCATGGTCTCGCAGTTTGTGGGATGAAGCCCTTACACAGGGCTCTGTACTGATGGTGTGGAGGTGTGAAGCCTACTTGGGCTTATTCTCTCTCTCCTTCTCTCTCTGCCCCTCCCCCCTCAAAATAAATACACTTTTTTAAAAAATTAAAAAATAAAATAGAGGGGCGCCTGGGTGGCTCAATCAGTTAAGGGTCCAACTTTGGCTCAGGTCGTGATCTCACATTCGTGGGTTCGAGCCCCACATCGGGCTCTGTGCTGACAGCTCAGAGCCTGGAGCCTGCTTCAGATCCTGTGTTTCCCTCCCTCTCTGCCCCTCCCTGCTCATGCCCTGTCTCTCTCTGCCTCAAAAATAAATAAAACATTAAAAAATAAAATAAAATAGAAAGCAAAGACTACATAATTCAGATAGTAAGAGACAAGAAAAAGAGATTATGCAGAATATCAAAAAAAGCTTAATAAGATGACAGAAAGATTCTAAAACATCAGAGCCCCATCTGTCTTTTCTTGTTAATGATAAGCAGTATATCGTTTATTCATTTGTTATTTCAATAATCTTTTGGAATATCATAAAGCCATTAAAATTAGGTTAGTAAAGGGGCACTTGGGTGGCTCAGTCAGTTAGGCATCAGACTTTGGCTCAGGTCATGATCTCATGTTTCCTGAGTTCGAGCCCCATATCGGGCTCCGTGCTAACAGCTCAGAACCTGGAGCCTATTTCTGTGTCTCCCTCTGTCGCTGCCTCTTCCCTTCATGCTCTGCCTCACTCTCTCTCATATATGAATAAACATTAAAAAATAAATAAATAAAATTAGGTTAGCAAAGGATATGAAATGTTATACAAAACATAATAAAAAGCAAGATTAACATTATTTCTATGGTAATTCCAATTTAATTGAAGATACAGAAATGGACAGGCAGTCCTGCAGCATAATGGTTGATTATAGACTTTAGCGTTGGATTGATATTTGTGTCTCAGATCTGCCATTTACTGATGACCTTAGGCTAACAATTAACTCTCATCCTCAATTTACTCACCTGTAAAGTGAGAATGATAATATCTTCTTGGAGAACTACTGAGAAGATTACAAAAGGCCAATGTATACAAAGGAAATCAAAGTATTTGGCATACTAAGTGATAACTAATATATACATGTGTATGTATTATATAGAGAGATGGAGATTATATATTACACAAATTATACATGTATGTACATATATTGCACATACACCAATATATATTTTATTTAACATGTATCTATGATATGTATTATATATAATATGTGTATGTGTGTTTGTTAACGATGGTTATCTCTAGATGGTAGAATTAGCGGTGATTTTTATGTGTTTCTTTATCATTTTTGTTTGCCCTTCCTGCTTTTCTGCATTTTCCAAAATTTCTTTAGAGAATATGCTTGCTTTTGCAATTAGAAAAAAGTTATTATTTATAATTAAAATATATAATAGAAAGTTTGTAGGGCATCAATACAAATAGAATATATTATAACCATCCAAAAGCAATATCTATTCTTATATGCCTAAAATGCACAAAATTATCCGTAAATGAAGCAGTGTCTCTCATATAGCCTGAGTTCAGTTTTAGCAAAACAAAACAAATGTCTTTTTCTCTGAATGATGAATGCCTTGGAATTACTCCAGAATAATATTGAATTATTCACATTGAATGGTGAATGCCTGGAATTACTCCAAAATAATATGAAATCAAACTTTATTTCAGTAAGGACTTTTAAGCCTAAAATCCTACAAATTGAATCAATCCTGGTATGTGTCTTTTCCAAAAACCAATCTCCACATTTACAGAGACTAGGTCTGGCACTAGGAGATTAAGATATACAAGACAAATACTACTTGACGATGAGGGTAGAGATTTGGGGGGCGGGGGGAGTAGAGGATGTTGAAGCCCACCAACAGTCATTAAAGTATTATTAGTAACTTCTGTTTCCACTCCAAGCTATCTTTACCAGAGAGTGTGTGAAACATGACATTTCCCTCATTCATTTATTCTTTCAATTAATATTTATTTATAAGCCTATTGTTATGCATGTGGCACTGTACTAGGTAGTAGCTTTGCAGTAGAGAATGGGGTCCCTGCTTGCATAGGGCTGAGAGCCTAGTGGAGAAGACAAATACTTATACAAGTAGACATATGATTGCAAATTGTGAGGAGCCCTGTGGAGAAGAGTACAGAATATTATGAAAGATAATTAGGGGAGGGGATATTTTAGGTAGGAGAAGGGAGTGGTTCAACATGACCTCTCTGAGTAGGTAGCATTTCAGCCAGAACCCAGAAAATGAGTAAGAGTTAGAGGAGAGGATGGAGAAGACTATATTCCAGGAAGAGAAATGGCAGAGGCCATAAGGTAGGGAAAAAAAGTTTGGAGCTTTGCGGTAATTGCGAGAAGATCAGCGCAATTTTCTAATCTGAGTAATTGCAGAGCCCGGTGCAGTAATACGATGCACAGCTCTTACTTACTCAGATCTGTCACTTAGCTGTTCAACTTTATTGCTGGGCCTTGTTTTGACATCCTTGAAATGAGAATTATGAGTTTCCTTCAGGAGTGTCTTGTGAGAGTGCATTATATTTCATCTGTAAAATACTCGCCCTTTTTATTGTATTACTTAAATGTATTTATAATGGAATAATCAACAAAATGTGGCATTTTTACTCTTAAAATGCCCATTCTTTTTAAAACAATTTTTTAATGTTTTATTTATTTTTGAGAGAGAGAGAGACTGTGAGCAGGGGAGGGTCAGAAGAGAGGGAGATATAGAATCCAAAGACAGGCTCCAGACTCTGAGCTGGCTGTCAGCAAACAGCCTGACACAGGGCTCAAACTCATGAACTGTGAGATCATGACCTGAGCTGAAGTCAGACGTTTAACCGACTGAGCCACACAGGTGCCCCTTAAAATACCCATTCTGAGAAAAAGGAGTAAGAACTCCCCACCAGTTTAGGAAAGTGAAATGAAGAAACAACAGTCACTCATTTGCAATTGTCATTCAATTCCAGAAGGCTAATTATGATCATGATCAATTTTTGTAAAAGTAAACTGTTGGCTACAAGGAAATGGTCAATTTGAACCTTTCTTGAGGGGAATCCAGTGGCTTAGCCTGAGAGTTTCATTGTGAAATTTCTAGATCTTCATGACTTTCACTCAAATATACTCCTGCTTTTAACCATGTGGTACTTAGATACGTGTCACAGTCAAAATGACAAAAATACATCCAAAGCTTTCCCCTCCACCTTGCACTTGCCCTAACTTCCAAGTGCTAGGCATAATGCTGAACACCGGCATGCAAAAGCTCAGTTAAGCCTTGCTGTAACAGCCTTATGAGATTCAGTCTCATTATTTAATTATATAATTGTAATTATAATAATAATTCTCATTATTTACAGTAGTTATTCTATAATGTGGCCCTGAACACTCAATTAGTGGGTAACAAGCCATTGCTCCTAAGGGAAACACCAGATTCGGTTCCTGTGAGCCTCTGGTCATAATATTTTCGTCAGCTGGTCAACAATACACAACCTTGTTTTATCTGTGTTTCTGTTTAAAGATACCGTATTTATTATATAGTGACTCCTTAACATTGAACTCTTAACCAATAGCACTACAATTCACACCTGGATGAAGCTTATCTAACATATGTCTCCTTTTGGCACTTTAGAACAGTAGATTCAGTAGAGACACTTCCCCAGTATGCTTGGAGGCCTAAATTGGTGAAATCAACAGAAAGCATAAAAATGCAAAAAATGTAACACTAAATAGACCACAAAAGGACACTTGTTTACTTGTGAGAGCTGAAGTGAGAAGGCAAACCTCAGCTAGGAAACTGCAAGCTAGACAACTCAAAATTTTCACAGCCCTGGGGGCGCCTGGGTCGCTCAGTCATTTAAGCCATTTGGGCTTAGATCAGGATCTCTTGGTTTGTGAGTTCTCCAGGCATGGGGCTCTGCACTGACAGTACAGATCCTGCTTGGGATTTACTCTGCCCTCCCCCTTCCCTTTCTCTCTTTCTCAAATGAAAAAATAAATAAAAAATAAATTTCCACTGTTCTACACGTGTCCAAAAAGACACAAATGCACAAGTATTGATTTGAAAATTACAAAGAAGTTTTAGCAAACAAGCAAATTCACAAATACAGAATCTGTAAATAATGTGGATCTACTGTAGGTTTATGATTTTCATTATTCAGAAGAAGAAATTGAAGATCAGGGAGGTAAAGTCACTTTCCTAAGATCATTCTAATAAAAACTGTTAGGGGCGTATGGCTGACTCAGTCAGTGACACATGCAACTCTTGATCTCAGGGTTGTGATTTCAAGCCCCATGTTGGGTAGAGAGATTACTTAAAAATAAAATCTTAAATAAACAAAGAAACAAATAAATAAAAAATGGTAAATTTGGGATTCAACAGTTCTGCTCAACTCCAAAGCCAAATGGGCCCAACCACTATTATCTCCTAAAGCCTATTAATAGGGAACTAGTTAAACAAATTATCATAGTAAAATTCTACAGAAAGTTCTGTAAGGTGATGTATAGGTGATACTTTAGTACTACATTCCTATTATTTAATGAGTTACCAAATGAACTTGGGTGCTCTACAAAGATCTTTCTACTCATTTTCTCACTTAATTCTAATAATCACCTTGTGAGGTAAGTGCTGTCTGGATCCCCACTTGATGGATTTGAAAATTGAGGCCCAGAGGAGTTATGTAACTTGTTTAAGATCATACAGCAAATAAGAAAAGCCTACCTCAAGCTTTTAACCATCATATTATTCTAAATCCAAGAATGAGCATGTGACCAAAAGATCAACAAAGAGACAGAAATTGAACATTGGGGAAAATCTGATAAAGCACCTGGCTGGCTCAGTCGGTTCAGCATCCAACTCTTGATTTAGGCTCACGTCATGATCCTATGTTTTTGTGGGTTCGAGCCCTGCATCCATCTCTGTGACAATGCAAAACCTGCCTGAGAGTCCCTCTTTCTGCCCCTCTCTCTGCACCTACCCTGCTCATGTTTTCTGTCTCTCTCAAAATAAATATATCAACTAAAAATGTATTTTATTTTCTTTTTAACATAAAAAACATTGTTTAACATTTATGTATTTTTGAGAGACAGAGAGAGAAGGAGCGTGAGCAAGGGAGGGGCAGAGAGAGAGGGAAACACAAGATCGGAAGCAGGCTCCAGGCTCTGAGCTGTCAGCACAGAACCCAATGCAGGGCTCAAACTCACATACTGTGAGATCATGACCTGAGCTAAAGTCGGCACTCAATCCAACTGAGCCACCCTGTTGCCCCTAATCTTAAAATTAAAAAAAAACAAAAAACCAAGTGAAAATTATTAAAAATAAGGCAGAAACACAAAAGTTATTCAAGCACTTATAGTATATGACTAAGAAGGAAGAGTAAGAGAAACATATGTTTATGCAATGAAAATCTATTTAGTATGCAGTTAACAGAGATTTTTACATTTTAATTTCTGACCCTTATATAAAATTTTACCACCAGATAAAGGGATAAGAAAGAATAAACACTAGCATATATAATGAGAATATGCTAAACAATGGAATGTTCCATATAAATCTTTAAGGAAAATTTTGTTGTCTAGCAAGCAAAACAGTTCAGATTATGGGAAGTGTCAAATCAAAGGTTTATATTCCAGCCAGTGCAACACCATTAGGTTTCCAGAAACAGCACGTCAAGCTTCATGTGCGAGCTACGTAAGTGTTCAGGTAACTTCTTCTGTGAGCTCAAACTCCATTCAAATTTGTGGGAATAGGGTACATGTTAGTTTGCTGAGGCAGAGGACAACAAAGTCTATCTTGGAAAATCTGTAGATAAAAAATTCCTCTGGGCTGTCTTTCTCAATTAAGCTGCTTTTGGTTGTAAGCAACAAGAAACTCCAGCTCAAATTATTTAAGTAAGGAAAATTTAGGGGCACCTGGCTGGCTCAGCCAGCAAAGCATGTAATTCTTGATCTCAGGGTCATTGAGTTCCAGCCCTACGTTAGGGGTTGGAGTTTACTTAAAATAATAATAATAAAATTAAATAAATAAAAGAAAAAGTTATTATTTCACATAATAGACAGGAGATAGGGTAGTTACTAAATTGGTTGATTTAGCAGCAAATGACATTATCATGGATGTAGGAGGTTTGAAGGTTTTTCTCTGTCATCGTTAGTGTGTTGGCTTTTGTCTTCAGAGTTATTTTCTCATGGTGGTAGGGTGGCTACTGCAATTCCAGGGTATCACAAGTAGACATGACCACATCAAGAGGAACCATTTCATTCTGTATGTCTGCATCTTTTCCTAAGGGTCTACATCTCACCCCAGAGCACCTGTTTCATGCATCATTAATTAGAATTATATTACATGCCTTGACTAAACCATCATTGGCTTAGACCAAATAAAACTTCACCTTCTGGAGATAGGAAGGACCAAGGTGTCCGTATCTCAATAAAATTGGGGTTCTATTAGCAATGAAGAATAGAAGAAGGAGGCAGCAGCTGGGAAGGCAACAAACAGGGCTATCCACACTACTAAATAGAGATTATTTAATGTCATTATGCCCATAGGCTAAAGCCAGAAAACATACTGTTTGGATAGTAATATCCTGTACAATTAGTAGATGTTATTGATAATGGAGCTCTTTAATAAGTCACTTCAACATCCTAAGTACACTTTTTTTTTGCAAGAATAATATGAATAACTCCTCCCCAACCCCAATTCATTTGGGTGAAAGTTGCCACATGATGTCCCATTATCCACAAATACTTTATTTTTAAATTTTTTTTAATTTATTTTTGAGAGATAGAGAGACAGTGTGAGCAGGGGAGGGTCAGAGAGAGAGGGAGACACAGAATCTGAAGACAGGCTCCAGGCTCTGAGCTAGCGGTCAGCACAGAGCCTGACGCGGGGCTCAAACCCACAAACCATGAGATCATGACCTGAGCTGAAGCTGGACACTCAACTGACTGAGCCACCCAGGCGCCCCTCCACAAATACTTTAGAATATAATTCCTGCAAACATGGATATTCTCCTACATAACTACAATCCATTAAAAAGGATACATGACTACCCCCTAATACTCAGAATCTTTTCATATTGTCCCAATAATATCTTTTGTAGCTACAGATTATATCTAAGATGTTATGTTACATTTAGTTGTGACCTTTAATCTTAAAAATAGTAGTTCTTTAATCTTTCCTTGACTTTCAATCCCTTACACGTTTGAAGACTACTGGCCAATGATTTTGTAGACCATCTCTTAAGTTGGGTTTGTCTGATGTTTCCTAATGATTAGATTCAGGTAATGCAGGGATGCTGGATGGCTCAGTCAGTTAAGCATCTGACTTCGGCTCATGTCATGATCTCACAGTTCATCGGTTTGAGCCCCAGTCAGGCTCTGTGCTGACAGCTCAGAGCCTGTAGTCTGCTTTGGATCCTGTGTCTTTCTGTCCCTCCTCTGCTCACGCTCTCTGTCTCTCTCTAAATAAACGTTTAAAAAATTTAGATTCAGGTAATGCATTTTTGGTAAAATTTTCACAGAAATAATGTATTTTTCTCATTGCATCCTATGAAATGGTACAGAATTTCAATTTGTGCCATTACTGGTGATTGTAATTTTGATCACTTGACTAATGTTGTATTTGCCAGATATCTCCACTATAAGGTTTCTCTTTTTCACTTTGTAATTAAATATTTTATGGGGAAGTATTTTGAGATTATGTGAAAATTCTGTTCCTCATCAAATTTTCACCCATTAATTTTAGTATTTACGATGTTTCCTGGCTGAATTAACTATGATTACAATGGTTGCCAAATGGTGATTTTCTCATTCTAGTCTTCTTTTTGTGGTTATTAGTTATCATTTGAGTGTAAAGAAAACCTTTCTACTCCTCCAGTTTGTTTATTTACCTATTTATACCAATATGGACTCATAGATTTCTATGTTAAGTAATCTGTTACTGTCATTGTTTTATTTGTTTTATTCAGTACCTTTGATTTGATTTTGGTGTCCTTTTGACATTCCCTATCATTCTTTTGAGTACTACTTTTTTTGTCTACAATAAGATATTCTGAGCTTATTTTGCACTTTCCGTATCCCAGCCTTAGAATAAGCTATTTCTCTCAGTATCCCTGATATCTTTTAACAGACGATACTATTTAGAAACCAAGATATGGGCACTGTGTGCTCATTGCTATTGGGTTTTTGCTGTTCCCAGACCCTCTAGAAGCTAAGGGATGTTCATACATATATATGTATAGAATTTATGTTGTGTACAATATATAATATTGTTTACATGTATATATATTGTGTACATATACAGAAATTTACATCTGTATTTGTTTTTATGTCTGTTTCTATATACATTAAACCATGAGTTCACACTGTAAGTCAAATTCTAATATAACATTAGAGGGCCATTCTAGTTTTCTCCCTTTCTGTATCTGTGACTCCCACAGTGAAATATCCTCAATATTTACTTATTGAATTAATTTCCCTACATTCTGCAAAGTGGCTAATCACCCGTATCCATGTATACATGATGTCTCCTCCCCAGGCAAACACTCTCCCCACCCCACTTCCACTTCAACAATGTTCACCCAGTTGGCACTGCCCTTTATGTGGACACCTGCTTTGCTCAGCCCCACCAAATGGCTTTTGGACTGAATTATTTAGGAAGAGAGGCAGTCAGGAGGGCAGGAAGGCAAGCAAGAATGTAGTCAGGGAGGCACATTTGCTTTCTTTTTTTAAAGATTTTTTTAAGTTTACGTATTCTTGAGAGAGAGGGAGAGAGAGACAGAGACAGAGACAGAGATAGAGTGTGAGTAGGGGAGGGACGAGCGAGAGAGTGGGAGACATAGAATCTGAAGCAGGCTCCAGGCTCTGAGCTGTCAGCACAGATCCTGACGTGGGAATCAAACTCACAAACCATGAGATCATGTCCTGAGCCTAAGTTGGATGTTTGACCAACTGAGCCACCCAGGCACCCCAAAGGGAACTATATTTAAAGAGTATAGTGGAATCAAACCCAATTAGATGGCTCTGCTTTCAGAGTTAGTTTCAAATGAAAGAATTGAATTATTTGCTATTATCTTCCTTAGTGTGAAAGGTCAGCATTTCAACTGTGGAATCAACCTGGATTCAGTCTGCGATGTGCTGGCTGTTTAAACTTGGGCAAGACTTTTAAACTTTCTGAACTTCCATTTCTATTTTTGGAGTGCTTAAGCTCATTGGCTTTGGAATAAGAAAGCCTAGCTTTGAGTCTTGCTTCTTCCCATTCTTCCCAATATAGACTTGGGCAAGCTGTTTAACCTCCTTGATCCTCAGTAAATATAGAACCACTTTGCCACAGGAAAATGCATGCCAAGTGCTTACCCAGGACCTTGGCACGTCATCTGTATCCAATAATTAAGTCTGTGTTCTCAGTTTTGAAATAATGATAATCATCTGCAACAAAGGTTGTTGTGATAACTTAAGATGAGATAACACAGTGTCTTAAGAGCATCCGGCATAAAGTAAACACTCAGTAAATACTAGCTACAATTGGCTCACAGGGTTTTGGGAGGATCCAGTGGAATAAGACAATTGAAATTAGTAACTATTATTGTGTCCTCCCATAAAGGATAATTCTCTTTCTGGGTTTTGTTTTGTTTTATTTATTTTGTTTTATTTTATTTCTTTTTACTTTTTCTTAAGTTTTATCCATTTAAGTTTTACTTAATGTCTACACTCAACCTGGAGCTCGAGACACCAAGACATCAAGATCAAGTCACATGCATGCTCTTCTGACTGAGACAGCCAGGTGCCCCTTACTCTGGGTTTTAGAGAGTTGTGGGGTTTTTTGTTTTTTTCTTAATTTTTTAAATATTTGTTTATTTTTGAGAGAGAGAGACAGAGCACAAAAGGGGGAAGGGCAGAGAGGGAGAGGGAGACACAGAATCCGAAGCAGGCTCCAGGCTGTGAGCTGTCAGCACAGAGGCTGACTGGGGGCTCCACCTAAGTGGAAATCAGATGCTTAACCAGCCGAGCCATGCAGGCACCCCTGGGTTTTAGAGAGTTTTGACTATAGTGTCTGTAACCTGCAAGTTGTTTTGTTTTGTTTTGTTTTCCTCAAGGCATTCTACATTTTACTTAGTCCCTCTGCTTATCACTTATTTATACACTGGGATACCACACAAGGCAGCAGCTGGGCATTTCTGCTGGGATCTGGCTAAATAAATCTCTGTTCCTAAGATCCTGCTCCTGAAATGCCCAGCACCATCCAGTTCTTCCCAGATGAGTGGCTGGATTTGGACTGCTAAGAGGAAAAAGGGAAAAGGGAAAGCGGGTGGCAAGAAATGATCCAAAATCTTTAAGAGAAATGGCAAGGACTACATCCGCCTAGAAAATGACTTCTTTAAAGACTATGCAAGGGGTAAAAGGAGGAACAGTGGAAAGAACAGCATCCAATTGCTATGGTAACTGGAATTTTGCACATAAATACTTCAGCATAGCTTGTTTCTCAAACAAACTGACCTATTCTTTCCATTATTTGGTCCCCCTCCTGTTTCCCTACTCTTCCTTCCTTAGTGTACACCCATTCCTATCAACCTTGGAATAAAAGGAAAAATACTCCTTTTTGAGCCTTTTTATCCGCCCCCCCACCCCACCAAATTCAATCTGGCAACACATTATTTATACACTGTAACAGGTAGTGTCCCTATTATAAATCAGGAGCTCTGTCCCTTCACATGTGTCATCATACCAAGGTCCTGGGAAGGATGGTAAGTCAAGCACTTCCCCCAAATCCTGACAGTCAAAACAATAAAGGTCTACTAATGACTTCCGAGTCACCTGATTTCTCTACACTTCCCTTTTCCGGTGCGCATGAAGGAAATGCTGCTCTGAAATATTGGAAATGTTGGCAAGATCTGGGTCATTTGTATTCATATTCAATTGACCCAGTTTGGACCCAGATTCCCTTTCCAGCCCAAGCTCTCACTGGTCTCTTGTGCTTTAGCCAAACACGTCTACTTGTCCCTGGCACACACACTTCTGTGCCTTGGCTCTTGCCATTCTCTCTGCCTGGAATGCCCTCTCCCCTTTTCTCCATTTCCTCCTTCTATTTTATCAAATTCTCATCTGTCTTCTTATGTGTCTCAAATCAACACCTCTTCCGCAAAGCCTTCTCTGATTTTCATAGCTGGTACGGATCTTGCTTTTCTTGTTTGTGTTCTTTTCTGGTATCTGTAGTTGTTTATGTACCTCTTTCATGCCACAGCCCCACCCTTGGAAGAAATTAAGCCTATTGAGAACAGAGACCATATATTCTCCTTAATTCCCCACAATCCCAAAGTATCAATGGCCTTTTTACTTATATGTGACCTACCCCACCCAACGCTTGACTTTTAAGGTCTTTAGGACCAAGGGCCATGTCTTATTCCCTATTATATGCCCAGCACCTCGCTGATTACTTGGCACATAGTTGGTATTCAGAACAAAATAATGATTGAATTAATGAATAAAAGTAGATGCTTTTTTGGAAATTAATTAGAATAATTTGTAGAATAAAATTTTAAATTAGTGGGGAAACTGAGTAGTTACATGTTCATGGAATTCATTCATTCATTTAGTCAGAAGTGATGAAGGCAAATAAGGATCTGGACTTCATGGAGCTCATGTTTTAATGGAACATGCAGAGAATTAACAAAGAAATAAGATAAATTCATATTATCATAAGTGCTCTGAAGAAAATAAACATGGCAATGAAATAAAGCCACTTTAAACAGGGTGTTATTTCCGGGGGTTCTCAACCTCTGCACTGTTGTCATTTTGGACTGGATGATTCTTTCTTTCAGCCAGCTGTCCTGTACATTCTAGAATGTTTCACAGCATCCTTGGCTTGTACCCACTAGATAACAGTAACATACAGCCCCTCCAGTTGTGACAGTCAAAATGTCTCTAGAGGGGTCCTGGATGGCTCAGTCAGTTGAACTTCCAACTCTTGATTTTGGTTCAGGTCATGATCCCAGGGTGGTGGAATTAAGTCTCCCGATGGGTTCTGTGCTGAGTGTGGAGCCTGCTTAAGATTCTCTCTCTCTCTCTCTCTCTCTCTCTCTCTCTCTCTCTCTCTCTCTGTGTGTGTGTGTGTGTGTGTGTGTGTGTGTGTGTGTGTGTGTGTCCCGCCCCTCTGGGGTGCCTGGGTGGCTCAGTCAGTTAATCCTGAGACTCTTGATTTCAGTTCAGGTCATGATCTCACAGCTCATGGGATGGAGCCCTGCATTGAGCTCTGCACTGACAGTGCAAAGTCTGCTTAGAATTCTCTCTCTCCCTCTCTTTCTCTCTCTGCCCCTCCCCTGTTCACACATGCTCTCTCAGAAAAGAAGAAAGAAAACAAAAAGAAAGAAAGAAAGAAATTAAAAAAAAAAAGAAGTTTGAATGGAAGAATGGGTAGAATCAAAGTTCAACCTAGAACATGGGACCAGAAACTAAAATAGCTTGGAGTAAGCACTAAATAAAAGGAGTGGATGACAAATGGACAGAAATCCTGACTCTTAATTTATGAAAAAGATCTTAATTGTATTTCTTGAAGTATTATTTTGCCTGCTTTTTAAAAAATGAGATATAATTGACATATAACATTGATTTTAGGTGACAACATGATTCACTATATATCTATATTGCAAAGTGATCATCACAGTAAGTCTAGTTAACATCCGCCATCACACATTCTTACAATTTTTTTTCTTCTGGTGAGAATGTTTAAGTGATCTACTCTCTTAGCAAACTTTCTGGTATACAGCAGAGCATTATTAACCATAGTCACTATGCTGCACATTATAACCTAATAAGGACTCACTTATTTTATAACTATGAGTTTTGTTTTATTTGTTTTAGATTCCACATATAAATGAGAGCATACAGTATTTTCTTTCTCTGTCTGACTCAATTCACTTACCATAATACTGTCAAAGTCCATCAACATTGCTGCAAATGACAAGATTTCCTTTTTTATGGATGAATAGTATCCTTTATCTATTAATACATAATGGATACTGAGGTTGCTTCCATCTCCTGGTTATTGTAAATAATGCTGCAATGAACATGGGGGTGCAGATATCTTTTCAAGCTAGTGTTTTCCTTTCTTTGGATGAATACCCATAAGTGGAATTGCTGGCCCATGATAGTTCTATTTTTAATTTTTTGAGGAACTTGCATACTTCCACACTACTTTCCATAGTGGCTATACCAGTTCACATCCCCACCAACAATGCACATGCGGGTTCCCTTTTCTTCACGTCCTCATCAATACTTATTATTTCTTTTCTTTTTGGTAATAGCCATTCTTTTTTTTAAATTTATTAATGTTTATTTTTGAGAGAGAGAGAAACAGAGTGAGACTGGGGGAGGGCAGAGAGAGAGGGAGACAAAGAATCTGAAGCAGGTTCCATGCTCTGAGCTGTCTGCACAGAGCTCAATACAGGGCTCAAATTCATGAAACATAAGATCATCACCTGACCTGAAGTCAGACACTGAGCCACTCAGGCTCCCCAGTAATAGCCATTATAACAGGTGTGACGTGATATCTCATTGTGGTTTTGACTGGCATTTCCTGGATGATTAGTGATGTTGAACACTTTGGTCATGTACCTGTTGGCTATCCATATGTCTTCTTTGGAAAAGTGTCTATTCAGATCCTCTGCTCATGTTTTAATTGAATTGTTTTTTTGTTTTGTTTTGTGGTTATTGAGTTTTACAAGTTATAGATATATTTTGAACAATAACCCTTTATCAGATATATGGCTTGCAAATATTTTCTTCCATTTCATAAATGGACTTTTTGTTTTGTATATAGTTTTCTTTGTGGTGCAAAAGCTTCTTAGTTTGATGTAGTTCTACTTGTTTATTTTTGATTTGTTGTCTTGCTTTTGGTGTCAAATCCAGAAAATCATCACAAAGACTGATGTCAAGGGGCTTATCATCCACATTTTCTTCTAGGGATTTTATAGTTTCTGGTCTTACATTCAAGTCTTTGATCCACTTTGAGTTGATTTTTGTGTATGGGGTGAGATAGTGTTCCAGTTTCATTCTTCTGTGTGGCTGTCTGGTTTTCCTAACACCATTTATTGAAGAAACTATCCTTTTCCCATTTAATATTTTTGGTTCCCCTGTCATCAATTGATTTACTACATATGTGTGGGTTTATTTCTATGTTCTCTATTTTGATCCATTGATCTATGGGTCTTTTTATACCATTACCATAGTGTTTTGATGACTGTAGCTTTGTAATATAGTTTGAAATCAGGAACTGTGGCACCTCCAACTTTGTTCTTCTTTCTCAAGATTGTTTTGGCTATTCAGGATCTTTTGTGGTTCCATACAAATTTTAGGATTGTTTGTTCTCTTTCTGTGAAAAATGCCATTGGAATTTTGATAGTGAGTGCATTGAATCTGCACATTGCTTTGGGTAATATGGACATTTTAAGTATATTAATTATTTCTATCCATAAGCAAGGAATATCTTTCCATTTATTTGCACCTTCTTTATTTCTTTCATGAGTGTTTTATAGTTTTCAGTGTGTAAGCCTTTCACTTTCTTGGCTAAATTTATTACTAGGTATTTTACTCTTCTTATTACATTTGTAAATGGGATTGTTTTCTTAGTTTCCTTTTCTTTTTAAAAAAACTTTTAAAATATTTTTATTTTGAGAGAGGGAGAAAGAGAAAGAGAGAGAGAGAGAGAGCATGCATGGGGGAAGGGCAGAGAGAAACAGAGACAAAGAATCTGAGGCAGGCTTCAGGCTCTGAGCTGTCAGCAGAGAGCCCGACGTGGGGTTCGAACTCATAAGCTGCAAGATCATGACCTGAGCTGAAGTCAGATGCTTAACCAACTGAGCCACCCAGGTGCTCCTCTTAGTTTCTTTCCTGATAGCATGTTATTAAAGTATAGAAATGCAGCTGATTTTTGTACATTGGCTTTGTATCCTGCAACTTTACTGAATACATTTTTTAGTTCTGACGGGGTTCTTTTGGTGAAGTCTTTAGGGTTTTGATACATAATATATAAATTGACACCAAATAATTGATGAAAGTGGATAGTCCAGAGGCTTTGGGTTTACAAGTTTTGAGAATTTTAAAATTATTCAGACAATATCAAAGGCACACACTGAAAAATCCTTAATGGAAACCAGTTTAGGTTGGTAGGGCACAGAACAAAGCAGAGAGACAATCTGAATTAAAGCACAAATTTGAGCAAATAAAATAGAGTAAACTCACCAGGTGCAAGGGCGCTAATCTTTATGTGAAAGATGTTGAAGATGATATTGATGATCAATGACTGAGAAGAGAATTCTCCCACTTTGGCACAATCACTAATGCCAAGGTCATAAGGGAGGCTCGCTGCAGCCAAGGCTTTGGCTTCACTTGCTTTACCTCTTCTGAGGAAGCTAACAAGGCCGTCATGGCTATGGATGGAAGAAGTGTGACCAAACCACTGCATGTGGCCATTGTACAAAGCAAGTAGGAGTGCTGGGCTCTCCTCACCAAGCACTAAATGGAGAAAATGGAGACTATGGGAACTGGAGGTAATGTTGTCATCAACTCACAGAGGCATCAGCAACGTCAGGTAACTTGGTGCCTCTTCTCTTTCAGGCAACATGGAAGCACACCACTCTGCAAGCCTGTGGTCAAGGCTTGTGGTCGAGGTGATCTATCCCAATACATGCAGTGTTATCCCTTCAGAAGCAGCACCTAAACCATCATTTAGCACCTGCAGACCACCACAAGTTCCAGTAGTCAAGCCAGCCTATCAGATCACCAGTACAACAACTCAGACCTTGGCTATTCACCTTCTAATTTCTGCCTCAAGACCATGTCTGACTCAAGGAGTCAAAAAAGTTGCAGGTGTTGCAGGCATTCACAGTCCTCTAAAATTTAAAGTAGAAAGACCGTCATCCACCCAGAAGCCTAATCCTGTTTGTAGGCAAGGTCATGATATGTTGAATGTATCTGTGTTAGCATCAGGTATTACTCAGAAAAAGATCTTGGGTGAAAAGCTGGTTCCTCTGTTTCAATCCATTCACCCAACCTCTGGCATATTACTGGTGATGGGTGATGCTGCAATGCTTCATATGCTCAAATGTCCTGAGTCTCTCTGTGCACGAGTTGGTGAAGTTATCCTTATTCTACAATCCAACTGAGCTCAAGACACTGCCCTGAAATCTACCATCAGCACTCCCAGTATTCAACTTGTGTAAGATGAAATTCCTGGTGGCAGAAATGAAAATTCCAAACAAAGAAAAAACAGAAAGATTGGAGAAAATGATGAGAACAAAATCTTTTTTTAAAGAAAAATAATTTTACACTTTACCAAGAAATATCAAGACAATTATTGATTGTCTTTTTTCCTAATAAATTTCCTGTAGCAAGCAAGCAGAGGCAATAAAAATCAGTCTAGTGACCTTCAAGTTGCTTCTAAAATTAGAAGCTCCATAAATATTGTGGCTGATGACTATGGCATTTCTCCTATGGAAAGCATATTTTAAAATAAAGGCTGATCCAATATTTTCCCTTTCACTTTCCTCTTTCTGTGCATATGCAACTCTTGGATAACAACTCAAGCCCATTACCACATCTCATATCCCTTTAACTCCTAATGCCCAAATTGGTTCAGGAATGGGCATATGTCCGGAGACAGGATATGCAGGACTAATAAGACTAAGTTTTGGGACCCTTGTTCCAGCTACAGGAAAATATTTTCTGCCAGATGGACGTATATTCAGGACCTGTTAACAGCCAGCTTGGCACCAAGAATAGAGAGCCTGCCTGAGATTGGAGTCATCACCAAGGAAGTAGACCTTGTTAGACTCCTGGCTCAGACTCCCTCAGAAGCAAGAGACTGAATGGTATGTGAACCAATAAACTTTTGTTGTTCTGTTTTATATTTTTCTTTAGCTACTTTGGGTTGGATTTTCTACCATTTGTGACATAGAGTCCTTTCTGACACAGACAAATTCTAGCATACAAAACTACAGTAACCATGTTTTTTTTTTCTTTTTGAGTTTATTTATTTATTTTTGAAGGACAGAGTGAGCCGGTGAGGGGCTGAGAGAGGAGGAGAGAGAATCCCAAATAGCCTCAGCACTCTCAGCACACAGAGCCCCACGCGGGGCTCCATCCCACAAACTGTGAGATCATGACCTGAGCTGAAATCAAGCATTCATCCAGGTGCCTCCAGTAACCAACTATGTTTTGTAATCTAAAAGCCTATACTGCAACTAAGTATAGAAAGATACAATTTTAGGCGCCCGTGGGTGGCTCTGTCAGTTAAGCATCTGACCCCTGATTTCAGCTCAGGTCACAATCTCATTGATCTCACAGTTTATGAGCTCAAACCCCATGTCAGGCTTTGTGTTTGGGATTCTCTGTCTCCTTCTCTCCTCTCAATAAATAAATAAACTTTAAAAATATATATTTAAACATTAATTCATAGAATTCTTGATACCCTTCTGACATACCATCAACTCCACACTTCTTTGAAAAACCATAAAAAAACTTTCCATGTCATAAATATAGATTTTAAAAATCTATTCAAAAATATCTATTCAGGGGCACCTGGGTGGCTCAGTCTGTTAAGCTTCTGACTTCGGCTCAGGTCATGATCTCACGGTTCCTGGGTTCGAGCCCCACGTCGGGCTCTGTGCTGACAGCTAGCTCAGAACCTGGAACTTGTCTTCAGATCCTGTGTCTCCCTCTCTCTCTGCCCCTCCCCTGCTCATGCTGTCTGTCTCTCTCTCAAAAATAAATAAAGCATTAAAAAAATTTTTTTAAATCTATTCAAAAACAATTTTGCCTTGGGGCACTTGGCTGGCTCAGTTGGTGGAGTATGTGACTCTTTTTCTTTATTTTGAAAATTTATTTTTTATGTCTTTATTTTACTTTTGAGAGAGAGAGAGAGGCAGAATGTGAATGGGGGAGGGGCAGAAAGAGAGGGAGACACATATGGAGAATGTGATTCTTAATCAGTCTTGTGAGTTTAAGCCTCATGTTGGGTGTAGAGGTTACTTAAAAATGAGAACTTTAAAACAAAACAAAACAAAACAATATTGCCTTATTAAAACTAAATGACAGAATGCCTGGATGGCTCAGTCAGAAGAGCGTGCAACTCTCAGGGTCATGAGTTCAAACCCATGTTAGGTATAGAGATTACTTTATATATACAGTTTTTAATGTTTTATTTATTTTTGAAAGAGACAGAGAGAGACAGCATGAGCAAGGGAAGGATCAGAGAGAAAGAGAGAGAGACACAGAATCTGAAGACAGGCTCCAGGCTCTGAGCTAGCTGTCAGCACAGAGTCTGACGCGAGGCTCGAACGCATGAACTATGAGATCATGACCTGAGCTGAAGTCAGACACTTATGTGACTGAGTCACCCAGGCACCCCTACTTTATATTTTTTAAAGCTTATTTATTTATCTCGAGAGAGAGAGAAAGAGAGAGCATGAGTGGGGGAGGGGCAGAAAGAGAGGGAGAGAGAGAGAATCTCAAGCAGGCTCCTCACTATCAATGCAGAGTCCAATGTGGGGCTCAAACTCACAAACTGTGAGATCATGACCTGAACCAAAACCAGGAGTTGGATGCTTAACCTGGGCTTGAACCTACCAACCATGAGATCATGACTTGAGCCAAAGTTGGTCCCTTAACTGACTGAGCCACCCAGTCACCCCCACTTTATAACACACACATGCACACACACATGCACAAAACCAAATAAACAAAAAAACCTAAACGAATATATCCCAGAGTCAATTAAATGATTGCAAAAGATAAGAGTATCCTTCCATGTTCTGTGCTTTGCTTTCAACCCCAACTCAACTCAAATATAAATATAGATATTTTAGGGGAACTTGGCTGGCTCAGTTGGTAGAATGTGCCACTGTTGATCTCAGCGTCATGAGTTTGAGCTCCACACTGGGCATAGAGCTTACTTAAAAAACAAAACAAAACATGGGACGCCTGGGTGGCTCATGCAGTTAAGTGTCCAACTTCAGCTCAGGTCATGCTCTCACAGTTCATGAGTTTGAGCCCCGCATCGGTCTCTGTGCTGACCATTCAGAACCTGAAGCCTGCTTCAGATTCTGTGTCTCCCTCTTTCACTGCTCCTCCCCTGCTCATGCTGTTTCTCTCTCAAAACTAAATAAACGTTAAAAATAATTTTTCAAAAATTAAATAAAAATGAGGTGGAATTAGGGTGCCTGGGTGGCTCAGTTGCTTGAGTACCCAATTTCAGGTCAGGTCATGATCTCATGGTTTGTGAGTTCGAGCCCCGCATCTGGCTCACTGCTGTCAACGAGAGCCTGCTTTGGATCCTCTGTCCTCCCTTCCCTGCCTCTCCCCCCACTCACGCTGTTTCTCTCAAAAATGAATAAACATTAAAAAAATGAGATGGAATTTGTCAGGCAAAGAAGGAAAAAAACAGTTATACTAGGTATAAGTAAAGTCATGGCATTTTGAGAGTCTGTTATGTGGTTTAACTTTCTCCTGTAGGTCTTAGAAGCAAACAGCAGAAAAATTATTTCTTAGAGTCTAGGGTTGATAACAATGACAGTAATGTGGAAGATGGGTTGGAGGAAGGCAATTCTAAAATTCTAAAGATCTGGGCTGCCTTGATGGCTCAGTCGATTAAGTGCCCGACTTTGGTCATGGTTCATGGGTTCAAGCCCTACATCAGTCTCTGTGCTGACAGCTCAGAGCCTAGAGCCTGCTTCTGATCCTGTGTCTCCCTCTCTCTCTGCCTCTACCCTGCTCATGCTCTCTTTCTCTCAAAAATAAAATCAACATTAAACATATTTTTAAATCCTGTAGGCCTATGATGATATCATGGTCATCTAGGCAAGAGGCACTAGGAATCTGTTGAGCAACGGGAAGAGAACAAAGAGCTATGGAAGAATTTGCCTCTTGGCTGTAGCCATGAGCAATGGAGAGTGGTTAAAGGTAACTCTCTAGTCTCTGGCTTTGCAACTGGGTGGATGGTACTGCCTGCCAGTCTCCAAACTAAAGAACATAAGAGAAGCAAGTCTATGGACAACGAAGAGAATATATCCATTTCTTTTGTTTTTCAGTCTATGTCTAGGGAAATGAATATTTCCCTGCAAGTATTACCTATAGTTTAGAAAGTTGACTTTATCTATCATATAAAATTTAAACTTTACTTCTTCTTTTTGAGAATGTTTAATCAGTGCATGATATTCCATCGTATGAATGTTCCCTAACTCATTTCACAAGTTCCTTATTTACATTTATTCGTAATGTTGTTTAAAGATAATTTTAAGGGGGGCGCCTGGGTGGCTCAGTCAGTTAAGCCTCCGACTTCAGCTCAGGTCAGATCTCACGTTCGTGGGTTCGAGCCCCACATCGGGCTCTGTGCTAACAGCTAGCTCAGAGCCTGAAGCCTGCTTCTGGTTCTGTGTCTCCTTCTCTCTCTGACCCTCCCCTTCTCATGCTCTGTCTCTCTCTGTATCAAAAATAAATAAAACCTTAAAAAAAAAGATAATTTTAAGGGGCTCCTGGCTGGCTCAGTTGGTGGAACATGCAACTCTTGATCTTAGGGATGTGAGTTCGAGCCCTACCTTGAGTGTAGATTACTTTAAAAAAATAAAATGTTTAAGAAAAAAAAGATAATTTTAAATTAAAAAAATTTTTAATGTTTTATTTATTTTTGATAGAGATAGACAGAGCATGAGAGGGGGAGGGGCAGAGAGAGAGGGAGACACAGAATCTGAAGCAGGCTCCAGGCTCTGAGCTGTCAGTACACAGCCTGACGCGGGGCTTGAACCCACGAACGTGAGATCATGACCTGAGCCAAAGTTGGAGGCTTAATCGACTGAGCTACCCAGGCGCCCCTTAAACTTTAAAAAATGGTCTGCTTGTCCACATTTTTAGCAATAGACATGTACCACTAATTTAGTTTTTAATGATTTTATTTTAGGGGGTGACGGTCTGGCTTGATTTGTGGAGGGTAAGACTCTTGATCTTGAGGTCTTAGGCTCAAGCCCCACACTGAGTATAGAGATTGCTTAAAAATAAAATATTACAAAAATTTTTAATGTTTATTTTTGAGAGAGAGAGAGAGAAAGAGAGAGAGTGCACACAAGCTGTGGGGGTGGGGGACAGGAGACAGAGGATCCAAAGCTGTCAACACAGAGCCCAATACGAGGCTTGAATTCACAAATTGTGAGATCATGACCTGAGCCAAAGTCCGGTGCTTAAATGACTAGCCATCCAGGTGCTACCCCTTCAAAATTTTTTAATGTTTATTTATATTTGAGAGAGAGCTCATGCACAAGCAGGGGAGGGGCAGAGAAAGGGGAGAACAGAGAATCCGAAGCGGGCTCTGTGCTGTCAGCAGAGAGCCCAATGCAGGGCTTGAACACATGAACCATGAGATGATGACCTGAGCTGAAATTGGATGCTTAACCAACTGAGCCACTCAGGTACCCCCACAATATTATCTTTAAGAAAAAAAAGGAAAAAGGAAATCAGAAGGATGAACCCTTTTATTTTGGACAGGCTTAGAGATACTATATTAGGAACTAATGTTTTCAGTTTGGAACAGGTTTAGTTTTTATTTATTTATTTATTTATTTATTTAGAAAGAGAGTGTGTGAGCAGGAGAAGGGCAGAGAGAGAAAGCAAGTGAGAGAATCCCAAGTAGGCCCCACACTGTTAGCACAGAGCCCGATGCAGGGCTTGATCTCAGGAACTGTGAGATCATGACCTGAGCTGAAATCAAGAGTTGGACACTTAAATGACTGAGTCACTCAGACACCCTGAACAGGTTAAGTTTTATACACTCAGAAAAAAATAAAAATATAAAACTAGAATTCAGGAGAGACTTAAATGGAATATACAGATTTGGGGTCATCCACAGAGCAAGAGTTGAAATTGTAGTAAGAAGAGAGTTGTATAGAGGGGAAGAAGAGAGGGTAAAGGAAAAGAGAGAATACACACACACCCACACGGGGGTGGGGGTGGGGGGCGGAGACAACATGAGAGTTGTTGCTAGTTTGAGTTCAAATCTACCTCCATCAACTACCATCTCTTTCAAAAATCACTAGCCAGGAGTCTTTGGACATATCGGTTAATGTTTTATTCCTTCACTTTTTATTTGACCTCCTCGATGTGGCCTCCTCTCTACATTCAGCTATAGAGAGTCTGTTCTGCCAGTCTTTGGGTTATTCTCTGGGTTATTTACCCTGATGTGGGTGCCACCTAGTTGTCTCCATGGGATGAGGTGAGTCCAGAATGCCCCGTATTCCATCATCCTCCCAGTTAATATTTCCAAACCTCAGTTGTCTCTTTGGTAAAATGGGTATAAATAATACCACTTACCTGAGTGCTGTAAAAACATATAGGAAATATAGGAAAAGTAGTTTAATAGCTATTTTTTTGTTGTTCAACAAACTGCCCCAAAATTTAGCAGCTGAAAATAACAATCTATTATTTCACAGTTTCTGAGGGTCAGGAATATGAAAGTGAGTTGCTTAACTGGCTCAGAGTCTCTCATGAAGTTGAGATCAAGATGTCAGTAATCAGTAAGGGCTATAGTCCTCTGAAGGCTATGGGAACTGCTTACAAGAGGGCTCATTCATATAGTTGATAGCAGAAGGCTATCAGGCTCCTCCTCAAGTCAAGTTCTCCGTAGGGCTGTGGTGTGTCCCACCTCACACGAATGCTTCCTCAAGTGATCTGAGAGAGAGCAAGGAGGAAGCTGTAATGTCTTTTATGATCTTGTCTCTAAAGTCAAACACCATCACTCCTGCTATATTCTATTCATTAGAAGCAAGTCACTAAGTCTAGCCCACATTTGAAGGGAATAGGATCAAGCTTGAAGACAGGAGTATCAAAGATTTTGTGCATATATACATATATATTTTTAAATTTTATTTATATTGAGAGAGACAAAGGGAAAGCACAAGCAAGGGGGGGGCAGAGAAACTGGGGGACAGAGGATCCAACGTGGGCTCTATGCTGACAGCAGAGAGCCCAATGCAGGGCTTGAACTCACCAACTGTGAGATTGTGACCTGAGTTGAAGTCAGAAGCATGACTGACTGAGCCACCTAGGGACCCCTGTGGATATATTTAAAAAACACAGCAAATACCTGGCACACTGTTGCTTCTTGAGGCTTGATCCTGGGCCCTCTTTCCTTTTCTATCAGTCTTGATTTTCTTCCAAGTCTGACCTTCCCAGAGCTTGTCCCTTCTTAGTAAATGACACTACCATCCACTTAGTTACTAAAAACCTGAGTCATTCTTGATTCTTTTCTTTCTCTGACCTTCCACCACTAAGAAATTCATCAAGAAGTATTGTTGGTTCTACTTCTAAGATAATGTATATATAAAAGTTAGGAAATTGAGGTAGCAGAGATCTACTTGAGGGACAGGGAAACAGATTGGGTATTGCTCTCCTGCCTTCCCTAAGGCAGCTTTTTAAGTATAGACGTCTCTGTTAAAGTGTGAGTATGCAGGATTGGGGGAGAGAGGGAGATCAACATTGCAGAGGTGTGGATTGCTTGCTAGCATAAGACCAGCACCTCCCCCCTCATCCTTATTGAGATATAATTGGTCCATAACATTATGTAAGCTTAAGGTGTACAATGCGAGGATTTGATGTACACATATACTGTGAGATATGCACCACAATAAAGTTAGTTAACCCCTTTTCCCACTTCACATAATTGCCATTTTGTTATTGTTGTTATGGTAAAAACAATTAAGATTTAGTCTCTTTGTAACTTTCAAGTATACATTATAGTATTGGAATTTTGGTCACCATACTACACCTTAGATTCTCAGAATGTATGCTCTTATAACTTACAGTAGTCTATGCCCTATGACCACCTTCACCCACTTCCCCAACCCCCACCCCCTGGCCACCACCAATCTACTCTCTGTTTTTATGAGTTCAGCTTTTTAATTTTTATTTATTTTTTTAAATAGCATTCTTTATTTTTTTAATGTTTATTTATTTTTGAGAGAGAGAGAGACAGAGACACAGAGAGACAGAGCATGACCAGGGGAGGGACAGAGAGAGAGGGAGACACAGAATGTGAAGCAGGCTCCAGGCCCTGAGTGCAAGGACAGAGTCCAATGCGGGGCTCAAACTCACGAACTGCGAGATCATGACCTGAGCCGAAGTTGGATGCTTAACCAACTGAGCCACCCAAGCGCCTCAAGTTCAGCTTTTTCAGATTCCACATATAAGTGGGACCATACAGTATTTGTATTTTTCTGTGTAACTTATTTCACATACCATAATGTCCTCAAGTTTCCATGTTGTCACAAATGATGGTAATTCCTTCTCTTTTTATGGCCAAATCATGTTCCATCAATAATATTTATTTGTATATAAAAATATATATCACATTTTCTTTATTTGTTATCCATCGATGGACATGTAGGTGGTTTCGATGTCTTGACTGTTGTAAATAATGCTCAAATACACAAATAGCTCTACAAAATAGCAATTTCATTTCCTTGGGATAAATACCCAGAAGTGGGATTGCTGGATCATATGGTAGTTCTATTTTTAATTTTTTGAAGAGCCTCCCTGCTATTTTCCATAGTGGCTATTTTCAGTTTACTGCACAAGGGTGTCAATTTCCCTCACATCATTGACAGCATTTGTTAGACCTTTTCTTTTTAGGAAGAGCTATTCTAACAAGTGTGAGGTGATACCTCATTGTGGTTTTGATTTACATTTCCCTGATGATTAGTAAAATTAGGCATCTTTTTGGGGCTCCTGGCAGACTCAGTCAATAGCTCATGTGACAGTTTTTTTCTAATCTTTTTTTAAGCTTTGTGCATTTATGTAATCTCTATGCCCAACGTGAGACATGACTCATGACCCCAAGATCAAGAGTCACATCTGAGTACCTGGGTGACTCAGTTGGTTGAGCTTCAGACTTCAGCTCAGGTCATGATCTCAGGTCATGATCTCACCTTTTTGGGTTCAAGCCCCGCATCATGCTCTGTGCTCACAGCTCAGAGCCTGGAGCCTGCTTCTGATTCTGTGTCTCCCTGTCTCTCTGATCCTCCTTGCTTGTGCTCTGTCTCTCTCTGATTCTCAAGAATAAATAAACATTAAAAAAATATATTTTTGAAAGAGTCACATGCTCCTCCAACTGAGCTCACCAGGCACCATGACCATACAATTCTTTATCTTGGTGTCATGAGTTCGAGCCCCACATCGGGCATAGAGGTAACTTAAAACTAAAATCTTGTTTGTTTGGGTTTTTTTTAGCATTTTATTTTATTTTATTTTATTTTATTGAGAGACAGAGATAGGGCATGAGCAGGGGAGGGGCAGAGAGAGAAGGAGGCACAGAATCAGGCCCCTGGCTCTGAGCTGTCAGCACTGAGCTCGACGCAGGGCTCGAACCCATGAACTGCGAGATCATGATCTGATCCAAAGTCCATCCCCCAACAAATTGAGCCACCCAGGAGCCCCTAAAATGTTGTTTTTGCACCTAAGCATATTTTCATGTATTTTTTGGACATTTGTATGTCTTCTTTGGTAAAATGTCTATTCCTGTTCTCTGCCCATTTCTAAATCAGATAATTTGGGGTTTTTTTCTACTAAATTTTATGTGTTCCTTATATATTTTGGATATTAATGCTTTATCTTATATATGATTTGCAAATATTTTCTGCCATTCCATAGGTTGCTTTTGCTGTGTAGAAGCTTTTCAGTTTGATGTAGTCCTACTGGTTTATTTTTGTTTTTGTTGTCTGTGCTTTTAGTGTCCTATGCAAAAAATCATTGCTAAGACCAATGTGAAGATTTTTTCTCTATGTTTTCTTCTGGGAACTATATGGTCTCAGGTCTTACACTGGAGTCCTTAATCCATTTCAAATTAATTTTTGTAACTGGTATGAGATAGGAGACCAGTTTTATTCTTTTTCATATGAATATCCAGTTTTTCCAACACCATTTATTGAAGTGACTATTCTTTCTTCATGATGTGTTTGGCTCCTTGTCAAATATTAGTTGACTGTATATGGCAGACATCTTTTATTAAGCATTTACTTTTTGCCTTGCACTACACCAAGTAGTTTGTATGCATTTTCTTACTAATTATCACACCTTTCTAAGAAGTGGGTGTTACTATTGCCCATCTAATACCCTTGCTTAAAAGCCTGTTTTTCACTATTATAAACATAATCCATCATCACATATATACTTTTTTATTCTTCTGTTCAATTATTTTCTTAGGCTAATTTTCAAAAGCAGAATTACTGGGTCAAAGAATAGAAAGATTTTTAAATCATCAATAACTTTTTTCTATTCTCACTTGGAGGACCTGTCTACTCTCTTCTTTCAATTTAGCTTTTCTATTAAAAAAGAAAAGTGGGGGAGGCACCTGGGTGGCTCAGTCTGTTAAGCGTCCAACTTCGGCTCAGGTCATGATCTCACAGCTCATGAGTTTGAGCCCCACATCAGGCTCTGTGCTGACAGCTCAGAGCCTGGAACCTGCTTTGGATTCTGTGTTTCTCTCTTTCTCTGCCCCTCCCCCATTGGTTCTCTGTCTCTCTGTCTCTCAAAAATAAATAAATAAACATTAAAGAAAAAAAGAAAGAAAAGCGGGTGCCTACAGGCAGAATAAACATCTTGTTTTCTAGGGCAAAAAGAAAAAGTGGGCTCCTCTACTTCTTGATGACTTGCCCAGCCTAGAGCCTGACAGAAAGTAGATACTTAATAAATATTTATTTCATGACTATTAAATACATTTAGAGTATCTGGTCTAAGAGCCTATCTAAGAAAAATTACTAGTTCTATCTTTAATGGAGATTCCAGGACAGGAGTTTATGGAGTTACCTTATTATAATGGAACTCTTTAATTCATTCATCTATAGTTTGTCTTATTGAGAAGAGAACGTAAGGTGGCTTAGAAAGTTGTAAAAACAAAACAACAACAAAGAAAGTTGTGAAAACAAATATATATATATGTATATATATGTAACAAAAAGTACACATAAGGGGCACTTGGGGGGCTCAGTCAGTTAAGCCTCCGACTCTTGATTTCAGCTCAGGTCCCGATCTTGTGCTTCGTGGGTTTGAGCCCAGGGTCAGGCTCTGCGCTGACAGCATGGAACCTGTTTGGGATTCTCTCTCCCTCTCTGCCCCTCCCCTACTCACGATCTCTCTCTCTCAAAATAAATACATAAATTGAATACATATATATATTATATATATATAAGAAAGGTGAAGCGAAGGGAATATAAGAGGAGGCAAGTAAATTAGAGCCAAGAATAAGAGAATTACCAAAAAAACCCACATACCATGAAGTTCTATATAATTGCTAATAAGGTCAAAAACAACTTTTACTTTAAGTTCCCTGGCAACTAACCAAAGAGTGAAAATGTGATCAGTTACAAAAGTACTGGCAGTGTTCACAGGCAAAAACAGCCTTGTTTTTAGGAAAATCACTACTCTTCCCGAAGATAAGACTTGACATCAATTTCTCCTGTGTTTCCTCTGATTATAAATCTGATGAACAATGTCACCTTCAAGGGCATCCTCCTTATGGTAAACATGGAGATAAATTGTGAAGAACTGTTTCTTATAGTGCCTATAATAAAATCTGAAAACATTGCAGCCATATACCATTCAGCAAAACCAAATAATAACAGTAATAATAACTAATAATTTTAATTAATTGTATTATTTAATTATTTATTTATTATTGTACTAATTACTACATCGTTGTTGTTGTTGTTGTTACTATGCTGCCCAGAAGATAAGCGTCTCTCTTCTGGTTTTATTAGCTCTATACTTCTTTTATTTAAAGGATTTATGTAAAAGTTCTTGATCTGGGGTTCATGAGCAACATTTAGAGTATTCTAAATTCTCTAGAATTGTATGAAAAAATACTGTGTCACCTTTGGAGGTTTATGATATGTCAGTGTAGATTTATCAATTACAACAAATGTACCACTGTGGTGGGGATGTTGATAATGAAAGAAGCTACATGTGTGGGGACAGGAAGTATATGGGGAAACCTTTGTACCTTCCTCTCAGTCTTTCTGTGAACCAAAATTCCTCTAAAAAAAAAAGAAAGATTAAAAAAATGTTTTTAAATATTTATTTATTACTTTTCAGAGACAGAGAGAGACAGAGCATGAGCAGAGAGAAAGAAAGGGAGACCCAGAATACAAAGCAGGCTCCAGACAGGCTAAGCTGTCAGCACAGAGCCCAACGTGGGGCTTAAACTCACTGACCGTGAGATCATGACCTGACCAAAGTCAGACACTTAACCAACTGAGCCACATAGGCACCCCAAGAAAATCTTTTTTTTTAAGTTTGTTTATTTTTGAGAGACAGAGACAGAGTGTGAGTGTGGAAGGGGCAGAGAGAGAGGGAGATACAGAATCCTAAGCAGGCTCCAGGCTCTGAGCTAGCTGTCAGCACAGAGCCCAATGTGGGGCTCGAACTCAGAATGTGAGATCATGACCTGAGCCGAAGTCGGATGCTTAACAAACTGAGCCACCTAGGTGCCCCAAGAAAGTCTTTTAAGAAAGGGGGGAAATGTGTCCACAATTAGAGGCTTTTTCCTGTGGGGGAAAGTCTAGAGCAGTAGTCCTCAAGTTTAACCACACATTAGAATCACCTGGTATTTTTTAAAAATACCAATGCCAGGGACTCCAATCATCCTGATTAAGTCAGTTTTGGAGAACCTGGCTATGGCAGTGTTTTAAACATTCACGAGGAGATTCTAATGTCAAAGTTAATACGATACCAAACACCTAAGGATGTTGTTAAAATGCAGATACTGATTCAGTATAACTGGGGTCAACTCTGAGAGTCTGCACTTCTGACAAACTTCCAGTTAACACCCCTGCTTCTGATCTTCAGAAAGTACTTTGGTTAATATTCAAAGTGTGATCTGGGAATCTCTGGGGTGGGGCAGAATGGCTCATATGCATATTAACATCAAGATGTTATTTGCCTTTTCCATTGTGTTGGCATTTGCATGAAGAGTGGGCAAATTTGCAAATACCTGGGCACCCGGGTGGCTCAGTCAGTTAAGCGTCTGATTCTTGATATCTCAGGTCATGATTTCCTGCTTGGTGAGATGGAGCCCCCTGTCAGGCTGTGCATCTCTCCCTCTCTCTCTCTGCCCCTCCCCCCCCATGAAAATAAATACATAACCTTAAAAAAATTGCAAATGGCTTAACACAAATCAAGTGGTGGCACGAAACCGTACTAGGACTCTGTATTCTTTATTGCCATCTACTTGCAATTTATTAAAAAAGGATGCTGTTACACTTAAGAATATCCTTGATGAAGCAGTGAAACTTATTAATTTTATTAAGTCTTGAGCCTTCAGGCAATGTGCCTTTCACTTTGCTGTATGTCGAATGGAAGGATGTATGAGGCACTTGTGCTGCATGTGGAAGAACAACCGATGGTTGTCTTGAGGAAAAATATTTACATGATTCGTTGAGTTGTGACCTGAGGTAGCTGCTTTCCTTACTGACTACCATTTTTACTTGAGACAATGATTAGCAAACTATGGCTACTCAGACTTGGACACTTGGCTGAAATTTTCTCAGAAATGAACAAAGTGAACCCGCCCTTCCAGAAAAATAACTGACAGGCTTTCTTGCCAATGATAAAATTTGAATTTTCAAACAAAGATGAGAATTTCAGAAAATGTATTTCGACCACCATGAGCTTAACAGCTTTCCCATACTTAAGAGACTTTTCTGATGATGATAAATTTGTTTTTAAAATATTGTGTGGCACGCCTGGGTGGCTCAGTCAGTGAAGCCTCTGACTCTTGGTTTCAGCTCAGGTCATGATCTCACAGTTTGTGTGTTGGAGCCCTGCTTCAGGCTCTGCACTGACAGTGTGGAGCTTGCCTAGGAGTCTCCTTCTCCCCTCCATCTTTGCCCCTTCCTCACTTGTGCTGTCTCTCAAAAATAAATAAACTTAAGAAAATGAATGAAATTTAAAAAAATATTGTATAATGAAGGGGTGCCTTGCTGGCATAGTTGGCAAAGCATGGGACTCTTGATCTTGGGTTCCTGAGTTTGACCCCCACATTAGGTGTGCAGATTAGTTAAAAAGTAGAGTCTTAAAAAAAAAATAGGGGCACCTGGATGGCTCAGTCAGTTCAGTGTCCAGCTCTTGACTTCAGATCAATTCATGATCCCATGGGTCATGAGTGGGAGCCCTGCTGTCAGCGCAGAGCCTGCTTGGGATTCTGTGTCCCTCTCTCTCTGCCCCTCCCCCACTTGCTCTTCATCTCTCTCTCAAAATAAGTAAAAATAAACTTTAATAAAAATAAATAAATAATAAAATAAATAAAATATTGCATAATGAAATGTGTCAGCATTTGGAAGATCTTAATAATCTTCATAATCAAATGACCAATTAATGGGTAAAAGATCCATTCAATGAACAAGAAAGACCAATGGATTTTAATGAAACAGAAAAAACAAAAAACTCACTGATAAGATGGTTTCAGATTCTACACTGCCACTAAGCTTTAAGAAATTTCCACCTGTTGGAGCACCTGGGTGGCTCAGTCGGTTAAGGGACAGACTTAGGCTCAGGTCATGATCTCACGGTTCATGAGTTCGAGCCCCACGTCAGGCTCTGAGCTACAGATACAGAGCCTGCTTGGGATTCTGTCTCTCTCTCTCTCTGCTCCTTCTCTGTGCTCTCTCTCTCTCTCTCTCTCTCTCTCTCTCAAAATAAATAAACTTTAAAAAAAAAAAGAAATTTCCACTTGTTGGGGTGCCTGTGCCTGGGTGGTTTAATCAGTTGAATGTCTGACTCTTGGTTTCAGCTCAGGTCTTGGTCTTACAGTTTGTGAGATGGGGCCCAGTGCTGACAGTGCAAAGGCTACTTAGGATTCTCTCTCTCCCTCTTTCTCTGCTCCTCCCCAACTGCACTCTCTCTCTCCTTCTTAAAATAATTTTTAAAACATTTTAAAAAATTACCACTTGCTACATTTCCATGTAGTATCAAAGAATAACCACAATTTTCTGAGAAGTTTATTAAAATAATTCCCCCTTTTCCAAATGCATATCTATATGAGGCCAGATTTTCTTCATATACTTCAGCTAAAAACAACATATTGCAATAGACTGAATGTAGATGCACATATGAGAATCTAGCTAAAGCAGACATTAAATAACTTTGTAAAAATGTAAAACATTGACACTGTTTTTATTACATTTTTTTGTTGTTTTGGAAATTATAACTGCATTTCATAAAAATGTGTTATTTCTGTCAACAAGCAATATGTTTATTCTTATTTTAAAATAAAATAATTTAATTTCTAATACAGTAATTCTTGGCAGATATAACTCACATAAACAAAAGCTCATTAATTTTAAGACTTTTTGGATTGAGAACTGCTGCTTTCATTAAATTTCAAAGAGATCCAAGACCTCAAAAAGTCCTCAAAATAGTTAAAAGCCACAGACCTTTAAAAAGAAATGGATGAATTTTTTGCATATTCCCAACAAAGGTTATTTTTCTCAGTTAAGCCTTTGAAAAGTATGGAATGGCAGTGAGTTCTGGATTATCTTTCTTTAAAAAAAAATTTTTTTAACATTTATTTTTGAGAGAGGAAGAGACACAGAGCATGAGCAGGGGACTGTCAGAGAGAGAGGGAGACACAGAATCAGAAGCAGGCTCCAGGCTCTGAGCAGTCAGCACAGAGCCTGACGTGGGGCTCGAACCACAAACTGTGAGATCATGACCTGAGCTGAAGTTGGTCACTTAACCGACTAAGCCACCCAGGTGCCCCTAGATTATCTTTCTAAAAAGAACGTGGAATACAACAGTTTTGGGGTGCCAGTTAACTAGTGAGCCTTAATATAAACGAGTTGAAAACAACTCTTAGAAGCTCAGCGCTAATTCCCTAACAGGGTGTACAAAGCAACTTCATGAACTGTGTTTTATAGGAATTAATCCATTCAATTCATGACAACTCTATATAGTAGGAACTCTTATTGTCTCTGATGTGTACATTTCATTGAATTAATGAATGAGTGAATGAAGAAATACAAGAGTAGATAAAATTAAGGGTTTGTTTTATTTGCTTTTTTAAGATTTTATTTATTTTTTAAAAATATTTATTTATTTTGAGAGAGTGTGTACATGTGTGTGTGCGCATGCCGGGGAGAGGCAAAGACAGAGGGAAAGAGAATCTGAAGCAAGCTCTGCACTGTCAGCTCAGAGCCTGACACAGGGCTCAATCCCACACCCATCAGATCATCACCTGAGCCGAAATCAAGAGTCAGATGCTTAATTGACTGAGGCACCCGGGTACCCTAAAAATTTCTTTTTATGCAACCTCTATATCCAACATGGAGCTCTAACCTACAGCCCTGAGATCAAAAGTTGCGTAATCTATTCACTGAGCCAGCCAGGTGCCCCTAAAATTAAGGGTTTGTGGGGTTTTTTTTTACCCATATACAAATCCAGTTTGGAAAAGAGAAGGGCTCTCATAACAACTAGCATCATCCAACTACTGCTCATTTCCTTTTTTTTTTTTTACTCAACAGTTGCCTATTTGAAGTTTCTTTCTGCATTTTTTAAAGATTTCTTTTTAATGTTTATTTATTTTCGAGACAGACGGAGACAGAGTGCAAACAAGGGAGGGGCAGAGAGAGAGAGAGAGAGAGAGACTCAGAATCTGAAAAAGGCTCCAGGTTCTGAGCTGTCAGCAAAGAACCCAAAGCAGGACCACGAGCCGCGAGATCATGACCTGAGCTGAAGTTGGACACTTAACCAACTGAGCCACCCAGGTGCCCCTCCTTCTGCGTTTTTATTGCCACCTAATCTCCTCAAATGTCCTACAGTTAATTCCTTTTCCTTCTTGGGGTTGGAGATCTTCTGTTCCCTCTAAATTTCCATGTACCTTTTAAAAATAAATACAAATACCACAGTCTCTATCAATTTGGCCCACCTCACTTATTGCATTCCAGCCCTCAGGCCTCCAATGTGGACCATGTGTTCATCCTATGAGGCAGATCCCCTCACTGTCTTCTGAGAACACTAATAATAACAAGAACTAACATTCACTGAGTAATTTCTATGTGCTCCGTCCTTTACTGCATGACCTTACTTAGTCTTCATTGGGTAGCTACAGTACGTACTATTTTTATCATCCCTGTTTTAGAGATGGGAAAATAAAGGTTTATGCAGCTAGAATAATTTGTGTAAGTCTCATAGCTAGAATCTAATAGAGCCAGGGTTTGATTTAAATCTCTTAAATCTCTACCCTGCCCAGGCCACCTAGGTGGCTCAGTCTGTGAAGCATCTAATTCCTGATTTTGGCTCAGGTCAATATCTCACAGTTCCTGAAACTGAGCCCTGCCTCGGACTCCACGCTGACAGTGTAGAGCTTGCTAGGGATTCTCTCTCTCTCTCTCTCTCTCTCTCTCTCTCTCTCTCTCTCTCTCTCTCTCTGGACCTCCCGCATGTGCTCACTCACGTGTACACTCTTTCTCTTTCTCTTTCTCAAAAATAAATAAATATTAAAAAAAAATTTTTTAGAACCATATATTTCTTGAAAACTGATACTGTGAATATATAAGGATGAATAGAGCAAACTAAAGTTTATCATCTAGTTAAGCATGTAGTATGATACAAAGGTACAGGTTCAATTTATGCAAAAATATATCCTCTGCAACTGTGCATCAATTTTTTAATGCTTATTTATTTTGGGAGACAGAGTGGGGGAGGGGAAGAGAGAGGGCAAGAGAGAGAATCCCAAGCAGGCTTCCTGCTGTCAGTGTAGAGCCTGATTCTGGTGTAACTACAAACCATGAGATCATGACCTGAGCTGAAATCAAGTGTAGACGCTTAACTGACTGAGCCCCCCAGGTATTCCCTGTGTTTAGCTACTATTTCTCTAGCATCTCCTATGTATCAGCTACTTTGTAATTGCTACTGTTAGAGGGAGAATAGAGATAAATAAGATGCAGTCTTTTTATTTGCTCATAGCAAGATGAAGGGAAGAATCAGGTAATCAAAATTTTTTAATACAGGGGCACCTGGGTGGCTCAGTTGGTTGAGCGACCAACTTCGGCACAAATCATGATCTCCCTGTGAGTTCGAGCTCAATGTCAGCCAGCTCAGAGCCTGGAGCCTGCTTCAGATTCTGTGTCTCCCTTTTCTCTGCCCCTCACCTGCTTATGTTTTCTCTCTCTCTTTCTCTCTCTCTCTCAAAAACAAAAATAAATATTAAAAATTTTTGTAATACAATAATAAGTTTTATAACAAAGGTAGTTCCAATATGGGGACCACAGAGAAAAATGTTATTATCATTATGTCACAAAAGAGATGACTTTGATTTGGTTCTTTATGAAAGAATATTAGTCAAGTGAAATGTAGAGCTTCCTGATAGGAATCTGGCCCATCTCTGGGTTTTTCTCTCATCAAAAGGAAGTCAGACTGTCAAAAACCTGATCCAGTTTTGGAATGAGTAAAATGATTAGGGCACCAAAAATGTCCTGGCCTGACCCGGGTTTCTGGGGGTATTGGGATAATGTCAACAATAGCACTGTCCATCTTCTGGACCCATTTCCAAGCTTTATCCTCTGAGTTTTTAGGAAATGAACAGTTTGTAGAAATCAACCAGGGTAAAAGGGCATGAGTACTAGATAAGAAATGAACCTCTAGAAAAACACTGTCTTTGGCAATCTGAGTTCTTTAAGCCTGGAGGGATAGCTCCTGAGCAGGAGGCTCTGTATTGTAAATAAGGTTAATTTTTGTTGTGACTGTTTTCTACACATACATTTGCAAACACTTCTTTTCAAATGTTTATTTAAACTCTAGTTAAAGTATATGGTAAAACTGGTTTCAGGTGTAGAAGTTAGTGATTCATCACTTAAACGTATAACACCCAGTGCTCATCCCAACAAGTGCCCTCCTTAATGCCCATCACCCATTTAGCCCATCCCCCCCCACCTCCCCTTCACCAACTATTAGTTTGTTCTTTATAGTTAAGAGTCTCTTTTACATCGCAAGGTTAATTGTTACCAGGTGCAGCCATTAGAGTTTTATTTCTTTAATTGAAGTATAGATGAGATACAATATTATATTAGTTTTCAGTATACAATATAGTGATTCAGCATTTATATACATTGTTATCTCTGACAGGTGTAAGGTGATATCTAATTATAGTTTTGGTCTGCATTGCCCTGCTGATGAGTGATGTTGAGCATCTTTCCATCTGTCTGATGACCATCTGTATGTCTTCCCTGGAAAAATGTCTATTCAGTTCCTCTGCCCATTTTTAACCAGATTATTTTGGTTTTTTGGTGTTGAGTTGTATAAGTTGTTTATATATTTTGAATATTAACCCTTTATTATACATATCATTTGCACATATCTTCTCTCATTCAGAAGCTTGCCTTTTTGTTTTGTTGATGCTTTCTTTCTCTGTACAGAAATTTTTGTTTTCCCACACTCAGGACTTTGTTTAAACTTAATTTTATCTCCCAAAGACCCTACTTATAAATACCATCACATTGCTTGTTAGGGCTTCAAGATACGGATTTTGAGAGGACACAAATATTCAGTGCATAATACCATTCTAGAAACTGGTTATCTATCCTGGCTACACTTCGATCACCTAGGGAGCTCCTTTAAAAAAAAACAAGATTTATGTTTACTTATTTTTGAGGGAGAGACAGAGTGTGAGCTGGGAAGGGGCAAAGAGAGAGGGAGACACAGAATCTTAAGCAGGCTCCAGGCTTGGAGCTGTCAGCACAGAACCAGATCAAACTCAAGAGCTGTGAGATCATGACCTGAGCTGAAGTTGGACGCTTAACCAACTGAGCCACGCAGGCACCCCAATCATCTAAGGGGCTTTTAAAAAATATCCATGTTTTTATGCTAGACTAGCAAAATCAGAATATCTGTGGGTAGGGCCCAGTACTTCAATATAGAATAAAGGAGAGTTAGAAAGAGATAGCACTGGGGCACCTGACTGGCTCAGTCGGTGGAGTGTGCAACTCTTGATCTCAGGGTTGTGGATTCGAGCCCCAAGAGATTACTTAAAATTAAGGAAGTGAAGAAGAAAACAAATCCTTTATCTCTAAAAAATTCACTCTCCAGGGTAAGAGACCTACACAAATAACACAGATAAAATGTGGAAATTTTTTTTTATTTTTTAATTTTTTTTCAAGTTTTAGAAAGAGAGAGAACACACACATGTGCACCCATGCACAGGAGAGGGGCAGAGAGGGAGGGAGAAAGAATTGCAAGCCGGTCCCCTCTCTGTCAGCACAGAGCTTGATATGGGGCTCCAACTCACAAACCATGAGATCATGACCTGAGTCGAAATCAAGAGTCAGAGGCTTACCTGACTGAGTCACCCAGGTGCCCCAAATGTCAGAACTTTTATGCAAAAATATTGTGAAAGCCTTTGAGAATGCCTACAAGGAAGTAGTTAATTATGTGCTATTAGGAAAAGCGGAAGAGGAAATGTGCCATTTGCACTGGCAAGATGATAACAAGGGCTGGGAAGTAGGTTGAGAGTAGGTATTTCTGGCAGAGAAATAGTATGAACAATAGACTGAAGGTGTGATAGTTGAGTGTTCCAGAGGCACTCTGGGCATTTAAGGAAATTATGAGAATCTTCCTCATTCAGGAAAATGAGAATAGGATGGCAATTTGTGGTCAGATTTTAAGGAGGTGGAGATTAGAGGGGCACCTGGGTGACTTGTCAGTTAAGTGTCCAACTCTCCCAGGGTCATAGGATGGAGTCCCTCATTGGGCAATGCTCTGAGTGTGGAGCCTGCCAGGATTCCTCTGCCTCTCTCTCTGCCTCCCCCCTCTCAAAATAAATAAATAAACAGGGTCGCCTGGATGGCTCAATTGGTTAAGCATCCGACTTCTGCTCAGGTCATGAGCTCATGGTTCATGAGTTCAAGCCCTACATCAGACTCTGTGCTGGAGCTGAGAGCCTGGAGTCTGCTTCAGATTCTGTCTCCTGTCTCTCTGCCCCTCCCCGACTCATGCTCTGTCTCTCTCTCAAAAACAAACAAACAATAAATAAATAAACAAAGGAAATGAGGGGAGATTAGAGAAGGTAGTTTAAAGAGAATCTGAAGCAGCCATTTTACAGAATGAGAAAGGGAGTTCACTAGAAATTATGGTATCAGTTACCAGTTATGAACACTTACTATATACCAGGCACTCTACTAAATGCAGGATATGCATTGAATATGAATGCATAGGAATTATGCAGACACAGTCCCTGCCTTCATGGAGCCTCTAATCCAGGTAGAGAAGGCAGACCACAGGTATGTATATTCTAAAAATATATAACATTATTGGGGTACCTGGTGGCTCAGTCGGTTAAGTGGCCACCTTGGGCTCAGGTCATGATCTCGTGGTTAATGAGGGCCCTGTGTTGGGCTCTGTGCTGACAGCTCAGAGTCTGGAGCCTGCTTCAGATTCTATATTTCCTTCTCTCTCTGCCCCTCCCCTGCTCATGCTCTGTCTCTCAAAAATAAATTTAAAAACATTAAAAAACGTTTTAAACGATAAAAATGTATATATAATGTAATTTGGGATAAATGCTATGAAGAAACAAATGGAACCCTGACAAAGAATATTGGTTGGAGGCCAGATTGGAGAAGGGAAATAGCTTCACACCAAGACTCAAAGGATAAGAAACAGACCATGACAAAAGCAGGAGAGTCTTTTGCTAAAGGCTCACAGCAAGAGTTTTGCATTTTCCAGGAACTGAAAAGAGGCCAGTGTGGCTGGAGCACAGCAAGAGGAGTGGCGTGAGATGAGAGTAGATATGTGGGTAGAGGCCAGACCACTCCAAAGTTCTTCTAGACCCCAGTAAGGAATTTGAAGTGTATTCTTAGAGCAAAGCGAAGTTCAGGACTGGTCTTAAGCAGGGGAATAACATGATTTGCTTTGTGTTTAACATTATTTTAGTTACTAAATGGGGAGTGGATTACATCAGGGCAATCAGGAGGCCTAGGGAAATTTCAGATGAATAGTGCTTCTATCAAATGGAATACTGAAGGAAATTAAGAACACAGTGTAGTTTGTTGAAAAAGGTGATGACAGGAGTGCCTGGGTGGCTCAGTCTGTTAAGCCTCCGACTTCGGCTCGGGTCAGATCTCACATTCGTGGGTTTGAGCCCCACGTTAGACTCTGTGCTGACAGCTAGCTCAAAGCCTGGAGATTGCTTCTGGTTCTGTGTCTCCTTCTCTCTCTGCCCCTTCCCCTCTCATGCTCTGTCTCTCTCTGTATTAAAAATAAATAAAACATTAAAAATTTAAAAAAAGAAAAGAAAAAGGTGATGACATAGATCTCGGTTTTGACTTTGGGATGATAACACTAGTTACTTCTATCAAGGCTCTAAGTTGGACTGAGGTGAAGATTTATAAATTCAGTACAGAGAATTCCAGAGACAGTGGGTATCTAATGCAAGGATAAGGAGGGTTGGATGGAGTGCCTGGGTGGCTCAGTCAGTTGAGCCTCCAGCTTCAGCTCAGGTCATGATCTCACAGTTTGTGGGTTCAAGCTCTGTGTCAGACTCTGTGCTGACAGCTAGCTCAGAGCCTGGAGCCTGCTTGGGATTCTGTGTCTTCCTCTCTCTCTCTGACCCTCCCCTGTTCATGCTGTCTGTCTCTCTTTCTCTCTTAAAAAACAAAAAAGTTAAAAAAAAATTTTTTTAAGGAGGGTCGGAGAGGTCACACCAAGAGTGGAATACAGAGAAGCCAAGGTGTATTCTTTACCCAGAGCAACTTTTTCAGGAATATCAACATCTCACACCATCCTGTCAAAAATTTTCCACAAATGTCTGTACTGGAGTTTAGGATAGATGTCTGACTGGACCAGCGAGATCCACATTGTAGCACACAGCAAGAAGTTAATTAATGTTTATTGAACAAATAGGATTGATTTTAATTTATATTTAAATTTAAAATTGTTTAAATGTTTATTTTTGAGAGAGAGAGAGAGACAGAATGTGAGGAAGGGAAGGGCAGAGAGAGGGCAGGCACCCCTGACGTGGTAGTTTTCTGTCTAGCAGAGATAGTTGGAGGTAAAGGAGTGGATGAAATTACTGAGAGAGATGGGGTGCCTGGGAGGCTTGGTTGGTTAAAAGTCCAATTTCAGTTCAAGTCATGATCTCCTGGTCTGTGGGTTCGAGCCCCGAGCCCTGTGTCAGGTTCTGTACTGACAGCTCAGAACCTGGAGACTGCTTTGAATACTTTGTCTCTCTCTCTTTCTGCCCCTCCCCCATTTGCAGTCTGTCTCTCTCTCTCTCAGAAATAAAGAAATATTTAAAAAGAAAGAAAGAAAGAACTGAGGGAGAAAACAGAGTATAGGAAAAGGGAATAACCAAGAGCAACTAATTTCTAATTGAAACTGATCTGATAGAAAACTAATGGGAGAAATTTGGGTCAGACTCTGAGAGATCCTAAATCTGGAATTTTTAATAAGAATGGAAGAATATCTATTAAAGAAAAATGATTTGGGATGCCTGGGTGGCTCAATCGGTTAAGCATATGACTTTTCAGCTCAGGTCATGATCTCGTGGTTTGTGAGATGGAGCCCGGCATTGAGGTCAGCGCTGATAACACAGCCTACATTCTCCCTCTCTCCCTCCCCCTCTCCCCCTCCCCTGTTCTCTCTCTCTCTCAAAATAAGTAAACATTTTAAAAAAATGTTTACGTTCTGTCTCTTATGCCCAGAGAAATTTTAAATAATAGATAGCTTACCAGATGTATAGGATCCCAAGCATTTTGTGTTGATTTCAGTAGATTGATATATTTTACATAGGTCTCACCAGCACCAACTAGGAGTTTAGAAACAATAGAATATTAAATAAAATAGCATTCATTCATTGGGAAATTATTTCTTGTACAAAATGGCTATTTAGGGTCTCTATAAAGAACCGTAATTAAAGGGGAGTGAGAACAAATTATTTGCTTACAGTTTCAGTGGGTTTAATTATAATGTATTTAGATGGATGAACTAGGCCATTTCACATGCAATATGTATCTAATTCATTTGGATTTGGAGTTACAGCAAACAAATCCAAAAATACTAGAATAGATCAGTTATTCCCCGGCTTTTCTGGAGGAGAGGCAGCATAACATAATTGTTAAGATTCAGAGCATTAATATTACACAGACCTGGTTTTGATTCCTGTTCAGCGACTTCCTAGCCCTGTGACCTTATGTAAGTTACTCAACCTCTCTAGACCTAGTTTTCTCATCAGTGCTACCTAGAAAATGAAAGGACCTACTTCAAAGGGTTATTGTGAAAATTAAATGGAAAAAATTAAAGCCTTTAATTTTTTTAATGTTTATTTCTGAGAGGGGAGCCGAGAGAGAGGGGCATAGAGCCCAATGCAGGGTTCCAACGCATGAACGGTGAGATCATGATCTGAACTGAAGTAGGATGTTTAACCAAGTGAGCCACCCAGGCCCCCCAAAATTAGTCTTTAAAGGCAATCCCTGACGTATTCCACTGTAGAAAGACATAGTAGAAACAATATAATATCCAACACTTCCTACTGTATTTAAGTGCTTTCAATACATTATCTCAATCCTTTGAAACAGGTATTATTGGGGAGGAGCCAAGATGGCGGAGAGGAAGGTATCTCAGTAAACTTCGTCTGTCCCACCTATCAAACTGAAAAGGACATTACTCTCATCTGCAAGAGTGGAAGGAGAAAATACAGACTCCAGAAAGAAGACAACCTTAAAGATGCTGGAGTGAGTGATTGCGAAATGGGGAGATTGGAAAATGGACCAGCCCGAAAAGGGCAGGGGAGGTGGGAGCCCCAGCCCAACACGGGGAAAGCATGCACAGAGCCCCTGAAAGACAAAGGGAAGAGAAAGAGAAACTGAACACGCTCATAGTACTGTCTCTAGAGAAGAGATAAAGAACGTTTAACCCCGCATGGAGAGAAAAACTCTCACTCCATATATAACCGCTGGGCAGCCCAAATCCCAAACCTGGGTGGCACAAGGGAAAAAACAGCCTCCACCCCCACGCGATCCCGGCAGGGAGTCAGCAGCGGCGGCCCCAGGGGCTCACACTTCAGCCTCAGCTGCGGGAGCTGGAGCACACACCTCATTTCCACAGTGCATCTCACCTCCAGCATTGGTGTGCAAATCCCGAATCCCAGGTGCCAACAAAGAAAAAATAGCCCCCACCCCTACGCGATCCTGGCAGGGAGTTGGCGGCACCGGAGGTGGGGTCATGTGTGCTTCGGCTGCAGGAATGCGCAGCTCATTTCCGGCAGCACCCAGTGCCTCAGGCAGCGGCAGCGCGAATCTGGCTGGCGCCAGGAGAAACTGCTCCCTCCCTACGCAATCACGATCCTGGCTGGGGGCAGGGAGTTGGCGGTGGCGTCTGTGGGGGCATGCACTCCACTTCCTGCAGCACACGTTGCCTCCAGCAGCGGCAGCAGCACATATCCCTGCTGGCACCAAGAGAAACTACTCCCTCCCCCTACGAGATCCCAGCTAAGAAGGCAGCTACCAAAGCAAGTACATCTCATCTGTGGTAGCATAAAAGTGCATGGACTAGGATTTTGAAATTAGGTGGGCCTGGAAAATACAGCTTGGCTCAGCTGCAGCACAAGGAGATAGGACTCATTAGAGTGGCCTGCAACGCTTAGTTCCAGTGGAGCTTGGGGCGCCGCCATTCATCCTCCGTAACCACCACGGTGGGGCCTCCGAGAACCACCCCCGAGAGCTAGTACCCCAGACCATTCCTATCCATGAGGGGGAGCTGCTGCTTTTTTTTTTGTACTTATTTTTTATTATTATTATTACCTTTTTTACTTTAAATTTTTATTTTTACTCCTTATTTTCATTTTTCCCTTCTCCCTCCTTTTTTTCCCCTTCCTCTTGCCATCCAGATATATTCTCCTTTATCTCATCATTTCTCTCCCCTTGACTGGTTGTACACTTTTAGACTGTCCTTTATTGTCTCTGCCCCCCTTTATTTTTTTTCTTCTCTTCTTTTCTTCTCTTTTCTCTCCCTTTTCTTTTCTTCCTTTCCCCCTTTTAATTTGTTTGTTTGTTTGATTGATTTGTCTGTGCATTTGTGTGCCTCTGTTCCCTCTGTGTTTGTCTGTATGTTTTCCTTCTCAGGTCTACCCCAAGAAACAAGCCAAAGTGTGCATGACAGCGAGTCCCAAATATTGCTGAGTAGGGAAATCAAATAATCAAAGGCACAACAAGAGAAACTGAGAGACACCATTAAAAGAATATTTCCTGAAACGATAGGCCCTGGGCAGTCAATAAGCCTTCCTTAAAAGAGGAATACTAACAGGTGCACAGTGCACAACGAGCTTTTTAAAACTGACAAGAGACAAAAAAGTAGCCAAAATGACAAAACGAAGGAACTCTCCCCTGAAAAATCTCCAGGAAGAAGTCACAGCCACATAACTACTCAAAACAGATCTAAACAACATACCTGAACAAGAATTTAAAACACTTGTCTTAAAAATAATCGCTGGGGTTGAAAAAAGCATCAGAGAAGAAACTGAGACGAGTTTAAAAAGGCTATAAATGAGGTGAATAATAAAACGGAGGCAGCCACCTGAAGGATTGAAGAGGCAGAGAGAAGAATAGGTGAATTAGAAGATATAGTTATAGCAAAAGAGGAAGCTGGAAAAAAAAGAGAGAGAGAGAAACTGATCCAGGAGCAGGAAAGGAGAACTCGAGACCTGAGTGATACAATCAAACGGAACAACATCCGTATCATAGGAATTCCTGAAGAGGAAGAAAGAGAAAAGTCCTGAAGGGATACTAGACCAAATTATAACTGAGGATTTCCCAAATCTGGGGAAAGAAATGGACATTCAAATTCAAGAGGTACAAAGAACCCCCTTAAGACGTAATTTGAATCGACCTTCTGCATGACATATCATAGTGAACCTAGCAAAATATAAAGATAGGGAGAGAATTCTGAAAGCAGCTAGGGAGAAAAGGGCCCTCACGTACAAAGGGAAACCGATCAGAGTGGTTACAGACCTATCTAATGAAACCTGGCAGACCAGGAAGGAATGGCAGGAAATCTTCAATGTGATGAACAGAAAAAACATGCAGTCAAGAATCCTTTATCCAGCAAGCCTGTCATTCAAATTAGGAGAGATAAAGGTGTTCCCAAATAAACAAAAATTGAGAGAATTCATGATCACCAAACCAGCCCTACAAGAAATCCAGAGAGGGACTCTATGAGGGAAATGTTGCAAAGAATACAAGGTGCCAGAGACACCACTATAAACATGAATTCTACGGAGAACACAATGACTCTAAAACCACATTTTTCAATAATAACCTGAATGTAAATGGACTGAATGCTCCAACCAAACAACACAGGGTAGCATAATGAAAGAACAAAATCCATCTATTTGCTGTCTACAAGAGACTCATTTTAGACATGAAGATACCTTCAGGTTGAAAGTAAAGGGATGGAGAAATATCTATCATGTGACTGGAAGCCAAAAGAAAGCTGGAGTAGCCATATTTATATTAGACAAACTGGACTTTAAAGTAAAAGCAGTAATAAGAGATGAAGAAGGACATTATATAATAATTATAGGTTCTCTCCATCAGGAAGAGGTAACAATTATAAACATCTATGTGCCAAATTCGGGAGCACCCAAATACATAAAACAATTCATCACAGACAGAAACAATCTTGTTGATGAGAATGTGCTAATTTCAGGGGACTTTAATACTCCACTGACAGCAATGGATAGATCAACCAGACAGAAAATCACTAAAGAAACAATGGACCTGAACAACACATTGGAACAGATGGAATTGATAGATATATTTAGAACTCTGCATCTGGAAGTTAGGATATTCACCTTTTGGAGTGCACATGGCACATTCTCCAAGATAGATCACATACTGGGGCATAAAGCAGCCCTCCATAAGTATAAACGAATAGAGATCATACCATGCACACTTTCAGATCACAATGCTATGAAACTTGAAATTAACCACAGGAAAAATCTGGAAAACCTCCAAAAATGCGGAGGTTAAAAACCACCCTACTAAAGAATGATTGGGCTAATCAGGCAATTAGAGAAGAAATTAAAAAACATATGGAAACCAATGAAAACGAAAATACAACAATCCAAAATCTCTGGGACACAGCAAAGGCAGTCCTAAGAGGAAAGTATATTGCAATCCAGGGCAAATTCAACAAACTAGAAAAAGCACAAATTCAAAATCTAACAGAGCACCTACTGGAACTAGAAGGGGAACAGCAAGAGAACTCCAAACCCGCATTAAGAAAAGAAATAATAAAGATCAGGGCATAAATAAACAATACAGAATCCAAAAAAACAGGTGAGCAGATCAATGAAACCAAGAGTTGGTTCTTTGAAAAACTAAACAAAATTGATAGACCTCTAGCCAGGCTCCTCAGAAAGCAAAGAGAGAGCACCCAGATAGACAAAATCATGAATGAAAAGGGATTTATTACAACCAATCCGTTAGAAATACAAGCAATCATTAGAGGTTACTATGAAAAATTATATGCTAACAAACTAGACAACCTAGAAGAAATGGACAAATTCCTAAATGCACATGCACTGCCAAAATTCAAACAGGAAGAGATAGAAAGCATGAACAGACCGATAACCAGTGAAGAAATCGAATCCGTTATCAAAAATCTCCCAATGAATAAGTGCCCAGGGCCAGATGGCTTCCCAGGGGAATTCTACCAGACATTTAAACCAGAGCTAATACCCATTCTTCTCAAATTATTCCAAAAAATAGAAATAAAAGGAAAACTTCCAAACTCATTCTACAAAGCCAGCATCTCCTTGATACCCAAACCAGACAGAGAGCCAGCAAAAAGAGAGAACTACAGACCAATATCCTTAATGAATACAGATGCAAAAATACTCAACAAGATACTGGCAAATCGAATTTAACAGCACGTAAAAAAATTATCCATCATGATCAAGTGGGATTCATTCCTGGGTTACAGGGCTAGTTCAATATTCACAAATCCATCAATGTGATACATCACATTAGCAAAAGAAAAGATAAAAACCATATGATCCCGTCAATAGATGCAGAAAAAGCATTTGACAAAAAACAGTACCCTTTCCTAATAAAATCCCTGGAGAAAGTCAGAATAGAAGGAACTTACCTAACATTATAAAAGCAGTTTATGAAAAGCCCACAGCTAATATCATCCTCAATGGGGAAAAACTGAGAGCTTTCCCCCTGAGATCAAGAACACAACAGGGGTGTCCACTCTTACCACTATTGTTTAACATAGTGCTGGAAGTCCTAGCATTAGCAATCAGACAACAAAAGGAAATAAAAGGCATCAGAATTGGCAAAGAATAAGTCAAACTTTCACTTTGCGCAGAAGACATGACACTCTACATGGAAAACCCAGCAGACTCCACGAGAAACCTTCTAGAACTGATCAATGAATTCAGTAAAACTGCAGGGTACAAAACCAATGTACAGAAATTGGTTGCATTCCTGTACACCAAAAATGAAGCAGTGGAAAGAGAAATCAAGAAACTGATCCTGTTCGCGATTGCACACAAAACCATAAAATACCTCGGAGTAAGCCTAACCAAGGATGTAAAAGACCTATATGATGAAAACTATAGAAAACTTATGAAAGAGATCGAAGAAGACACCAAGAAATGGAAAAACATTCCATGCTCATGGATTGGAAGAATAAACATTGTGAAAATGTCATTACTACCCAAAGCAATCTACACATTCAATGCAATCCCTATCAAAATTGCACCAATATTCTTCTCCAAACTAGAACAAACTATCCTCAAATTCATATGGAACCACAAAAGACCCCGAATAGCCAAAGTAATATAAAAGAAGAAAACCAAAACGGGAGGCATCACAATCCCAGACTTTAGCCTCTACTACAAAGCTGTCCATCAAGACAGTATGGTATTGGCACAAAAACAGACACATAGACCAATGGAATAGAATAGAGAACCCAGAACTGGACCCACAAATGTACGGCCAATTAATTTTTGGCATAGAAGGAAAGTGTATCTGATGGAAAAAAGACTGCCTCTTTAGCAGGTGGTGCTGGGAGAACTGGACAGCAACATGCAGAAGAATGAAACTAGACCACTTTCTGACACTATTCACAAAAATAAACTCAAAATGGCTGAAGGACCTGAATGTGAGACAGGAAACCATCAAAACCCTCGAGGAAAAAGTAGGAAACAACCTTCTTGACCTCAACTGTAGCAATTTCCTACTCGACACATCCCCAAAGTCAAGGGAAATGAAAGCAAAAATGAACTATTGGGACCTCATCATGATAAAAACTTCTGCACTGCAAAGGAAACAATTAAGAAACCTAATAGGCAACCGACAGAATGGGAAAAGATAGTTGCAAATGACATATCAGATAAAGGGCTAGTATCAAAATCTACAAGGAACTCACCAAACTCCACACCCAAAAAACAAATAACCCAGTGAAGAAATGGGCAGAAGACATAAACAGACACTTCTCCAAAGAGGACATCCAGATGGCCTACAGGCACATCAAACGATGCTCAACATCACTCATCATCAGGGAAACACAAATCAAAACCACACTGAGATACCACCTCATGCCAGTCAGAGTGGCTAAAATGAGCAAATCAAGAAACTATAGATGCTGGCGAGGGTGTGGAGAGACGAGCACCCTCCTACACTGTTGGTGGGAATGTAAACTGGTGCAGCCGCTCTGGAAAACAGTGTGGAAGTTCCTCAAAAAATGATCCATAGAACTCCCTTATGACCCAGCAATAGCACTGCTAGGGATTTACCCAAGGGATACAGAAGTGCTGATGCATAGGAGCACATGTACCCCAATGTTCATAGCAGCAATGTCAACAATAACCAAATCCTGGAAAGAGCCTAAATGTCCATCATCTGATGAATGGATCAAAAATATGGTGTGTGTGTGTGTGTGTGTGTGTGTGTGTGTGTATACACACAATGGAGTATTACATCACAATGAGAAAGAATGAAATCTGGCCATTTGTAGCAAGATGGATGGACCTCGAGGATGTCATACTAAGCGAAATAAGTCAAGCGGAGAGGGACAGATACCATATATTTGCACTTATAGGTCTAACAGGAGAACCGGAGAAACCCAGTGGAGGACCAGCCAGGGGGAGGGGAAGAGGGAAAGAGAGTTGTGGAGAGAGAGGGACTCAAAACCTGAGAGACTATTGAATACTGAGAACAAACCCAGGATTGAAGGGGGAGGGGGAGGGGGGAAAAGAGGTGGCGGTAATGGAGGAGGGCACTTGTGGGGAAGAGCACTGGGTGTTGTATGGAAACCAATTTGACAATAAACTATTTAAAAATAAATAAATAAATAAATTCCCAAAGTACACTAGGGGGAAAAAAAGAATAAATTAGCAAAATTTAGGAATAATTGCTGGTTGAATAAAATAAGTCAGTATATATGTATTGAAAAACCACTCTATGGCTTGCACTGTTAAGTCCATGAGTAATACATGGACTTTGCTCTTTTGTAGCTCATGGTCAAGATGGGTAGGAAGAATGTAAAAAAAAAAAAAAAAGAAATAGGTATTTTTTCTTACCTGAATTTCACTCATGAGGACATTGAGGTTTAATGAATTCCATGTAATCAGACAGCTATGCAAATACCTAGTTAGTACAATCACTTTTAGGTATGCACAAGTAATTTGATGCAAGAATATGCACGCATTCACAGGCAAGGATATTTACATGCCACTGTTGCCAGTCCCACATTTCCTGGCACCTCTATCTGGAATTGGTGGTGCTGAAATAGCACAGTGGCAAGAGTGGAAATGGCTGGCTGAACACCCGTTCAACCAGGATGAGTGTTTTAATGAAAAGGGTGATGCATTGCAAAGAGCACAACACAACTCTGATGCTAACTTGCCCTTGGACCTTGAATTAAGTCACTGAACTTAAGTCTTTGGGCCTCAATTTCCTCATCTGCAAAATGAGGGGTCTGCCTCAGTTCTAGAATCCTCTGAATCCAAGCGGCCTCAAGACTACCATCTCGTATAGGCAGTTCTATACAAACACTCGCCCCCATGACAACGGCCACTTAGCTCTCAGCAGCACTGGTATGTGCTCTACTCTAGCCAGCAGCATTATTTCCATCGCAAATTCCTGGGTGAATAGAGGGCTTGAATGGGGGAAGGAATCTGTCGGTCAGAAATCTTAAAGCCCCTGGCTTTAAAAGAAATTCTGGAATAAATTATCTGTGGGTGGTGCATATCTGCTAAATCGGAAAAACAGCATCAGTGTTTAATTCACAAAATCACCCTTTTCGCAGATAGATAGAGATGTCTTAGCTGCGATGAGATTTAAAGGGTCACTTTGCCACTAAGTGCTGAGTCAATGAGTGGAGGAGACTGTGGTCATTAGCACATTGGCAAGGATGCCAAAGGAACACTGCCAGAGAGTGTTTAAATCAAGCTGGATTTTTGAGAAGTGATTCCAGTTTTTATTTCTAAGGTCCATAGACTAGTAAGACTCCCTTATTGTGATGGACATTATCAGAGCTTCATCTTAGAAGCACAGGGACCCTGGGGCAAAGAGACAAGGATATAGATATGAGAGAAAGAAAATATCTCTTTTCGAGTAAAGCATGAGAAGTCCTTAAAGAGGCTACCCTGGGGCGCCTGAGTGGCTCAGTCGGTTGAGCCTCCGACTTCGGCTCAGGTCAGATCTCACATTTGTGGGTTCGAGCCCTGCATTGGGCTCTGTGCTGGTGGCTAGCTCAGAGCCTGGAGCCCGTTTCCTGCGTTGTGTCTCCTTCTCTCTCTGTCCCTCCCCCTCTCATGCTGTGTGTCTCTCTGTATCAAAAATAAATAAAACATTTAAAAAAAAGTTTAAAGAGGCTACCCTATATCTGCCCTACTCTCTATTTTCGAGGCTTTGAAGAGTTTGTTTTCCGGGTCTGTTGCTGGTAAAGGTGATAATAACAATGCTGAATTCATGGGGAGGAGGAGCTCATGCTTTTTCTTCCTCCACATTGCTTCCTTAGGTTTGAACCAGAGAGCAGAAGGGGATACTATCCTTTTTTTAAAATGTCTATTTATTTTGAGAGACAGAGAGACAGAGAGAGTGCAAGCATGGGGGGCGGGGGCAGAGAGAGAGGGAGAAAGAGAATCCCAAGCCTACTCTGAGCACTGTCAGCACAGAGCCTGACATGGGACTCCATCTCACAAACAGTGAGATCAAGACCTGAGCCGAAATCAGGAGTCGAATGCTTAACTGACTGAGCCACCCAGGCGCCCAAATCCTTTTATAACTAGAATGTAAATTAAGTGGATGCTCAATAAAATACCAAGTTTAAAGAACAGACATTCTGAGAGGGATGGTTGCTGGAGAAAAGCAACATGCACTTCACTAGGTTCCCGCCTGAGGGCAGCACTACTGCCCTTTGCTACCTCCATAGGGCTGCTTACTGAGAGAAACGCATTGTAGCACCAAAGAGTGCAACAGTCCAAGTGGGAGCTTGGGAACTAGGCGAGTGGGTGTTCTCAGCAGAGGGTTCTCCGTAGTCAGAGACAGAGTGGTGTCCATGAAGCTGGCGGAATCCTGGAATGAATGGCTGGTGTCTGCGGAAGACGGAGCGGCAGAACTTGCTGAGAGGTGCGGGAGCGGTGACATGGAGGACTAATCAAGCGGGCTGCCCCTTACAAACCTGTGGAATTGGAACTTGCTTATTTTCCTCTAGCCACGAGAGGGCAGACTGTGAAAAGAAGATTTGCGCTTTCTCACCCTCTCAAGTTGACTTCAATAGCCCTGGAGGAATTCTGAGTTTCAGAAGGGATACATCTCGATCTTACTAACATGTATATTCGGTCAAACCATTTTCTTGCTTACACATTTTCAATGGCTCCCTAAAGTCTCCAGAATAGAGTGTGAGATGATGAGACTGGCATACAAACTCTTCCTGAGCTGTCGTTTATCTCTGTTTGTTTGTTTAAGTTTAGTAATGTATTTTGAGATAGGAGAGAGAACCAGCAGGGAACAGGCAGAGACAGAGGGGGACAGAGGATCCGAAGCTGTCTCTGTGATGACAGCAGAGAGCCCAATGTGGGGCTTGAACGCTCAAACTGTGAGAGCATGACCTGAGCCAAAACCAAGAGTCTGACACTTAACTGACTGAGCCACCCAAGAGCCCCTGTTGTTGGTCTTCTTTTCTAACTTTACCAGTTAGCACCCCTCCCACACCCCTCTATTTCCATCCCCACTTCCCGCTCCCCGACCTGAACATACACAATCTTCGGGGAGCAATGAGGTGGAAAGGGCAAGGGTGTTGGAGCTAACCTCAAGCCAGTAAGTCATCCCAGACTCCCCCTTTATCATCACCCGCATATTCAACTCCATTAATTCTTGTGTGTTTTCTCTCTCAGATAGAGTCTGAGCGTGGAGACCACATTTATTTTGTTCATTTTTGTGTCTTAGCACTCTTATAGGAGCTCATTAAACATTTATTGATCAAGGAAATAAATGAATGAATTCATCTACCTCACCGTTACCATCCTAGTCCACCTTACTACCATCTCTCTCCTGCTTTGCAGTAGGAACCCAAATGTCTCCCTATGTCCCCTTTTGCTCCTTGCAATCTGTTTTATATATTCTGTAGCTGCGAGTGATCTTTCTGAAATGCAAATTTGCTTAAAATTCTTCATGGTTTCCATTGCTCCTTAAGACTATAATCCTTAATATGATCCAGAAAGGAAGTGCAATTTAGAAGTTTCGGTACGTGCTAGGTGAGGGATCACAGGAAAGTTACTAAAGACTTGGTATCCTCATCTAAAGATGTGAGCAATAGTTATTCCTGCCTCCTAGGGTTGTTGGGAGGATTAAATAAGCTACTAAAGGGTGTTCAGGTCTATATTCAATAAATGGTCACTACAATTATTAGGACCTGAATGATGTAGTCCCTGCCTGCCTCTTACTACCTATTCTCATTTTTTGGCAGCCCATTAAGCTATTTTCAGATTCTGGAATGTGCCATGCTCCTTCTTATTTCTACTCTTCTTTCTCGTCCCAAAGTTGAGTTTCCCTCCTCTAAGAAAGCTTTCTTGGCACTTCATGACTGGTTCAGGTGACCCTACAATGGGTTCCCACAGCATCCTGTAGAACATGTGTCACAGTATTTGTTATCTACTCCTGGCATACTGACTGACAGTTAACAATGCCTCCATGAATGTGGTGAATCAATTCCACTGTAGTTCTCTTTTCCGTGCTTTCTGCATACATTACTACTTTTTTCTATTATAAACCTAATGTCATGACTGCTACATCCATATTTCCTTTCCTTTTTTATTTTTAAAAATGTTTATGTTTGAGGGACAGGAAGAGAGAGAGAGAGAGAGAGAGAGAGAGAGAGTGCAAATGGAGAGGTGCAGAGAGAGACAGAGACAGAATCTGAAGCAGGCTCCAGGCTCTGAACTGTCAGCACAGAGCCCAACGCAGGGCTCAAACTCAAGAGCTGTGAGATCATGACCTGAGTCAAAGTTGGATGCTTAACCCGGCTGAGCCACCCAGGCGCCCCTCCATATTTTCTTTCTAAGGAAAATTTCCCTCTGTTGAAGAGGCAGCCATAAGCAGGTCATGTCCAGTTCATGGAGGTACTTTTGCCTTAGATGGTTGGACCAGAAATGGCATCTGATGCAACAGTGGACAATCTGGAACCTGGCCAACACTTGAGACATAATGGGCACCAAAAAAAAGGGGGGGATATGTTGATCAGATTCTCTCTCTCTCAAATTTGAGTAGAAAAAAAGGAGAGAATGATGAGACTGTTAAGAACAAGAACAAGAGCTAAAATGGTACATAAAGAAAACCCACAAATAAACTCAGAATCCTGAGGGGTCAAGGCAAGCTACAGCTATGAGGAAATAAGAACTCTGAGGCAGAGAACATCAATACAAAGCAAAAAATAAGGAGCCAGTTGGTTTTGGTAAAAGAGGCCCTTCAAGGAGGAGAATAGCTAAGTCATGCTAATGATTAAGCATCAGGATGACAGTACCTAAAATGCTGTCTCTTGCTCTTTTGAGCTGATATGTTATTTGACCTGGCTTTCTATGGCATATATATATGTGTGTGTGTGTGTGTGTATTTAATATATATTAAAAATTAAATTAAATATATATTTAATTTTTTAATGTTTGTTTATTTTTGAGAGAGAGAGACAGAGAGAGAGAGAGAGAGAGAGAGAATATGAATGGGAGAGGGGCAGAGAGAGAGGGAGACACAGAATCTGAAGCAGGCTCCAGGCTCTGAGCTGTCGGCACAGGGCTCAAACTCAAGAGCTGTGAGATCATGACCTGAGTCAAAATCGGATGCTTAACCCGACGGAGCCACCCAAGCGCCCCTCCATATTTCCTTTCTGATACGGGGCTCAAACCCACCAATGAACGGCGAGATCACGACCTGAGACAAAGTTGGACACTTAACCAACAGAGTCACCCAGGCGTTCCTCAATAATTGTATTTTAAACCTATATGCTATAGAGGGGTGCCTGGGTGGCTCCGTTGGTTAAGCGTCTGACTCTTGATAGCCACTCAGGTCATGATCTCAGGTTTGTGAGATTCAGCCCTGTGTCGGGCTCCGTGCTGACTGCGCAGAGCTTGCCTGGGATTCTCTCTCCCCTTCTCTGTCTTGTCCCTGACTCTCTTGCACATGCATGCTCTCTCTCTCTCTCTCAAAATAAATAAATAAACTTAAAAAAAAAAGATTATTGAGATAAATGGAATGAGTTGTCCTCTGCAACACAGAATGACTGATAAACTATTTCTCTGATTTAGGAAAACCCAAGCATCCTTCAGGGCTAAATTTCTGGCCCTTTCTCTGTTCCTTTCTCCATTTAGAGAAGCACTTGTCATGTTATCTGTAATTACTGGTTTGTCTATCTCTACCATGTGGATATCAGCCTGTGAACTCTGGACGAGGTAGCTTGTCTGTGTTTCTCTGCAACCTACTCTGTCTAGGGCACACTTGATATACAAAACTAGGTACTGATTGATCTAAGTACTTCACAACTTTTAATTTATTTAATCCTCACAAAAGCCCTCTGATGTGGATATTATTTTTACCTTTCATGAAGGGGAAAGTGAAACAGAGAAAGCCTTGTGGAAGGTAGAGGATAGAGAAGGGATTCAAAACAGGAATCTTGAATCAAAATCCATGAGCTTAACTCCTATGGAATATGGCCTTGAGGTCAAGGGTTTTGTGGACAGGCAATAGTAGTTAATGTGACTATCTGAACACTCCCATACAAAGTACTTTTACTGTATTATATGAGAACATCAGGAGTCTTCTCGCCCTTCGTTGGAAACTAGCTAGCAGTTCTAGCCCTGAAATACCAAATACCCACATGCTTCCTACAAGCACAGAACATGAAGCATAGTAAAAGGTAAAGTCAGTCATATTGTGTAATCTCCACGAACCTTTAGAGATGCTAATACCCAGTAGTTTGGTCTGATTAGTAGGCTAGTGTATAAAGAAAGGATTGTATTAAAATATGAAAACCTTTCATGGGGCAAAACAGCCACTTTCTTAGCTACTTCAAGAACTAAATCACTGTAAAACTGACAATTGGATGTGGGTATGTAGTGTGTTAGGGAGGTAATAGTGGTGATTCCACTTTCTACTATTTCTTTAAATTTTTTAATGTTTTATTTTATTTTTGAGAGAGAGAGAGACAGCATGAGCAGGGGAAGGACAGAAAGAGACGGAGACCCAGAATCCAAAGACAGGTCTCCAAGCTCTGAGCTACTGTCAGCACAGAGCCCAATGTAGGGCTCCCACAAACTGTGAGATCATGACCTGAGCCGAAGTCAGATGTTTGAGCCACCCAGGCACCCCCCTATTATTGTTTTTAAAAGAGTCTGAGATTAGGGAGCTCTTGCAAATGCCTTTATTGGCAGCTTCAACCTCTTCTGCGTTGCCAAGGCAACAGCAGCCAAACTTTGGGGGCTGTTTATTGGTGAGTGATAAGGAGCCAACTGAAAGGAAAACTCTTTGAGGAAGTCTGGGGTTGTTTGGAGGCAGTGGTAGAGCAAGGTGTTAATGTGCTGGTCTGGGGTAAATCCAGGTGACTCCCGACATGATGCATGAGTAGCTCCTTCCTAATTCCCTGTACCTCAGAGATCTGAATGAGTAACCAGGGGAGAGGTCTGCAGGTAGCAACAGTTCTTCAGTATTTATGGTACTGCGTAAGCACAGGAAGTCTTTGGTTTTCTCCTAAAGTGAGGGAACAGCAGGAGAGGCTTGTACCTGAGTAAAATTCACCAGGGAAGTGAGTGATATTTGTGTTTAGGCTGAATTCCTGGTGACACAGCCATATGGCTTTTGCTGACTGCCATCCTCCAGACGGTATATTCCTTTTGTGGAGCAGCTGAAATGTATAAAGGACTGCGACTTCCTGTGGTCTTTAATCCCTCCCCCCTCATCAGCCAGAACACTTAAATAAAGACTCAGGAGCTCCTACCCATCTTTCTATCCCGAATTCCTGCCTCAGATCAAGGATCTTGATCCTCTCCACATCTCTGATTTTGTCCCTAGAGGAGGAGGCTCCAGGGGACCACAGCTGACTCTGCCAGGCACAGAGGGTTGAGTCATCCTGCAGGCATCAGAGCTGTTAGCAACAGCTCTGCTGATCTGGATCCAGCTCCAACTCCCTCTACAGTTCAGAGTTTTGGAGCCGTCTTGTTCGAAAGTAAAGAACAGAACACAGATGGCTGGTAACAGGATCCCACAGGGGCCTCCTTTCCCACTGAGCCCATCCTGCTAATCCTTTTCTAGAAGAAGAGAAAATAAGTGGTGAATGGAGCAAAAGAGGAGTATCAGTTTTTGCACCATTCTTTGGGTGTAGGTGGAAGGCCTCTGAGAATCACCTCTAGCTACCCATTACGTTTCCCAGGCATATTCCCTTCTCGGTCCTCCTTTCCTCTTCCACATCTTTTCCCTTCCTTTCTTCCAATTTCCACCCCAGGTCCCTATTCTCTGTAGTAGAATCTGATGGAGTGTTTTGCTGAATACCTTGTCCTTGATTCTAATCCACACATGTATTAGAAAGTCAAATGCACTAGAAGTGCAGAGTGGCTCATTTTATCAGCTTTATCTCTTGGGAATCCCTTTAGTTCTTCTCTTCTGAGGTAGAATAATGCAAAGAACACAGACTTCGAAGCCTGAAAGAAGTGGGTTCGAAGCTCTGTCCTAATATTTATTTATTTATTTAAAATTTATTTTTAATGTTTTATTTTTGAGAGAGAGAGAGAGAGAGACAGTGTGAGCAGGGGAGGGTCAGAAAGAGAGGGAGACAGAATCCAAAGACAGGCTCCAGGCTATGAGCTGTCAGCACAGAGCCCGACGTGGGGCTTGAACCCATGGACCGTGAGAGCATGACCTAAGCTGAAGTTGGACGCTTAACCAACTGAGCCACCCAGGAGCCCCAAGCTCTGTCCAAATAAATAAATAATAATACTCTGGTTTCTCTTCAGATCGCATAAATCTTTCACCTTTTACCAAATAAATAAATAAATAAATTAGATTTTTAAAAAATGTTTTTATTTATTTTTGAGAGACAGAGAGTGAGGAGGGGAAGGGCAGAAAGAGAAGGAGACACAGGCTCCAGGCTTTGAGCTGTCAGCACAGAGACTGACACAGGGCTCGAACCCATGAACTGAGATCATGACCTGAGCCGAAGTCAGACACTTAGCCGACTGAGCCACCCAGGTGCTCCTAGATTTAGATTTAAAACTTTTTAGGGGTAGGGGTCCTGGTTGGCTCAACCAGGTGAATGTCCAACTTCTGCTCAAGTCATGATCTTATGGTTCATGGGTGTGAGTCTCCCCTTTGGCTCTCCGCTGTCAGCATGGAGCCTACTTCAGATCCTCTGTTCCCCTCATTCTCTGTCCCTCTCTCCCTCTCAAAATTAAACATTAAAAATGTTTTAAATACATTTTTAAAAGATTTTGTGGGGGGAAGGGACCTGGGTGGCTCATTTGGTTAAGTGTATGACTTTGGCTCAGGTCATGATCTCTCACTTCAGGAGTTCGAGCCCTGCATCAGGGCATCTGGGGTCAGCACAGAGTCGGCTTTGGAACCTCTGTCCCCCTCTTCTCTCTCTGCCCCTGCCCCCTCTCAAAAAAGAGAAACTTAACTAAAAATTTTAAAAAATGTTATTTTTAAGCAATCTCTGCACCCTACGTGGGTCTCAAACTTACAATCCTGAGATCAAGAGTCACATGCTCTACCAACTGCGCCAGCTGGGTGTCTGCCCCCCTAATTTTTTTAAAAATCTGCTTTGCTATTTACTAGCCTTTGCTATTTACTGTCATCTTGGGCAGTTTACCTAACCTCTCTGAGCTCCAGGTATGGCATCTGAAGCTGTGTATAATGATATCTACTTTGCGAGTTGGTTTATAGATTAAATTAGAGGCAAAACATAGTATCTAGAACAGATATGTCTAACAGATGTGTCCAATCAATGTTAACTCTCTTTCCTCCCATCTCCAAATTTTTTCAAGACTTTGGGAAAAAAACTCCAATTGAGAAAGTTAGTGAAGATTGCTGGTTTCCTTACATTGACACTGCAGCTTGGTTGATACAAATTTATTTTCCTTAGAAGATAAGATGGTGGGTTGCTGATTGGCTCCGTGACTTTGGGTAAGTTACTATCCCTCTCTAGGTTTCACGAGAACAAAGGATCACCTATTCCTCTTCACCTCAGAAAAGGATGAGGATTGTTTGAAGTTTGTGTAAATTCCAGGAGCAAAGTGAAGTATGGTCTTGTAGGATCTGTGGCACTGAGAAGATCGGAAGTGTTCATACAATCGGGTCAAATGCCACTGTTCAATTTATGTGATTACCAAAGACTCAGCTGACACAGGGCTGTGGTTTGACATGGTTCCTTTGTTCCAGATAATAAACATGTGTAATGTCAATTATACTAATGTGCTTTGCCCTAGTTGAAACAAGGAGGAGGTTGATGACGGGGCCAGGACACTGTACTTCATTCTCTCAGATGGGGAGCTCTCTGACAACACGTTTTTCCTGTCTCTCTTTGTAACTGCTAATTAGGTTTTCAGCTGGGCTGTCAGAGCCTTGACAGGTTTCACAGGCAGTCATTACCTGACAATTTACAACTATGGGCTTTTCAGAGCCTGCATGTTCCCTTCCAGAGAGCCAAAGTTGCTCAGTCCTAGGCTCTGCCTATCATTTGAAGAGTATGATCTGAGAGGAAAGCTAGCTTTCGCAGTGCATTATCCAGTTCCAAAGCAGAATGTAGTGGCCAGGAGTGGTGATGGTGAATACATCTGGATTCATGTATGTACTCAATGGTAAGGGCTGACTATGTTTTGGCAGTGCAGTGGGAATGATGCAAGCCAGAGTAGCATCGGACTATGGGAATTTAACATAGCCTTTTAAAACTTACTATTTAAAAACATTTTTTTATTAAACAATTTTTTAATGTTTTATTTATTTTTGATACAGAAAGACAGAGCATGAGAGGGGAAGGGACAGAGAGAAGGAGACAGAACTGGAAGCAGGCTCCAGGCTCTGAACAACTGTCAGCACAGAGCCTGATGCAGGGCTCGAACCCACAGATGTGAGATCTGACCTGAGCTGAAGTCGGAGGCTTAACTGACTGAGCCACTCAGGCGCCCCTATTATTTTTTTTTTAGAGAGAGAGAGAGCACACGTGCTTTCTAGCATGTGCACGTGAGAAGGGGAGGGGCAGAGAGAGGGGGAAAGAGAGAATCCCAAGCAGGCTCAATGCTCAGCACAGATGTGGGACTCAAAACCACAAACCATGAGATCATGACCTGAACTGAGATCAAGAGTTGGATGCTGGGAGCATCTGGGTGGGTCAGTCTGTTAAGTGTCTGACTTCAGCTTAGGTCGTGATCTCACAGTTGGTGGTTTCAAGTCCCACATCCAGCTCTTTGAGACCAGCTCAGAGCCTGGAGCCTGCTTCAGACTCTGCATCTCTCTCTCTCTACCCCTCCCCTGCTCACAGTGTGTGTGTGTGTGTGTGTGTGTGTGTGTGTGTGTGTGTGTGTGTGTGTGTGAAAAATAAATAAAACATTAAACCAAAAAACAAACAAAAAACCTAGATTGCCTTGACCAGACTCTTAACAGAAATGTGACTGTTAATAACACCTGATGAGGGCACTGGGGAAAGAAGCATATTAAAACAAAAACAGTTGGATGCTCAACCAACCAAACTACCCAGGTGCCCCTAACACAGCCTTTAATAAAGTTGCTATTTATTTTGGTTTTAAAAAGATCAACCCCTCGGGGTGCCTGGGTACCTCAGTAGGTTAAGCCTCTGACTGTGAATTTCGGCTCAGGTCATGATCTAATGCTTCCTGGTATTGAGCCCTGCATTGGACCCCACCCTGACAATGCGGAACCTGCTTTTGATTCTCTCTCTCTGTCTTTCTCTGCCCCTCCCCTGCTCCTGCTCTCTCTCTCTCTCTCTCTCTCAAAAATAAGTAAACATTAAAAAAAAAAAAAACCTCAACCTCTGTACACCCAAAACATGGAAAGCAAGGACCCAGACACTCTCATGTTCACAGCAGCAATATTCACAGTAGTTAAAGGGTGGAAACAACCCAAATGTTCATTGGCAGACAAATGGCTAAACAAAATGCGGTATATGCATGCAATGGAATATTATATATCCATAGAAAGGAATGAAATTCTGACACATGCTACAACATGAATGAACCGTGAAGACATTATGCTAAATGAAATAAGGGAGTCATAAGAGGACAAATGCTGTGTGACTCCTCTTATATGAAGTTCCAGAGAAGTCAAATTTATAGAGATAGAAAGGGCAATGGAGAATAGCAGGAACTGGGTGGGTGGAGGTAGGATGGGAAGTTGTTGTTTAACAGGTAGAGTTTCCATTTTGAAAGATGAAAAAGGTCCTAGACAGGGTGCCTGGGTGGCTCAGTCAGTTACACATCCAACCATGGCTCAGGTCATGATCTCACGGTTTATGGGTTCGAGCCCCGTGTCAGGCTCTGTGCTGAGCCCACAGCCTGCTTCGGATTCTGTGTCTCCCTTTCTCTCTCTGTCCCTTCCCTACTCATCCTCTATTTCTCTCTGTCTCAATAACAAATAATAATAAAAAAATTTTTTTAAAAAGGAAAAAATCCCTGGAGATGAATAGCAGTGATGGTAGTACAACAGTGTGAGTGTACTTAATGCCACTGAATTGTGCACTTTAAAATGGGGGGCACCTGGGTGGCTTAGTCAGTTAAGCGTCTGACTCTTGATCTCAGCTCAGGTCTTGATCTCAGGGTCATGAATTCAAACCCTATGCTGGGCTCTGTGCTGAATGTGAAGCCTCCTGAGAAAGAAAGGAAGGAAGGATTCAAAGAAGAAAGAAAGAAAAAAAGAAAATGGTCAAATGATAAGTTCTGTTACGTGTATTTTACCACAACCACCTTTGGAACAGGGAGCCTAGGTAGTTGAGGCAATACAGTGGAAGTCCTGAAGACAAAATCAGAGCATTTATGGGCATGGAACTAACTCTGTCTGAAGCCAGCCTTAACACTGGATGGTTTAGCTTGTGTGAACCAAAATATTCTCACTTTTCTTAAACTACTTTGGGTCTGTTTCTCTGCCACTTGGGACCAGAATCATAAATGACCTAGAACCGTTATTTGTTGGTCTTTTCCATTAGGCTATGATCTCAAGAATGGGAATGGTATCTTATTTACTTGTATTTTCACAGAGCCTAGCATAATGCACGTAATTGACATCCAATAAATGTTTGCTATCTTATCAATTCAGTATTCCATAAACGTTTGTTTTGAGTTGTCTATATGTCAGAAATCGGTTTAGATATGGGAGATGGAAATAAGAATGAGTGAATAGAGGTGCCTGGCTAGCTCAGTTGGTAGAGCGTGTGACTCGATCTTGGGGCTGTGAGTTCAAGCCTCACGCTGAATATAGAGCTTACTTTAAAAAAAGAATGAGGGTTGCCTGGGTGGCTCAGCTGGTTGAGCATGTGACTTCAGCTCGTGTCATGATCTCATGGTTCAGGAGTTTGAGCCCCACATCAGGCTCACTGCTGTTGGCTCAGAGCCCACTTCAGATCCTCTGTCACTCTCTCTCTCTCTCTCTCTCTCTCTCTCTCTCTCTCTTTCTCTGCCCCTCCCCTTCTTGAGCTCTCTCAAAAATAAATACAACATTAAAAAAAAGAATGAGTGAATAAAAACTGTTATCATGGACTATGTGGAAGAATAGCTAACTACAAAGGCTAGTGTGATAGAGAACTCTAGGAAAAGATGCATACATATGCTGAAGCTCCCAGGAAGTTGCTGTCACCTTGGCACCAAGTGCCTGCTGATGGGCATCTCCTGGGCTCCTGCACATGCCAGATATTTTCAGGATTGTCTAAGGCTTTGTGAATGTCTGGAAGACACCTGCTTCCCAAACTAGTGTACATATAAGATTTACACCTGATCTTGTCCCCTGAACCGTGTTTCTTTCTGCTGTGCTGCTTAGTGTATTGCTTGAGTTTCAAAAATATATTCTTTAAAATGAGTAAACCTGCCCATTTCTCAGAGTTACGGTAAAGGTCAGAAGACCCAATAGATATGAAAGTTCTATTGTATCCAGGTGATAGTTGCCTTCTTTTACCTGACCATAGCAAGTGTTAACACATTCTACTCTAGCATTCTCATGAAATCATATCATTTGGCCTCACCAGCAGTTCTACATGTAGTGAACATCTGTTGTTTTTGTCTGTCCAGAATTGCTCCCTCTTTTCCTGGCAAAAAGTATCCTACATTCCTTTGGGGAGTTTCCTCTCCCTCTATTCCATTCCAACCACATTGATTCTATGTAATTCTTGTGGAGCTGTTACTCTGAGCCTCATGCCACGGAATGGCCACAGAATCCCAGCTAGGGCAATCAAAATGTCTCATCCTTTGGTGAAGCTACCAGCCCACAGAAGAGCCCAAGCAGGGCCTTCTGGAGCTGTTCCTTTGTATTTTATATACTCTGAGAGAGTGAGAAGCTTCCCTCTACCTTCGGGGTCAGCAAACTGGAATGCTATAAATCTGAACTTCTGTGGCCATTTCTCCCACTCCATTCTGCCCCCTGCCCGGTCCAGCATCCTTCTGTTGTATGAAATAAACTAGGATGGAATTCCATCTTAGATTGATCTATGTGAATCCTGCTTAAACCTCTCATGGAAACATGTGTGATCCATATGCCCCAAATTCTGATATGTTCAGCCTCACAAAGTCCCAAATGCCTTCAATTTCTACATTTGCCATATTGTAGCATTTCAGTATTGAGAATATTGATGAAGAGGAGAAAGAAAAGCTGAGCCTCATGATAGCCATTGCTATGGTACTGTTTGATAACTAGACTAGACCTCTGTCCCCTGCTCAGGGTTTTTGGCTGCAGGTGGGAGAGAGCAGGGTATGTAGAAAAGATCACATTACAGGCAAGTTTAAGTGGATGTATACACCTGAACTTTTGGACAGGGGGTGCCTGTCCCTAGTGATCATAATACAACTTATCAGTAAGGGAAGCATCCAGTTAAAGCCAGTATTAGAAAAACTCCTTGATTCATTTCCTGTGTGTTGACAGTAGCAGTGGCAGCATTCAATGCTGGGATATGTTAAACTAAGTGGCAGCAGTGGAGAGCACCTGAACCATCAGCTCTACTGCTCCCAAAACAAACACAGACACTCTTATGACAAAATCCAGTCTGTAGAGAAAAAGAGCCAAACAATTGGGAGCTGGGGAATGGTGTGTGGAGATGCAGAAAAGGGGCAGTCAGACACCTAGCAAAATTCCTTTAATTCCTGAAGCACTGGACCTTTCAGCAATAGGGTCTAATAAATTTCCTTCCCCCATCCCTAAGCTGATTTAAATAGTCACTTTAAACCAAAAGACTTCTTACTAGTATAGTATTACTACTTAATAAAGAGAAGGCTAAAGAGGAGAACCAAAGACAATTCTAGGCCAATAAAACAGCAATTCATTTTATGTTTTGATTGCCAACTGTTTGTTTTAATATTTTTAAAAATATTTATTTTTGTGAGAGCGAGACAGAGCACGAACAGGGGAGAGGCAGAGAGAGAGGGAGACACAGAATCCAAAGCAGGCTTCAGGCTCTGAGCTGTCAGCACAGAACCCGACGGGGGGCGGGGGGGTGGAACTCACAGACCCACGAGATCATGACCTGAGCTGAAGTCAGACACTTCACTGACTGAGCCACCTAGGTGCTCCTACCAGCTGTTTGTTTTATATCCTATGTGGCCCGACTGGTAGGAATTAGTGTAGTGGTTATGCTTTGTTTTGAATCTTGGCAGATGTCAGCCAAAGAGAAGGGCATGACAAAATCACCAATTGGTCCTGAAGATGAATTCCCAAAACCTCTCAGTCCACAAACATGCTGCCCAACCCTTCCTACATTCAGAGATGTCCCAGACAATCATGATGCACTGATCATGGGGTGCTTGCCAGAGGGTGGTGTCACAGCAGTGGGATGAATATTTACATCCTTAGGCATACAAATAAGAGCTAACAATTGAATAAACAAGCTAATGCATACAACTCAAAACATGTGTTTTGTCTGTCACTTAAAAAAAATCTAACTACATTACCCTTTTCAGAAAGATTCTAAACATAGTCACCTATCAGATTGCATTCAACTTTCTAATTCAAAAATTATTTTTTGAATTTCACAAAACTTTTCTTTGAATGTTTATTTTTGAGAGAGACAGAGAGCAAGCAGGGGAGGGACAGAGAGGGAGACAGAATCTGAAGCAGGCTCCAGGCTCTGAGCTGTCAGCACAGAGCCTGATGTGAGGCTTGAACCCATGAACCACAGGATCCTGACCTGAGCCAAAGTGTCAGACGCTTAACTGACTGAGCTACACAGGTGCCCCCCCCCACCTTCTAATTCTTAATTTCCAGGAATTCTCTTAGTGAACATCTGATTCCTAACCATACCCCTATTTACTGGGTTCATGAAAATTCTATCTTTGTCTCTTAGGCTTTTTTTCTTTTCTTTTCACCTCTACCTCTAGTCTCAGAAATATGTTTTGTAGTTCCATGTGGCACAAAACTGAAAGGAATCAAGCAATGAATTATTATATCTTCCACTTAGACATCACATAGTTAAATAATTTTCATTTCAACCTCCTGGGGAAGGTGATACCACCTCCTCTAAGGAAGCCTTCCCTGAGTGACTCCCCAACTGGGGGACTGGATTGGGAGAGCTTTCATGTGCTCCCAAAGCGTCCTGAACTCACTCCCGCTGTAGTACTTACAATACAGTATTTTAATTGTGCTTCCTTGCCTGTTTCTTCCAGTAAAATCTGATCTGTTTGAGGAAAAAAAGAGCTAACCCTTTAAATGCGCTAGGAACTTTACATGTTATATTTAATCTTCACACGACCCTCTGAGGAGGTAATGTTTATTTTCTTATTAAAAGACTTTATTAATTTTAAGTAATCTCTATACCAACTTGGAGCTCAAACTCACAACCCTGTTGATCAAGAGTCACAGGTTCCTGGTGCCTGGGTGGCTCAGGCAGGTAAGTGTCCAACTCTTGATTTCTGCTCAGGTCATGATCTCAAGGTTCGTGAGTTTGAACAGTGCATTGGGCTCAGTGCTGACAGTGTGGAGCCTGCTTGGGGTTCTCCCTCCCCCCCCGCCCCTCCTCCCACTAATGCTGTCTTTGTCTTTCTCAAAGAAAGAAACTTAGAAAAAAAGAAGAGTCACAGGTTCTATGAACTGCGACAATTAGGCTCCCTTGAGGAAGGTAATGTTAAGCCCATTTTACAGACAAGGAGAGGAACACTCAGCCTGGTTATGACCCAGATGCAAAGTAGCATAGTTACTGACACTAGTAAGGGACGGAGGTGGGGCTCCACAATGATTACTGCTGCAGTACCTTCCCATCATCTGATATCTTCATGGTTGGACTTCTTTTTCTAATTTTTAAAAAATGTTTATTTATTTTGAGAGAGGGAATGTGTGCATGCACATGTGCATGGGGGAGGGGCAGAGAGAGGGGAAAGAGAGAATCCCAAGCTGGCTCCATGATCATCTTAGTGCAGAGCCTGATGCAATGCTCGATCCCCTGACCCCAAGGCCGTGACCTGGGCTGACATCTAAAATGTTGGACACTGAACCAGTTAAGCCACCCAGGCAGCCCAGGATTGGACTTCTTTGAGACTTTGGAGTGGTTGGTTTAACTTATTCATGGCTTTCTACAGATGCTTATCTGATAGTTACCTGAGACTAAAAAGTTTCTAGGTCAGGACTTGATGGAACTGAGTTGTATTCAATTATCTTTAAGGGTAGCTTGGCCCAGCATTTCTCTATTCCTGTGGGTTAAAATGGAAGAATCTGCTGCCTCCACGTGCAGGGCATTTTCAAAAGATTGGCATTTTCCAGAGATGTTCATGAAATGAACCCAATTACATGGGAGTGCAGAGCTCAAATCACTTTATACATGATGAGCTTTATTTTCCAGCCTATATCAGACAGCTTTATGTAGACATGTCTGAGTGAGGTATGATGACCAGACTTAAACCTGCCTTAGTTGGTTGGTCTTAGAACCTAAAGACAAAATCCGTGGATGAACCAATAGCCTAGGATGCACTGAATGGGCTTCCAGTAACATACTTATTTATTTATTTGTTGATTAGCAGTTTCATGGAGTATCTGACCCCTGGTTTCTACAATGGAAATTCTAAGACACATCCTTCTCACCAACTACCCTCTTATGCACTCAACTTTAATGGTTTTTGCCTTCTACTGTAAGGAAATAGAGGTTTCCATAAATAATCACAATGTAATTGCAAAAAATGTATACACTAGTTAAAGTTGGTGGAGATACCATCATGACTAATGCAGTTCCCCCCCTTCATTTTAGTAGGAGTCTAGTAAAACATCCAAAGAAGCTTCTTTCTTTCTTCTTCTAAATATGCATATGTGGGGGCGCGCGGGCGCGTGCGCGCGCGCGCACACACACACACACACACACACACACACTTTGGAATTCAAATTGTACACGTTATTTGCATCATTCCTGTAATTATAGATTTTTGAACTAAAAGAATTCCACAGATCATTTTATAAAGTCTATTGCAGTTAGATAGGAAATTGAGGCCCAGAAAAGTATAAATTAAGTTCTGGCTCAGTGTACCATTTGCTTATAAATTGTTTTGCATTGGTATTTAAATCTTTTGTGCAAGCAGATCTCACCTCTCTAACAGGATTTTGAGTTCCTAGTATGGGAAGGGACTTGAGAAAGGGGACCAAGAGGCAGTGAAAAAAAGGGGTGCTGAAAATCCATATTGAACCTGTAGTGTAGTTTTAGCTCTCCACTCAACAGCTAAGTGATGTTGCACAAAGTTATTTAATTTTTCTGAACTTTCTTCCTCTGTATTGGGAGTCATCATGATCATGATCATTATCATCATCATCCTTCTTTCAGGGCTGTTGGAAAGAATAAAGGGATAATGAATGTAAAACACTTATTTCATACAGTTCTTGGCACAGAGTAACTTTATAAACCTTAGTTCCAATTGTCACTTCTGTATTTTACTTAAGCCTAACATACAATAGGAATTCAGCAAGTATTTGTTTTTCATTTGTTTATTTTTTTTAAGTAGGTTCCACATGCAACACGGGGCTTGAACTCATGACCCTGAGATCAAGAGTCTCATGCTCTACTAACTGAGCCAGCCAGCTGCCCCCAACAAGTATTTGTCAAGTCAAGTTGAATATGACTTGGTCTTTTACTGAGTGACAACACTGAAAAGACAGTTTAATTGGATAGATACTAGATCAATCAGTGTACCTACCTGCACATTGTCAAGGTGCCTTCACACACACAGATATATGCATGACAAGAAATATACTGACATTACACATGGTCAGGCATGTCTTACACATACTAAAAATATGTGCATGGCATCAAGCTGCCCTTGGTTGGTGGTGCCAGGAATACGATATGGTGGAAAGAGAGTGTGGTTGAGATTCACTCACAACTGGGTTCAATTTCTAGCTCATAACGTATTAGTTGTGTGATCATGGGCAAGTGACATGGCTCTCTGAACTGTAGTTTCCTTGCCTCTAGTATGGAAGTAATAATAAACAAACCTATCTCACAAGTTTGTTGTGAGGATTAAATAAGACAGTGTATGGAAAGAGCTTATTCTTGGTTTTGCCATGGTCAAGACATGGTTGTTACACATTCTTCACCTGATAGCTTTCTTTCTTTTATTTATTTTAAGGTTTTTATTTTAAGTAATCTCTATGCCCAACATGGGGCTCGAACTCAATGACCCCAAGATCAAGAGTGGCATGCTTGGGACACCTAAGTGGCTCAGTTGGTTAAGCATCAAACTTTTGGTTTTGGCTCAGGTCATGATCTCACGGTTTGTGAGTTTGAGCCCTCCATCAGGCTCTGTACTCATAGTGCAGACCCTGCATGGGACTCTCTCTCTCCCTCTCTCTCTGCTCCTCCTCTGCTCACTTCATGCTTACTTTCTCTCAAAATAAATAAACTTAAAAAAATTCTTTTTATATTTTTAAAATTTATCTTTGACAGACAGACAGATCATGAGTAGGGAAGGGGCAGAGAGGGAGGGAGACACAGAATCCAAAGCAGGGTCGAGAGAGCCAGATGCGGGGCCCAAAACCAAGAAACGTGAGATCATGACCTGAGCCGAAGTTGGATGCTTAACCGACTGGGCCACCCAGGTGCCCCACTTAAAAAAATTTTTGTTTCTTATGTTTTTATTTATTATTGAGACAGAGAGAGACAGAGCATGAGTGGGGGAGGGGCAGAGAGCGAGGGAAACTCAGAATCTGAAGCAGGCTCCAGGCTCTGAGCTGTCGGCACAGAGCCTGATGCGGGGCGCCTCAAACCCACCAACTGTGAGATCATGACCTGAGCTGAAGTTGGCCACTTAACTGATTGAGCCACCCAAGCTCCCCTCAGAAAGTTTGGTTTTTTTTTAATGAGTGACATGCTCTTTAAAAAAAAAAAAAAGTGGCATTGTCTACTGACTGAGCCATTAGGTGTCCCTCAGCCCACAGCTTTCTGACCCCCATTTGTAGTAGGCTCGAGGAATATCTAATTGAGACATGAGAAAGCCTCTCAGGAAGGTGACATGTGAGTTAAATTTTGAAAGATATTAGCCAACTAGAGAAGGTATATCAGGCAGAGGAATGCAGTGCTACATCCTGAGCAGCATATTAAGAGTTAGCAGAAGAGTGAATAATAGTTCGAGATGGTGCAAACATCCTAAATAAAGCTAGAGAGGTATGCAGCGGTTTTGTCTGGATTTTGTTTGGAGGGCTTTGGGGAGCCATTGAAGAGTTTTAAGCAGAGAAATGATACATTCAGCTTTTAGAAATTGCATCTTAGGAAGATTGAAACCACTCACCTTAGTATAGAGAATGGGGCCTCCTCAGGGGTGAGGAGAGTAGTTGGAAGGCAATTATAGTGCCCCAGGTTAGAAACTGAGTTAATGGGGGCCCCTGGGTGGCTCAGTTGGGTAAGCACCCAACTTCGGCTCACATCATGTTCTCATGGTCTATGAGATCCACGTTAGGCTCACTGCTGTTAGCACAGAGGCCGCTTTGGATCTTCTGTCCCCCTCCCTCTCTGCCCCTCACCACTTTTGCATGCTTTCTCTCTCAAAAAAAAAAACATAAAAAAACTGAAACTGAGTTATGAATCACCGTAGCTGAGGCAGTGGGGATGGATTAGAGAAATGTTCAGGAGTTAAATCACATAAGGTGCAACATCTGGAACAGATACATTTTACAGTATCAACCAATGATACTTTACTGTTGAAGAAATTTGACAGGATAAGCCCAAGGGTATGTACACAGATTTTACAATGTTTCAACTGGCCAAGTCCAGAACGTGGAAAGTTCTACAGGATATATAACCTGATTTCATAGTCAAATAAACTGCATTAAAAAAGTAAAGAAAGGGGCGCCTGGGTGGCTCAGTTGGTTGGGCCTCGGCTTTGGCTCAGGTCATGATCTCACGTTCGTGGTTCGAGCCCTGCATCGGGCTCTGTGCTGATAGCTCAGAGACTGGAGCCTGCTTCTGATTCTGTGCCTCCCTCTTTCTCTGCCCCTCCCCGCTCATGCTCTGAATCTCTCTGTCTCAAAAATAAATAAAACATTTTAAAAAATTTAAAAAAAAGTAAAGAAAGAAGGAAGAAAAAAAGAAGGAGAACTGTTATACATGAAAAAAGACATGAAAGATGTAGCGATAAATCAAACGCAGAGTGCAGAACTCAGATTCTGGTTCAGATAAACAGACTGTAGAAAGACGTTTTTGGAAACTATGGGAAAAACTCAACATAGATTGGGTATCAAATAATAAGAAATTATTGTAAAGGTGTGATAATGATACTGTGGTTATGTTTATAACAAAAGTATTTGTTAAAGACGCATATTGAAGTATTTACAGTTAAAAGGCTATGATGGTTTACTATAGATTTACTTAAAAATACATTGGGGGAGAAAGGTAATGGGAGAATAGGTGAAACAAAAATGATAAAGTGTTGATAATAGTTGGAGCTTGGTGATGGATACCTATATCCTACGCCCTCTGTATATGTTTGAAATTTTCTATACAAAATTAAGAACAAATATTATAAGCCTGAATCTTTCCATTCCTAAATGTATGAAATAACTAGAATATTCTTGCCGTAACTTTCAGAAGAAAGGATCAGGTTTGGAAGGGGATCACTTGAGAGGTAGGTGAGGAAGAGGGGCCACAAGGACAAAGGGTAGATGGAAAATTGGTTTTGAGTGGTGTTGAAAAACCAAGAAGGAATATGGTTTCAAGATGGAAGGAGTATCAACTATGTCAAATACTGCAGACGTCAAGAAGGAAAGAATGAAAATGAACTCCACTAGACACAACAAGTAGGTCATTCTTGACCTTGGTAAGATCGGTTGCAGTGGAGGTGGGAAGACAGACAACTTTTCCAAGAAATTGGCTGTAAAGGGGAGGAGAAATGAAGACCCTAATCTTTCTTTTCCTCCCAATGAAACTAGGGCATGTTTTTATGTTGAGAGGAAGTTGCCACTTGACAGTGGTTGACAATATAAGTGAAAATAGTAATGACTGACTGACAGAGCAAAACCCTGTACTAAGAGAAAGCTTATTTAGAACAAATTATATGTATAACCCACTAAAGTGGATGTTTTGTTTTTCTGATCATGGCCAGTTTACTTTACTAGTTTGCCGTAACTTCCAGTAATTGTTCTGGAGTACATTTTTATGCATAAGTCTCACATATTTATGTCACTGCTTACTAGTGAAGAATCAACATTTTTAAAATGTTTACTTATTTATTTATTTTGAGATTTTTGAGATAAAACCAGACGTGATAGGGGCAGGGTGGGGATGGAGAAGATCAGAAGAGGGCTCTGTGCTGACAGTACAGTAGAGCGCCCTGTGCAGTTCTAGAACTCACTAACTGTGAGATATGACCTGAGACCAAGCCTGAGGCTTAACAAACTGAGCCACACAGGAGCCCCAAGAACCAAGATTTTTTTATGACTGCACTTTAGGCACACTTTTTGGTTCTTGAATAAAACTGCTCTTTATATAGCCCACTGAAGGAGTTCCTCTTAAAAAAAAACCTTTCACCACAAAAAAATTAAAAGCTCTATCTCTTTCTTGCGTTAGGACCCATAGGACTCTTTAGTTTGTTTATTGCTTATGTTTCAACAACTTATCTTCACTCAACCTACCAAAAAGATACACAAAAGCTTCTCAAGAATTTCTCTTTCCTATCATTACCAACATATAGGGTGGTTTAATCTGTACTCGCAACTCTTATTACTCTTCCAAAAATTAATATAAACTTGTAGAATCTCATTTGAGATTCTACATTCTACATTCTCAACTACTTACTGATGACGCTGACCAGTTTACTTCTTAATTCTACGGAGGAGTTGAACTAAGGAAGGTGTGTAAGAATGGATGTCCTACAGGCCAGGGCAAACTTCTTATTCGTAAGGTTATGGGGGGGGGATGTTTTCGGAAGAGAGAAGAGTGAAGGAGCAGAAGAGCAGATAAGCCCTTCTTTCTTAGATTTCAGGGTGAAATGAACGCACCTGAGACCCGCATGGCACAAGAGTTCTGCCAGCTAAGTGCAGCAGAGCTGAACTGAGGTCGGGATTCAGGGTCACCAGGGACACTCCGCCCAGTGCAAACACTCGCGCGCTCCCGGGAGGGCGCGCACGCGTACGCAGTCGTGTCTCGCGCTGGGTCGGGCCTGTCACGCGGAAAATCTCGCGAGATCGGAGACTGGGATGACTGTCGGGAGGAGGGGAGTGGTGTCGGGGAAGGGGGGGGAACCTGGGCAGCGGCCGGGCTCTGTGGCTTCAGGGCTTGGAGAAAGAGAGAGGGAGGGTGGCAAAGATAGTGGGTCGGTGTCGCCGCCTGTATAAGGAGAGAGGAGGGGTCCCGCTTGCCTGCGGCCTTTGCGGGCCGAGAGTGCGAGGCACCGGCGAACCTCTGAGGCCTCCGGCCCCTGGGGACCCCGCCCCGCAGCCGGCCGGCCGGCCCGCGGCCTCTCTTCCCTTTGTGAGCGCCCCCTTCCCAGGGGTGGTGGTGGTGGCGGAGGGCTGTGCGTGGGCCCGCCCGCCGAGGGGTCGCGGCGGGGGACAAGAGGGCCTCGGCTGTGGGAGGACGGGAGGCGGCCGAGGCCCGGGCCGGTTCCCCCGAGGCGGCGGCGGCGGCGGCGGCGGCTCCCAGCACTTCCCCGCGCCATCTTAGCTGAGCCCCAGCGCTGAGGGCGCCTCCTCGACCCCGGTCGTCCCCTCGCCCCCTCCCCCCCTGCCCCTTGTCGCAGAGCTTGGGCTGGGCGGCTTGCTGGGGCTCGGGGCGGGGGGGGCGGCGGGCGGTCGCCAAGCCCCCTCCTCCTCCTCACTCCTCGCCCTCCGGCGTAGCGGCTTCCCGAGCGCTGCAGGGGGCTGCGCCTGCCTACTCCGCCCAGACCTGTCGGCGAAAGGGTAAGGGCACCTCTGCTTTGGGAAAGGGAGACATGGAGGGGGCGGGGAAATTCGGCCCACTAGGGCCTCTCGGAGTAGAAGAGATATGGGGGTGGGGTAGGGAGAGAGACAAGGAGGGTCTGTGATTCTGTGGGTGGGGTGAAGAAGCTGGTGAGCTGGGCGCCCTCCCGTTTTGAGGGGCAAGAGCAATTACATTCCTCTTTCCTGAGGGTCACCGGAAGGGGTGGTGGAAGGGGATGTCTCGAAGAAGGTGTGGCTCTCATGGGGAGACTGGGTTGATGTGCCCCCCGATTTAAAGGCGCGAGGTCCCTTTCCTTCTCTTCTGATCCCTCTGCTCCTCCCTCTCCTCTTTGTAGTGTCTGTATTCTTGGGAAGGGTAGCCCGCTGGGTGGATTCCACCCCAGGTCAGGAAATCTATACTCCTATAGGGGTGATGGAAACGTTTTTCTCCCCCTACCCTTCCCCCTTCCCTATCCTTTAGTCTACTGCAATGCTGCAGAAGTCCAAGGCAGTTTCTTCATACACAGGCCCGTGTATACACTGAAGGGAGGGGTAGCAAGAGTGAGAAGTAATGGCGCTTCCCTTGGAAAGGTTACCCTTTTCCCTTGGTTTAAATCGATAACAGTACCGGTTTAATATTCTTACCCTGAAGTCTGTCCCTGGGAAGTATATCTGTTCCTGTTGTTATTGTTGAGAGATATGGCCTCTCGAGAGGGACCTTGCCATGTTTGAACAGTTTTGGTGTCTGTCTCGCTTTCTTTTAAACACTAGATTGACATTTTGTGTGTGTGTGTGTGTGTGTGCGCGCGCGCGCGCGCGCGCGCGCAAGCATATTAGGTTTTCACTGGGATTCAAATGAAATAATTTTGTACTCCTTCATATCCTTTTTTTTCTTTCTGTGACTTGTAGTTCTTGAATTATTAAAGATTAATGCGTAAGACCGTCTAATGGGTCTTCGTTCTCTGTGAGCTGTGAATTTTTAGGGTTAATGTTATTTGTATAACACTGTAATTGGAATTTTCTGAAAATGATTAGGTTACAAACCTTTCGGTAGAAATGCTTTGTTTCTTAAGGAAATGAAAAAGCAGACTTTAACTTGCCCAGTTATGCTGAGAAAGGATCTGTGTTATGTAGTCAATCATTTTCCACTTAGTTTTCTTTATGTCATATTTGTTTAAAAGAAATCATCTGGTTTACAATAGTACTTGTTTTTGTCCTTAGTAGAGCTGAAATAAATAAAAATGAAAATTATAACATTCTGTAAGTGTGTTGCCAAGTGCTTTTCGTGGTCAAAGAGTAGTCCTGAAGTTGGCTGTTCATACTTTTTTAAGTATTTAGATTTACTGATGTAGTGATTTAAAGATGTCTCATAAATAAAAGTTAATATAATTAACTTTTTATTCAAAGAAGTTAAGACTAAAATGCATACAGATATGAGTTTTAATATTTTACTAACAAGTTGCAATTGGTGTTTGAGCTTTGCTTAGTGGGTGACTTATTTTAAAATACCTCTGAATGCCATCTACATTTAATGTTATCCATCAGAGATTTTGTGGTGTGTTGCATTTTGAAACCTGTTCTAAGGCAGGGATTTAAAGTTGTTAGTAGTAGTGGTTTTAGGCAGCAATTTAGTTTCTGTCATCTCATTTCATGATTTTGACATAAGGAGGCACATTAATGATATTTTAAATCAGTTTTACTATTTTCCTCAGAAAATGGAATTCTTCTTGCTTTATTTCCTTTTGATTTTTATCTAAATTTATTTTGACTTAAACAGCACTTCTTATTTGAATCTTTATTTCATGGCACAAAGCTGCATGTTTTGGTGTTTAGAGTTTCTCCCTATCTGGCAAATTATGCCACAAAGTCTAATTCTGTATGTGTTGATAATTTATACATATTGGCATGTAAACTCAGGCATTACTGGTCACAGAGAATGATTATGTTTTTGTCTTGGAAAGATGCAGGCAGAGAAGATTTGTCTTTAAAGGCTACAAACTCACGGGATGTACCAGAATGTATTTAACTACTTGCTATATTTCAGCATGCTAGAACTAAGAGATACTCCTAAGAACAACTAAAAGGGAAATCTGTTTTCCATAGCTGGTGGGAATTCTAAAAGCGGTAGAAGTATCTTCTTTATCAATTAGATAAGTCCATTATTAAGGAAAAACTGCCTGAGAGTTATTTCAGCTGATCTCTGATGCCACTGTCACAGAATACTGAGAACTGGGTTTGGCTGATTCCAGTTTAGTGTGGTACTTATGTTTCTAAATAGTTCATCTACAAAATGGCAGTGTACATCACTTCCTGTTCTTTCACAACTGACTCTTTCTCTGGATTCCCTTTTAATGACTTAACTTTTGGCATTCTGATATCTGGTTTGTTAATTTGGTTATAATTCTCATGTTTTATAGATGGGAGAATTTTAAGAATTAGCTGGGTTTAATAGTCTAAGATTATCTTGACAGTAACTAAACTTCCTTCCAAACTAAAAGATAGTTTCTCAAACATATTTAAACTATGAGAGGTTTTAAAGAAATATAGCGGATAGTATGAGTGAACTGAATAGGAAATAATTAACTTTTTTCTATAGTATAGATTTGGGGAGAACTATGGGTATGGTTACTTGAATGTAATATTAAACAAACTTCCTGTATATCGAGGCACATACATATTTGGTCCCATGTTATGATGCTAGTCCATTAATAAGAAAGAAGCTGATTAGTTACAGAACACCAGAAGGACTAGATGGTCTTAACTAACCATAAAGAGTATAATTTAGTAATTTGCTGATATAAATACTTAGTAAATTCAGGAATTATTTAGGGGCCAACTGTTGGCATTGAAATTAGATTTGAGATGAATCTGTTATTCATATTACCAGGAAATAAATTCTGTGTTTTTCATTTGACTGATTTGTATATTAAAATCAGTTAATTTTCTTTGTATCTCTTTTGGTTATCAGTAGTCTCCATTATAATAATTGCATTCATACTAATTTAACCTTTTTAGAAATTAGGAGGTTTTGGGGCACCTGGATGGTTCAGTAGGTTAAGCCTGGAGGCCTAACTCTTAACTACTGATTTCCACTCAGATCATAATTCTCGAGCCTCCCTCTCTCTGCCCCCTTCCAACCCCCACTCTCTCTCCAAATAAATAAACTTAAAAGAAAAAAAAAGAAATTAGGAGTTTTTTGGTAAGTATTAACTGCTGTTCAGAATCATATATGAATGAGTCTTTTCTAAAAAGTGTTATTTCTGTAGTTACCTCCTTGCAAAAAATTGAGACTGTTCTGTTAAACAGAGTGCCATTGTTAGGTTTCTATACTTGTTATGGCTAGATTTATAAAAATACTCTTCAAGATTTCAAATTCTAAGATGTAAGTGAGAATGATGCAAAGCTTTATTATTTCATTCCATTCCATTCCAGAGACAGGGAGAGAGGGAGAATCCCAAGCAGGCTCCACACTGTTAGTGTAGAGCCTGATGCTGGGCTTCAACTCACATAAGTAACTGGCATGTATATAAAAGTACAGGTATATATAGCCTATTAAAAATGCCAGTGTCATCCAGATGGCCAACAAACACATGAAATGATGCTCAGCATCACTCATCATCAGGGATATACAAATCAAAACCACACTGAGATACTACTTCATGCCAGTCAGAGTGGCTAAAATGAACAAATCAAGAAACTGTAGATACTGGTGAGGGTGTGGAGAGACGGGCACCCTCCTACACCGTTGCTGGGAATGTAAACTGGTACAGCTGCTCTGGAAAACTGTGGAGGTTCCTCAAAAAACTATCAATAGAACTCCCCTATGACCCAGCAATACCACTGCTAGGGATTTACCCAAGGGATATAGAAGTGCACATGTACCCGAGTGTTCATAGCGGCCCTTTCAACAATAGCCAAATCATGGAAAGAGCCTAAATGTCCATCAACTGATGAATGGATCAAGAAGATGTGGTTTATATATACAATGGAATACTACATGGCAATGAGAAAGAATGAAATATGGCCATTTGTGGCAGAGTGGACGGACCTCGAGGGTGTCATGCTAAAAGAAATAAGTCAGGCGGAGAAGGACAGATACCATATATTTTCACTCATAGGTCTAATAAGAGAAACCTAACAGGACCATAGGGAGGGGAAGGGGGAAAAAGAGTTAGGGAGAGGGAGGGAGACAAATCATGAGAGATGAGAGACTCTTGAATACTGAAAACGAACTGAGGGCTGGAGGGGGAGGAAGGAAGGGGGGTGATGGTGGGTGATGGTCATGAAGGAGGGCACTTGTGGGGAAGAGCACTAGGTCTTATATGGAAACCAATTTGATAATAAACCATATATAAAAAATAAAAATGCCAATATCAGTGATATTTAAACTTGAAACTCATTTTTTTAGAATTAAAAAAATTTTCTTTCAACCTTTATTTTTTACTTCTAATATTTATTTTGAGAGAGAGAGAGAGAGAGAGAGAGACAGAGCACAAGTTGGGGAGGGACAGAGGGAGAGGGAGACACCGAATCTGAAGGAGGCTCCAGGCTCTGCACTGTCAGCATAGAGCCTGTCATGGGGCTTGAACTCATGAACTGCCGAGATCATGACCTGAGCTGAAGTTGGACACTTAATGGACTGAGGAACCCAGGAGCCCCAGTGTTTATTGTTGAGAGAGAGAGCGAGAACAGGGAAGGGTCAGAGAGAGATGGAGACACAGAATCTTAAGCAGACTCCAGGCTCTGAGCTGTCAGCACAGTGCCCGATGCGGGGCTTGAGTCCACAAACTGAGTTCATGACCTGAGTTGAAGTTGGATGCTTAACCTACTGAACCACCCAGGTGCTCCTAGAGTTTTTTATTTTTTGAGTAAGCTCTAGGCCTGAGAGGAGGGGCTTGAACTCACAACCCCAAGGTCAAGAGTTGCATGGTCTACTGACTAAGCTAGCCAGGTGCCTCTAAACACATTTTTTAAAATTTATAAAACATAACTACTTATTTAAAAAATTTTTAATATTTATTTATTTATTTTTATTTTAGAGAGCGAGAGAGAGACAGAGGCAGAGAAAGAGCCCAAGCAGGACTGGGGAGGGGCAGAGAGGGAGACACAGTATCTGAAGCAGGTTCCAAGCTCCGAACTGTCAGCACAGAGCCTGATGTGGGGCTCAAACCCACAAACTGGGAGATCATGACCTGAGCCAAAGTTGGCTGCTTAACCAACCGAGCCACCCAGGTACTTTTAAATATAACTACTTTTAAGTGGCCTCTAATATCTTTAAAGTTGAGAAGGGGCTGATTTTTCCTTTTGACAAACTTGCTCAATGTAAAAATGCAGAGTTAGAAGAAGGTGAATTATTCTGTTTAGAAAGACATCAACAGGGGCACGGTGGTTCATTCAGTTAAGTGTCAGATTCTTGATTTTGGCTCAGGTCATGGGTCCTGTGGTTTGTGGGCATGAGCCCTGCCGTGGGCTCTGGACTGATGGTTCAAGCTTGCCTGGGATTCTCTCTCTTTCCCTGTCCCTCCCCTGCTTGTGCTCCCTGTGCTTCTCATGCTTTCTCTCGCTCGCTCGCTCTCAAATTAAATAAACTTTAAAATAAAAACTCTTAGACATGCAAAATTTAGTTTCTGAGAAAAGCAGTGACAAGTAATGGAATGGAACAAAATATTCTGATTTGCAGCCACTGACGATAAAAATGGCACTTATAATATGTCTTAATTTCACTATATTAGCTGTGTAACTCCTTCATGTAACTTGAGAAAAAAGTTTACTTATTTTGAGAAATGGAGGAGGTGTAGAGAGAATCCCAAGCAGGCTCTACACTATCAGTGCAGCGCCTGATGTGGGGCTCAGACCATTAGATTGTAACCTGAGCCAAAATCACGAGTTGGTTGCTTAACCAACCGAGCCACCCAGGCACCCCCACTTTATGTAACTTTTTAAGCCTTACTTTCCTCACCTATAAAATGCAAATAGAACCTGCTTTACAAGGTTGTTAGGTTTAAATGGGAAAAGTTGCCTGATACATACTAAGTGCCTAATAAAGTTGTTGACTATCACACACTAGCTACTTAAAATGTTTACAAATGAATACAGGAAGTACATTCCATAAGTTTGGTTTGGATTATGACATTTGGAGCTGGACATACCTTTTTGAAAGAAATGATTAGAATTTTTCTTTTAAGTAGGCTCTAAAATGAGCATGGAGCCCAACTCAGGGCTTGAACTCAAGCCTTGAGCTCCAGAATCGGATGCTTAACTGACTGAGCCACCCAGGTGTCCCTAAATTATTAGAATTTCTAATCAAAAGTAGTTTACAAACTTTTTGTACCTATAGCGGACAGTTCTATAAGAGATATTCTTTTTCCTTTGTGGATAAAGCCTTTCCTAAATAATGACATTTTCTTTTTCTTTTGTACATTTGTTTATTTAAGAGTTATTTCTAGTCACTCTTCCACATCTTGGAGCTCTTTTCACCCTCCTGACTTTGAAGGCATCCAAAGTACTCCTGCTCTGCTAAGTTTATCTTTATAGGTTTCCTTTGTATGTCTTTTTTTTTTTTAATTTTTTCTTAGTGTTTTATTTATTTTTGATAGAGAAGAGACAGAGCATGAGAGGGGGAGGGGCAGAGAGAGAAGGAGACACAGAACCGAAAGCAGTCTCCAGGCTCTGAGGTAGCCGTCAGCACAGAGCCTGACGCGGGGCTCGAACCCACAAACGTGAGATCTGACCTGAGCCGAAGTCGGATGCTTAACCGACTGAGCCACCCAGGCGCCCCTCCTTTGTAGGTCTTTACCTTGAAAGTGCTTTGTATTCTACAGTGTATTAATTAATAGACATTAAATGATGATATGCCAGTAAGACATGGTACCTGCCCTGGAGGAATTCTGTCTTTCCATTTTTTCCACCTCCTGCATATGTTCTTAAACTAGATACTCATGAAATCAAGGAATTTCCAATGATTGTCATTTCCTCTAAGCTAGTGCTTTTCAAATTTTAGGCTGTGACTTAATAATGGCTAGTGAATTCAATTTAGTGAGTCACAATAACAGGTTTTTTTTTAATGAAAAATAAATAATCAGAATGTGGTATGTAAAGAAAGGGTAAACATTCTAATGAGAAACTTTTTTTTTTAATGTTTATTGATTTATTTTGAGAGAGAAAGAGAGAGTGTGCATGCAGAGGAGAGAGGCAGAGAGAGGAGGAGAATCCCAAGCAGGCTCTGCAGGGCTAGAGCTCACAAACCATGAGGTCATGACCTGAGCCAAAATCAAGAGTCAAATGTTTAAGAAACTTAAGAGTTGGGTGTCCCAACAAACTTTTTTTTTCTTTGGCTGTATCTTTATGTGCTCTGAATACCCAGTTACATTTAAAAAAAAATTTATTTACCTTAAAGTTAGTTACCCAGTTATATTTTTAAAAAGTTTCTTTTTCAACTCATCCTTTCTACTTTTTTTGTTTATTTTTTAAAATTTTTTAAATTTATTTTTGAGAGACAGAGAGAGACAGTATGAGCAGGGGAGGGTCAGAGAGAAAAGGAGACACAGAATCTGAAGCAAGCTTGAGGCTCTGAGCTAGCTGTCAGCACAGAGTCCGACGCAGGGCTCGAACCCACGAACCGTGAGATCATGACCTGAGCCGAAGCCGACGCTTAACTGACTGAGCCACCCAGGTTCCCCATGTTTACTTTTTTTCATAGAGCACCTTGGGGGAGAGGCAGCGAGAGAGGGGGATAGAGGATAGGAAGTAGACTGTTCTGACAGCAGTGGTCCTGATGTGGGTCTTGAACCCACAAATCCTGAGTTCATGACCTGAACCGAAGTTTGATGCTCAACCAACTGAGCCACCCAGGTACGCCCTCATTTTTTTTTTTAAGTATATTTATTTATTTTTAGTAATCTCTACAGCCAGTGTGGGGCTCGAACGCCTGACTCTGAGATCAGCAGTCACATGGTCTTTCTACTGAGCTAGTCAGGCGCTACATCATTCTTTTTACTTTTAATGTCTCTAAAGTATGATATACTTGTTTTTTCTTTTTCTTTTAATAAGTCTGCTTTCAGTCTCTCCTGATTTTGGTCTCTAGGCTACTTGATAGTTGTGGTATGCATATTTACTTTTATTAGGCTTCAAATCTTGTTAGGGTACTAAGATCTTGGCCAGGGTGCCAGCAGTTTTGGTTGTGATGGTAACTTCTGAGGTGTTTATGTTGGGGAACCTATGTTATCACACATTTAGAGTCATATCCTATGTGTATGAGTGCAGTTTCTTAGGAATTGCAGAATTTATTTTTTATTTTTATTATTATTATTTTTAAAATTTTTTAATGTTTTATTTATTTTTGAGAGTGAGAGAGACAGCGTGAGCAGGGGAGGGTCAGAGAGAGAGGGAGACACAGAATCTGATGACAGGCTCCAGGCTCTGAGCTAGCTGTCAGCACAGAACCTGATGCGGGGCTCGAACCCACGAACCTTGAGATCATGACCTGAGCCAAAGTCGCTTAACTGACTGAGTTACCTAGGCGTCCCACAGAATTTATTTTTTAAAGAAGGAAAACTTTTTATTTGGAGCATTGAGAAAATGTCTTTTATTTTTATTTGGTGTTTATGTGGATTTTAAAAATATTGCAGCATATATTTTAACAGGATTTATAAGGGGACTATTTAAACATATTCAATAATTATATTAAGTATATTTTTAAAATTTTAGTGTGCTTCAGTGCATGACATCATATCCTTGTGTTTTGGTTGATAATAGCAGTTATAAATCTCTAGGCTGTATTTTTTATTGATGTCTTCAAATTTATTTCCATTGAGATGAGAAAGAGATTTCAGAAAGAGTTGATGAATAGCATTACTAAACAAGGTGAAGGTTTTCCTTTGAGAAAGCATTCTCTCTTTGTTAAAAGCATCCATGTCCTTGATTGTAAAGACTGAAATTACTTATTTACATGTAATTATACTTGATAAGGAAACTTTATTGTTGCATAGAAACTCTGTATGGTATGTGTGATAGTATTTAATATGTAGTATTTCGGTAATCTCATGCTATGTAAATGGTAGATGATGACTGTAATGTTTATAATAATGGAACATCACATTATAGGAGCATGGTGTTAGTTGGTTTTGTTCCTTAGAATTCAAGGGTTCTGAGTCCCAGAGGAGCAATATAATGTGCTTGTTTTCAGATTCTTTACTTTGACATTTAGTTGTTAGCGCTGATTTTTCCATTATCAAGGAAACAGAGTAATGAAAAGAGCCTTCTTTTTATCTTCAGTTTAGGTACTGACAAAATGTTTTGTGTATTATGTGTGAATATTCAAATTCTATAAAATGATGCTGTGAAACTTTAGAATAAAAGGATTTTAAGTAGGAAAAGATGTGAAAATTTTCTATTTAGGAAAGAAATGTCCTTTAATAAAGAGACTTGGTTGCTAGCAATGGAAAGTATAGAATTTGTGTATCTTTTTGTTTATGTGATGTTTTGGTTGAACTAATTATGCATAAACTTACAAATATGTAGTAAATTGCTTGCAGAGAACCACTATGTTTAAGAATAGCATGGTTTTAGAAGAAAATTAAAATATGATATGTGAATTTTGTTTTTGTGCTACAGTAAATTAGAAGAATAAGTTTTTCAAAGGAGGCTTATTACTGTAGTAAAAGTTATCCCCAAAACCTAAATAAAGGATTGTTACCAAATGAAATTTTTTCTTTCACCAGTTGAATTCATATAAAATAAATACTACTTATTATTTAATAAAATAAATGATAAGGGAGTTTTTTGGTTTATATTTTGCTTTGTTTTGCATTTAGTAGTTTTTGTATTGGAATTGAATTAGATTTTGTACCTGTAAGGAGACTCAAATATGATTTTTAAAAAATATTGTTTTTTTTTTAAATCAGCAAGAATGGACCTACTTTGAAAGTTGTATGTTTTGAAAACTTTAAATAGGAAATCAAAGAACTTTTATTTATCATATTTGGAATGTAGATATCTTAATAATGTATCATTCTTTCAAAAATTTGCCTTCAGTTGGATAATTAGCCTCCTAATATTTTATTCTAAACAACTAAATTTAACAGGTCATTTGGTTAATGTAAAAGTCTTGAAAGTGCAGATTTTCATTCAACCTTCCACATGATGGTTTGGAGTATATTAGGGTAGGAATGGTAAAACAGGTACAGTAAGCAAACACCTAAAAAATTTTTTTTTAATTTATTTTTGAGAGACAGAGTAGCAGGAGCAGGGGAGGGTCAGAGAGAGAGGGAGACACAGAATCCGAAGCAGGCTCCAGGCTCTGAGCTAGCTGTCAGCACAGAGCCTGACCCGGGGCTCGAACCCACGAACTGTGAGATCATGACCTGAGCTGAAGCTGGATGCTCAATCAACTGAGCCACCCAGGTGCCCCACCTAAAATATGTTTTATGACTGTCTTTTAGGTGGTACATCCAGTCATTAACAATAAAATGATTATATTTTTGAGATAGGAAATGTTTATTAAATAATAACAAAAACTGCCTATTTTTGACAATTTAAGGTGCACTATTACTTTGTTAATATAAATTATATTGGGTTAAAGTTAGGTGGAATGGTATCCTAAATTTTAGTATTTATTTATTTAAAAAATTTTTATGTTTATTTTTATTTTTTTAATGTTTATTTTTATTTTTTTGTTTTGTTTTGTTTTTTTTGCAAAAGCAAAGGGCTTTATTACGGGTTTAGGCTCACCAGGGCCTAAACTTGGCCTCACAGACTTTACAGGCGTGATGGATTCATGCTGAGAGCGAGCCTAATGTTTATTTTTAAGAGAGAGCGTGAGTGGGAGAGGAGCTGAGAGAGAGAGGGAGACACAGAATCCAAAGCAGGCTCCAGGCTCTTAGCTGTCAGCATAGAGCCTGATGTGGGGCTCGACGTTACAAACCCTGAGATCATGATCTGAGCCGAAGTCAAGATGCTTAACTGACTGAGCCACCCAGGAGCCCTTTTTATTTTTATTTCCTCTACAACCAGTATTCGGGGTTGAACTCCCAACCCCAAGATCAAGAGTTGTATGCTTTACTGACTGAGCCAGGCAGGTGCTCTGGTATTTGAAATTTTAATATCCGTTATTTTACATTATCTTAGGTGGTACTGTCTAATGAGATGAAAACATTTTTTTGAAGCAGTATTCTGTTTTTATTCCTTTTGATGCATAGTGATTAAGCTATTTGGTATACTCATGTTTACCTTAGTATGGAAATCAATTTTCACTTAACACTTGAGATATTCAGGTTATAACTTATGATTTGATGGTATATACTATGAAAACACCAAATCAAAATAGTAATTGATGAAATTTGAATTTAAGGACTACTAGCTTAGGGCACCTGGCCGACCCAGTTGGTAGAGCATGCAACTCTTGACCTCAGGGTTGTGAGTTCGAGCCCTACTCTGGGATGGAGCCCACTTTAAGTAAATAAATAAATATGTTTAAAAGGAAAAAAAGACTACCAGTTTAGCCAATACAGTATTTAGCTTTAGGTTTATTTTAATCAAAATGAGATTCATATATGTATTTATTTTATATCTTTGAGTCCTATATTCTAGGCACTGTGCTTATTACCATAATGACATTTGTTATACACTATATGCTATTTTCTAGGTGCTGTGCCAGGATACAAAAAATAAATAAGACTGGATTCTTCCTGTAATTCAGTTTAGTAGGGATATAGACTTGCAAATAAGTACATATGATAACACAGTGCAAGATTTCTCAACCATCACAATATTGACATGTTTGGGAGGATAAATAATTGTTGGGGGTGGGGGGAATCTGTGCTATGTATTATAGGATATTTTGCAGCATTTCTGGCCTTTACCCATTGGATGCCACTCCCTGCCCCATGTGACAATCAAAAATGTCTCCAGACATTGCTAGATGTCCTCTGGGGAACAAAATCACTTCTGATTGAGACACTGGTTTAGTCAATGCTAAGGTTAAGGTGAAATGTACAAAGAGCTGTTATAGCACAAGTAAAGTTAGAGAGTTTAATGATGTTTAGAAAGGTGGAATGAGCCCTGAGGGAGTGAGATTTTATGTAGGTCTTGAAGAAAAGTAGGACTGGAAAGGATATTAAATACCTGAGAGCATGAACGATTAATATCTAAGAGAGGGATTATTAATAGTTTGTGGCTATACGTTATTTATATAGTTAGGGATGAATATTTGGTTAAAAGTACTTTGGGGCCACCTTGGTTCTTTTAACTGTTTAATTGAGGCATAATTAATGCAGCAGAGTGCATCAATATTAAGTAACATTGTTGAATTTTTGCAGATGTATAGAGTCATGTAACCACCATGCAGAACATGAAACATTTCTAGCACTTCTTACAGTAATTTTTTGAAGGACCATTTTTGCTGTGCTCCTAACTGATGTGAAAATCATATAAAAGCAGGAGTGTGATATGATCAGATTTATGTTTTGAAAAGATTACTCTGAAATTATGGAGAATAAATGGGCAGAAATTATATGTAGGAAGATTGGTTAGAAGGTTATTACAGAAGTTTAAATAAGAAGGAGAGCTGATATGATGGATTTGAAAGACATTAAGGCAGAAAAATTGATGGCATTGGGGTTACTAGAGGTAGGGGAAGGGATATGTTTAGGATCACTTTGTTTTGTAAACAAACAAGAAAAAGGTCATGAGTTTGGCTTTGGTTGTGTATTAGGAGAGATTGGGTTATGTTGTGGTAACAAACAGTTCAGAATTTTAGTGGCTTTTAACAGGACATTTTTTTGCTTGACATGCTGTATGTATAGTGTGGGTCGGTGGGGGAATCTGCTTGTTCTTGCTATGCAGGATCTCAGACTGACCATTTTAACGTATCGTTCCTTGATCTCCATGACAATAGGAAGGAAACTGTTGCTAATAACTACTTGCCTCTTAAAGTGTCCAGAAGAGAGTCATGTCCTTTTGGCTTATTCATTGCCCAAAACAAGTTCTATGGTCTTAACAGATTTCACAGAAGAGGTAGGGAAGTGCAGTCATATTGTGCATTCTGAAGAAGACACAGAAATATTTCAGCCATAGTAAATATTTGCCATATGTTGAGTTATACCTTATTTAGTCTTTTAAATAGTGAATTATGTTGAAATTTATGATAAGAGTTTTAGTAGTAGTGAGAGCTGCCACATTTATTGTGTGCCTGGCACTTTAAGATATATTTTTGTTTTAATCTTTTACAATATTTCTGCAAGGTAGATGCACTCCTATTGTATAGTGGGGAAATGGATGGTTGAGGTTAAAGAATTTATGATTATGTAGCCAGTAAGTGATGGAGCCAGGAGTGTGTCTGTAAAACTTGAGCTAGTTGTAGTCTACTTGGTTAAGTAGAATCTGTTTGGCAATGGGGTAAAGAGAGGAAAAAAAACCTTTTTGACTGACCAATCACATATTGCTAATTAGACTTATTTTTTAAAATTTGTTTTATTTTTGAGAGACAGAGAGAGACAGTGTGAGCAGGGGAGGGCCAGAGAGAGAGGGAGACACAGAATCCGAAGCAGGCTCCAGGCTCTGAGCTAGCTGTCCTCACAGAGCCTGACGCGGGGCTCAAACCCACGAACCGTGAGATCATGACCTGAGCTGAAGCTGGACACTTAACCAACTGAGCCACCCAGGCGCCCCTAGACTTAGTATTGCTAATTAGACTAAAGTGAATTAGCAGTGGTATTCTTCCTGTATATGACATTTCTCCAAAATGTTACTGAGATTTCACAAGTTTAGACTATTTCACTACATTTTAAAGAATCAAAGGTTCAAAGCTGCTGTTTTGTATTCATTCATTTTCTTTTTTTTTACCACCTTCTGATATCAGCCTGTGTCATAATAGAGTTATTATTAGTGTTTGAATTTGAAAATTTTTCATCAGTTCTTTGTACATGAAATACATAGTGTATACAGTTTGTTTCTCTATTGTCCTTGGTGAGATTCCTTTCAGGTATGGGAATTACTAGTCTTGGGTGTTGATAATTATTAGAATGGAAGAAAATCTGGCTGTTGGGAATAGAAAAGTCAAGTAAAAGGCTAAATCAGGATTTTATTAAAAAAACTTTTGTAAAGATTAAAGGAAATAAATCTGATTTGTAAAACTGTCTTCCAGCCTCTCTTGAGGCAAGGAAAGAGCTTATCTTTGAGAGGCTAACAGTATTTTTACATGAAGTTAATGGACAAGCTAAGGCTCTCTGCAATGCCAAAGGCCTATGAGAAGTAAATTAGTCAAAGTATTTCCACCATAATTGCATCTTGGCACCACTGTTGTCTTTGGGAAATCATCAGCTTTTGCCTTAAAGTTGGAAAGGCCTTAAATAATGGAAAAAGGTTAAATTATTTAGAATAATGGGGCACCTGGGTGGCTCAGTTAAGCAGCTGACTTCGGCTAAGGTCATGATCTCGCGGTTCGTGAATTCGAGCCCTGCATCGGGCTCTGTGCTGATAGGTCAGAGTCTGGAGCCTGTTTTGGATTCTATGTCGCCCTCCCCTGCTCATGCTCTCTCTCTCTCAAAAATAAATCAATGTTAAAAAAATTAAAAAATTACTTAGAATAAGCTATAACTGTACATGATATAAAATTCAGAATATACAGGGGTGCCTGTATCACTCAATAGGTTAAGTGTCTGACTTCAGCTCATGTCATGATCTCTCTCACGCTCGTGACTTTGAGCCCCATGTTGGGCTCAATGCTGACAATTCAGAGCCTGGTCTGCTTCAGATTCTGCGACTCCATTTCTCTCTCTCTGCCCCTACTGTGTTCACTCTCTCTCTCTCTCTCTCTCTCTCTCTCTCTCTCTCTCAAAAATAAGCATTGAGGGGCGCCTGGGTGGCTCAGTTGGTTAAGCGTCCAGCTTTGGCTCAGGTCATGATCTCATGGTTCGTGGGTTTGAGCCCCACATCAGGCTCTGTGCTGACAGCTTCAGATTCTGCTTCAGATTCTGTCTCCCTCTTTCTCTGACCCTCCCCTGCTCATGCTCTCTCTCTCTCTGTCTCTCAAAAATAAATTAAAAAAATTTTTTTAAATAAACATTGAAAATTAAAAAATATATATACAAAAAAGATATACCATGGAAAGTAAGTTACCCACTTATGTGTTTCCCCTTCCCACACTATACCCCTTTGTACAATCATAATTTCTTCTATCCTTCCTTTTTTTTTTATAATAGTTTATTGTCAAATTAGTTTCCATATAACACCCAGTGCTTCTCCCCACCATGACCATCCCCCCTCCCCCCGCCTCAGGCCATGGTTCGTCTCCAGTATTCAGTAGTCTCCCTTGATCTGTGTCCCTCACTCTTCCCCACTCTTTCCCCCTTCCTCTCCCCATGGTCCTCTGCCAGGTCTCTCCTCTTAGACCTATGAATGCAAACATATGGTATCTATCCTTTTCTGCCTGACTTATTTCGCTTAGCATGACATCCTCAAGGTCCATCCACTTTCCTACAAATGGCCATTCTTTCTCATTTCCATATAGTACTCCATTGTGTATATATACCACATCTTCTTGATCCATTCATCAGTTGATGGACTCTTCTATCCTTTCAAAGATAGTTGGTAGTAAACATTTGAATGGTGGATTAGGTGTAAAGGGAAAACTCTCCTAGTATGCATGTTTACTGAAGAGTAGTATGCAACTACAGGCACTTTATCAAATCAGGGGAGACATGAAAACTTTAGCATTTTGGGGCATCTGGCTGGCCCAGTCGGTAGAGCATGCAACTGTTGATTTTGGGACTATAAGTTCGAGCCCCACGTTGGGTGTAGAGATTACTTAAAAGTAAAAAATCTTAAAATTTATACTGGGGCACCTGGGTGGCTCATTTGGTTGAGCGTCTGACTTCAACCCAGGTCATAATCTCTTGGTTTGTGAGTTAGTGGTTTGGGCCCCGCATTGCGCGCTGTGCTGACAGCTTAGAGCCTGGAGCTTGCTTCCCATTCTGTATCTCCTCCTCTCTTTGCCCCTCCACCACGTATGCTCTGTCTCTCAATAATAAGTAAATGTTAAAAATTTAAAATAAATTTATAGTTAGTAAATTACCTGTGTGGTACACATGGAAAATTTAGGATATGTAAATGTTATTGGTATTCTCTTAGCAATTCAGTATGTGCAAAAATATGCAAAAAATTTTCTAGGAGCATAAATCTACTGGTGATCTTAGTCCTCCTGACCCTGTTTTCTTTTTTAACATGTTAAGTGCCTAGAAAACATCAATTTTTTTTATTAGGTCGATTTTCAGGGAGCAGGACTCGAAGTTTAAAGAGAGACTTGGTGTGCCTGGGGTGCCTTGTCTGGCTCTGCTCTGACAGAGTGGAGCCTGCTTGGGAGTTTTTCTCTTCCTTTCTCTTTCTCTTCTCCTTTTCTCCCCTTTCTTCTCCCTCCCTCCCTCTCTCTGCCCCTCCACCACCAATAAATAAATAAACTTAAAAAAGTAAAAAATAAATGCTCTCGAGAATTTGCGAGGAGAATAAATATTCATGTGTGGCCCTAAATGTCTTCCTTGTAATGCTTAACATTATTTATCATCTCCTTCTAAAAAATTTTTACTGGCTCCCTACTTTAGATATCTCCAACTGCCTGCCTGATATTTCTTAGATATTCATAGATACATTAGTTTCAACACATAAAAGGAACTCATCTTTTTCATTTCCCCTTGGAAAAGGTTCCCCTTATTTAACAGTTTCAAAGTTAATAACGTTTTTTTTTTAAGTCATCTTTACCAAAGTATAATTTACTTGCAGTAAAATTCACAGATTTGTAGTGTTCAGGTAACCATCACCCTAGTGAAGATAAAGAACATTTTTCTGTTCTCTGAAAATTCCCTATGGCCCTTTGTAATTAGTCTTAGCTCACTCTGTCACTAGGCAGCCACTGATGTGATTTCTATTACTGTGAATTAGGTTTGTCTTTTCTAGAGTTTCATAGAAATGTAAACATGCATGGACCTCAAGTATACTGTAGTATAGAGGTGGAATTTAAGGAAAGGTATTGAGCAGGCTGTGTTTTAGCTTATGGGCAAGTAATAAATTATATCATGTATCTTGAAAGTATCACAGATAAGCTGCTATATTACAATTGCCACTTCAGATAGCTGTGAAATTAGGTGATTAACTAGTTGGTACCTAACCTTCTAATTTCTGTATAAGTCTAATTACATGAAATAGAAGTGGCAGTTTTGATTTTTTACTTTGCTTTTCTGTTTGGAGTATCATTGAAACTACTGTATTGTAAATGATGGAAAATAATTGCATATGTTAAAAAAATAAATTGTATAAAAAAAGGAATGTAAACATAGTGTGTATCTTTTTTGTTTGTTTTCTTTCTCTTGGCATAATGTCTGTGATATTTATATTGCTACATATATTATGTTCATTTCTTGTATTCCTTAGTAATATTCCAGTGTTTTGTTATACTGTAATTTATTTACCCATTTACTTATTGATTTGAGTCATTTCCAGATTTTAGCTATTATGAGTAAAGCTGTTAGGAACATTTGTATGCAAGCCTTTTATGGCCATTTATTTTTATTTCTGTTAATAACCTTTCCAAAACCTTGCAAGCAAGAAAGTTTGGGATTGTTTTTGATTCTTTTAACCTCTTTTCTCACCTGTATTCATCCAGTAGATTATGAAGTTATGGGTTTTTTTTCCCCCTTTGGAATATGTTTTATCCTTTATTCTCTTTTCCAAGTATCTTTAACATTCTTGTGAGAAAGTACTTTTTATTTTGTTAAGCCTTATTTCAGAGTAAAAGGTCAAGGGTGATTATGTAGATGGTTCCCTTTCTGAGAGAGGTTTATAGTCAGGTAGGAATACAGATTGAAATTGGTGAGAAGTTGGTACTGACTTTGAAGTTTCATGATATGGAAAAGGGATGTTGCTGTTGGATGTACTCCATTCCTGTAAATGTTGTTTTAGTCCCTGGTTTTGTAGGTACATTGTGAGAATGCTGCTTTTAGTTTGTCTTCGTTTTTGTTTTGTTATATATTCATAGGTATGTGTTATGGTAGAAAAGTATGTTTATTATCATGGGGAAAGTTCTCATTGCTATGTGACCTTGAGCAAATTACTTAATCTTTTTGGGCCTCAGTTTCATTATCTGTAAAATGAGGATAATAATAATAATACTGCATGTTATTGTAAGGTTATGAAAAGGATTAGATGCATTATTACATGTATAGTTCTTATAACAGGACTTGGCATAAAGTGTTAGTATTATTACCTTAATTCCAAGTTATTTTATTATTATTATTTTATTTTAGAGAGCCCACAAGTGGGGGGGGAGTGTGGCAGAGGGCGAGAGGGGGAGAGAGAAAGAGAGAGAGAGAGAGAGAGAAGGAGAGAGAGGGAGAGGGAGGGAGGGAGGGAATATCTTAGGCTCCATGCTCAGCACAGAGCCTGACACAGGCCTGATCGCATGCCTTTGGGATCAAGACCTGAGCCTAAATCAGGAGTTGGGTGCTTAACTGACTTAGCCACCCAGGTGCCCCAATTCTAAGTTATTTTAAAGGCTATTTTTTCCTCTCCCATTTCAGTTCTCTTATTGGTGTCATTTAAAAAAAAATTTTGTAAATGTTTCATTTATTTTTGAGACAGACAGAACATGAGAGAGGGAGGGCCAGAGCGTCCAGGAGATAAAGAATCCGAAGCAGGCTACAGGCTCTGAGCTGGAGAGAGCTGTCAGCACAGAGCCTGACAATAGGGCTCAAACCCACGAATGTGAGATCATGACCTGAGCCTAAGTTGGACACAGCCAACTGAGCCACCCAGGTGCCCTTGGTGTGATTTATCTCCTAACAGACCACTCTTTTGTTACCTGTTCAAACCTACGAAGGCACTATATTGTCTGGCAACTATTTGTGGGTCTGTCAATTGTGATAAAGTATACAAATGGCTAGATACACAAATGAAATTTTACAAATGAACCTATCACTGAGATTAAGCTATAAAAAGTTTCTAACATTCCAGATTATCACTGATTACTTTTGCAAATATATCTTTTTTAAAAAATTAAAGTATAATTGATATAACATTCTGTTAATTTCATAATGACTTTATATAGGAAAATGATCACCACAGTAATATAGTTAACATCTGTCACAATACAAAGTTACAAATTTTTTTTTTGTGTGATAAGAACTTGAAGGTCTACTGTCTTAGCAACTTTCAGATATGCAATACAATATTATTAACTATAGTAAGCTGTCTTGATAACCACCAGTCTGTGCTCTGTCTCTGTAGATTTACCTGTTCTGGATATTTCATATAAATAGAATCATATAATATAAAATCTTTTGTATGGCCTTTTTCGCTTAATATTATTTATTTAAAAAATTTTAAGTGTTTATTGTTGAGAGAAAATGAGAGCATGAGCAGGGGAGGGAGGGGCAGAGAGAGAGGGGGACAGTGGATCCTAAGTGGACTCTGTGCTGACAGCAGAGAGCCTGGTGCGAGGTTTGAACTCCTAAGTCATGAAATCATGACCTGAGCCGAAGTTGGACATTTAATCAATTGGGCCACCCAGGCGGCCCTTTCACATAATGTTTTAGAGGTTCATCCACACTGTACTTCGTATTAGTACTTCATTCCTTTTTATGGCTTAATTCTATTCAATTGTATGTGCATACCAGAATTTGTTTATCCGTTCATTTGTTGGATATTTGGGCTATATTTACCTTTTAGCTGTTGTGAATAGTGCTACAATGAACACGTGTGTACATGTTCTTCTTTGAGTACCTGTTTTCAGTTCTTGTGGGTGTATACCTAGGTGTGAAATTTCTGGATCATATGGTAATTCTGTGTTTAACTTTGAGGACCTGCCAACTGTTTTTCACAGGGACTAAACTATTTTACATTCCCACTAGCAATGCACAGGGGATCCAGTTTGTCCATATCCATCCCAACAGTTACTTTCCATTAAAAATTTTAAAAAATTATAAGCTATCCTACTGTGTGTTAGTGCTACCTCTTTGGGTTTTGATTTGCATTTTCCTACTGACTAATGATATTGACCATCTTTTCATTTGCTTCTTGGCCATTGTGTATCTTCTATGGAAAAATATAAAATTTTTGATTCTCAAAGAGGTATGCTTAAGTTACCAAAAAAAAAAAAAAAAGAGAAGAAAAGTCTTGTAAGATATAAAATATTTGGTGTTACTATGTAATTAAGTGCCAAACTGTTTGGTACAAATACAAAGTACTATTTGTAATTAAAAAAAGAGATTGTAAAACAAAACGAAGGGATATGATAACACTAGTTTAAATTTTCTTAATAGTGTGAGACTCCTACTAACCTGTATAATTAGAAATTTTATCGTATTTTATTTTTTAATTTAAATTTTAATATACAGTGCAATATTGGTTTTAGGAGTAGAATTCAATAATTCATCACTTACATACAATACCCAGTGCTCATTACAAGTGCTCTCCTTAGTGCCCATCACCCATCTAGCACCTCTCCCACCCACCTACTCCCTCCATCAACCCATAGTTAGTTCTCTGTCATTTTTTTAAAGCATTTATTTTATTTGTTTTGTTAATGTTTGTTTATTTTTGAGAGAGAAGGAGAGTGCACAAGAGAGTGAACTATTTTTGTTGTTTTATTTAAAAAATATTTAAAAAAATTTTATGTCTTTATTTTGAGAGAGACAGAGAGTGAGCTGGGGAGGGGCAGAGAGAGAGAGGGAGACAAAGAATCTGAAGGAGGCTTCAGGCTCTGAGCTGTCTGCACAGAGTGTGATGCGGGGCTCCAACTCATAAACTTTGAGATCATGACCTGAGCTGAAGTCAGACGCTTAACTGACAGAGCCACCCAAGAGCCCCTAAAAATTTTTCTTTTAAGTTTATTTACTTTGAGAGAGAGAGAAAGAGAGAGAGAGCGAGCACACAAGTGGAGGAGGAACAGAGATAGAGGGAGAGAGAGAGAATCCCAAGCCCCCGATGTGGGGCTCAAACTCACAAACTGTGAGATTTTGGCCTGATCTGTCATTAAGAGTCTTGTTTGTTTCCCTCTCTTCTCTTTATTTTCTTCCCTTTCCCATATGCTCATCTGTTTTGTTTCTTAAAGTCTACATATGAATGAAATCATATGGTATTTTTCTTTCTTTGATTGACTTATTTCACTTAGCATACTGAGCATGTCATTGCAAATGACAAGATTTCATTCTTTTTGATGGCTGAGTAATATTCCATTGTGTATATATACCACATCTTTTTTTATTATTTACCAGTTGATGCATATTTGGGCTCTCTCCATAGTTTGGCTACAGTTGATAATGCTGCTATAAACATTGGTGTGTATTTACCCCTTCGAATCTGTATTGTATCCTTTGGGTGTATACCTAATAGTGTAATTGCTGGATCCTAGGGTATTCCTATTTTTAGTTTTTTGAGGAACCTCCATACTGTTCTCCAGAGTGGCTGCACCAGTTTGCATTCCCACAAACAGTGCAAGAGGGTTCATCTTTCATCACATCCTCGCCAACACCTATTGTTTCTTGTGTTGTTAATTTTAGCCATTCTGAGGGGTGTGAGGTGGTGTCTCATTGTGGTTTTAATTTGTATTACCCTGATGATAAGTGAGGTTGAGCATCCTTTCATGTGTCTGTTTGCCATCTGTATATCTTCTTTGGAAAGTGTCTGTTCGTGCCATCTGCCCATTTCTTAACTGGGTTGTTTTTTAGGTGTTGAGTTTGAGAAGTTTTTTACAGACTTTGGATATTAATCCTGTATTAAATATGTCATTTGGAAATATCTTCTCCCATTCTGTAAGCTGCCTTTTAGTTTTGTTGATTGTTTCCTTTACTGTGCTGAAGCTTTTTATCTTGATGAAGTCCCAGTAGTTCACGGTTGCTTTTGTTTCCTTTGCCTTCGGGCGACTTGTCTAGTAAGAAGTAGGTGTGGCCAACATCAACGAGGTTGTTACCTGTATGCTCCTCTAGGATTTTATTTATTTTTATTTTTATTAAAAAGAATTTTATGTCTTTATTTTATTTTGAGAGAGAGAGAGAGAGACAGAGAAACAGAGTGAGCACGGGAGGGTCAGAGAGAGAGGGAGAAACAGAATCTGAAGCAGGCTCTAGCCTCTGAGCTGTCAGCACAGAGCCCGACACGGGGCTCAACCCCACGGACTGTGAGATCATGACCTGAGCCGAAGTCAGACGCTTAACCAACTGAGCCACCCAGGTACCCCACCTCTAGGATTTTAATAGTTAACCTGTCTCACATTTAGGTCTTACATCCATTTTGAATGTATTTTTGTTTATGGTGTGAGAAAGTGGTCCAGTTTCATTCTTCTCTATGTTGCTGTCCAGTTTTCCCAACGCCATTTGTTGAAGAGACTGTTTATTTTCCATTGGATATTCTTTCCTCCTTTGTTGAAGATTAGTTACCATATAGTTGTGGGTCTATTTCTGGATTTTCTGTTCTGTTCCACTGATGTGTGTGTCTGTTTTTGTGTCAGTACCATACTATCTTGATGAATACAGCTTTGTAATATAGCTTGAAATCTAGAATCATGATGCCTCTGGTTTTTCTTTTTCAGGATTGCTTTGGCTATTCGAGGTCTTTTAGAGTTCTATACTAATTTCAAGATTGTTTGTTCTAGCTCTGCAAAAGTGCTGGTGGTAATTTGATAGGGATTGCATTAATGTATAGATTACTTGGGTAATAAAGACATTCTAACCATGTTTATTCTTCGAATCCATGAGCATGAATGCTTTTCCATTTCTTTGTGTCTTTTTCACTTTCTTTCATAAGTGTTCTGGGGGTACCTGGGTGGCTCACTCAGTTAAGCGTCTGACTCTTGATTTTGGCTCAAGTCATGATCTCGTGGTTCATGGGTTCAAGCCCTGCATTGGGCTCCATATTGTCAGTGCGGAGCCTGCTGGGGATTCTTTGTCTCGCCCTCCCTCTGCCCCTCCCCTGTGCTTGCTTGTTCTCTCAAAAAATAAACTTAAAAAAAGATGTTGTAGAGTTTTCAGAGTCCTATAATGAGAAATTAAAAAAAATTTTAATGCTTTATTTATTTTTGAGACAGAGAGAGAGCATGAGCAGGGGAAGGGCCAAGAGAGAGGGAGACACAGAATCCAAAGCAGGCTCCAGGCCCCGAGCTGTCAGCACAAAGCCTGATGTGGGGCTTGAACCCACAAACTGTGAAATCATGACCTGAGCCGAAGTTGGATGCTCAACCAACTGAGCTGGCAAGGTGCCGGATAACTAGAAATTTTAGTTTAGCTAAAGTAATTATGGGACTTTTCTCACATTACATATTTGAATATTGTTCTTTGACTTGGTATTAAAGGTGCCTGTTCAATTTTATACATAAAAGCACAATTTTTGAAGTTCTACATGTTACCTGATTTCAGGTGACTAATATAAAAACATAAAATACATTAAATAGACAATAAACATATGTAGGTGAAAATAAAGACAGGATAACAAGATGAGTCTTCTAGTAAAGTCTGAAAGTATCTATGATATTCACTATTTTTTTAAGCTTTATTGAGGTATAGTCAATATAAAAATAATTGCATAGGGGCACTTGGTTTCCTCAGTTGGTAGAACATGTGACTTTTGATTTTTTTTTAATGTTTTTATTTATTTTTGATACAGAGAGAGACAGAGCATGAGAGGGGGAGGGGCAGAGAGAGAAGGAAACAGAACCGGAAGCAGGCTCCAGGCTCTGAGCTAGCTGTCAGCACAGAGCCTGACGCGGGGCTCGAACCCACGAACGTGAGAGCTGACCTGAGCTGAGGTCGGAGGCTTAGCCGACTGAGCCGCCCAGGCGCCCCGTGACTTTTGATTTAAGGGCTGTAAGTTTGAGCCCCTTCTTGGGTGTAGAGATTACCTAAAAATAAAATCTTTTTAAAAAAGTAATTGCACATATTTAGTATATACTTTTTGGTGAGTTTGACCATAAAGCATACAGTTGTGATACCATTCCTATAAATAAGGTAGTAAACACATCCATCACCTCCAAAAATTTCCTTATGTTCTTTTGTGGTGTTTGTTTCTTCGTTTGTTTTTGTGGTAAGAGCATTTAACATGAGAGCTATCCTCTTAACATTTTTGTATCTACTTTTGGAAGAAATAGACTGAGAATTTGTCCTTCCTTGCTTTTGTTCAAAGTAAGGAGGTAGAAATAGTCACACATAAGATTCACAGTGCCCATTAGCTTTAATGGGAAAAAAAACTAATGTGATTTCATAAGTATAAGAGAAAATAATTGGATCATCAGAAAATGGGTGGTTATATATTGGAAATTAATAAGTCAAATAAACATATTGTGTAGGTTTTTCCATTAATGCAAGTTGAAGGTATACATTTGTCATCTTTTAGCCATGTTTAATTTTAAAACTATGTTATGTTGAGTAAAATTTTATTTATTTTTATTTTATTATTTTATGAAAAAAATTTTAAGTTTATTTATTTTGAGTGGGAGAAAATGAGTGAGAGAGGGGAGAGAGAAAATCCCAAGCAGGCTCTGCGCAGTCAGCTTAGAGTCTGTTGTGGGATTTGATCACAAGAACCATGAGATCATGATCTGAGCCGAAATAAAGGGTTTGATGCTTAATCGACTGAGCCACCCAGGTGTCCCTATTTATGTATTTTTAAAGTAAACTCTACTCAATGTAGGGTTTGAATTTACCACTGAGATTAAGAGTTGAATGCTCTCCTGACTGAGCCAATTAGGTGCCCCTTGAGTAAAAATTTAAAAACTGATTAGAGATTTTATTTTCCTTCCTTAGATTATATTCAGTGCCATATTTGGAACTTTAGAGAGGCAAATAAAAAAATAAAAGAAAAAAGGGATGCCTGGGTGCTTAAGCATCCAACTTGTTTGGCTAAGGTCATGATCTCACGGTTTGTGGGTTCAAGCCCTTCATTGGGCTCTCTGCTGACAGTGTGTAGCCTGCTTGGGAGGGCTTGGGAGCCCTCTCTGCCCCTTCCGACTGACACTTTCTCTCTCAAAAATAAATAAATAAACTTAAAAACAGGCAAATTTGAGCTCACTAATTTTCTAAAAGAGATCTGCTTATTTAAGGCCATGTTATCTTTCATTCATCCTTTATTATTTAATAAATATTTGTTAAATAAAATTGTATTTTTTTCTATATTTGCCTTTTCCCCTTAATCATTTCTGACTCCCTAGCATTTAGTTCGGTACCTGGGACTTGGCAAAGTTCTAGTAAATATTGAACGAGTTATGCTTATTCAGGTTTACTGGTTGGCTTTGATATTGTCCAGTTACATCAAATGAAGGCAGGTTGGTTTAAGCTTGAAAGAAGTAAGAATGTTTGATCTTAAAAACAAACCTTCTTGTAGTACCTTTTCCCCATTAGTTACTGTGTATATTTGGATATTGGAATATGGAGCATCATTAAACCTTAATAGCTATGGTAATTATATCTTTCAGCATATGATCAAAACTGATATTTCTTCTAAATTTTTATATTTTTTCAGGACATTTTGCTTCTCTCTCTCTCTCTGTCTCTCTTTTTTTTGGTATTGTCTTTTTACTTAAAGAGCTTTTACAGTAATTGCTTAGAATAGAATGTATCTCACATTTGCTAATATTCTGGTATATCATAAAAATTTATTAAATGGGGGGGTTCCTGGGTGGCTCCATCAGTTAAGTGTCCAGTTTTGTTTCAGGTTATGATCTCGCGGTTTGTGAGTTTCAGCCCCATGTCAGCCTCTGTGCTGACAGCTCAGAGCCTGGATGGAGCCTGGTTCAGATTCTGTGTCTCCCATTCTGCCCCTCCCCCTGCTCAGCACACACACACACGCTCTCTCTCTCAAATAGATAAATATTAAAAATTCATTAACTGTGGAGTATTGTGAAAATTTTATATTTCTTCCATTGGATTAATTATAGAAATTAAAGTAAATGCTGGGATATAATTTTGATACAGAACTCTCAGTAGTTGAGGGCTTATTATAGCTTTGGATATTTCACTAAAGAGTCTGGCATTCTTTTTTTGTATTTTTTTCTAGCATTATAACGTGCATAACGTGCTTTAAATTTTTTGTAATAATTTTAAGTTTAAAGAAAAGTTGGCAAAAGTTAGAAGAATGTTCAGATATGCCTCTCATCTAGTTTACCCTAATCTTATGTAATTATAGGATAATCACCAAGACAGGGAAATCAACATTGGTATAATATTATGTACTTAACTTTAGTCCTTACTTGAATTTTACCCCTTTTTATTAATAACTCTTTTCAGTTTTAGGATCTCACATTGCAGTTTGTTGTATGTCTTTGGTCTTCTCTAATCTGTGATGGTACCTTGTGTTTCATCAGCTTGACACTTTTTTTTTTTTGTAAGTAATCTCTGCACCCAAATTGGAGCTTGAACTCATGACTCTATAATCGAGAGTTACCTGCTCTTCTGACTGAGGCAGCCAGGTACCCCCTGACACTTTTTAATGTTGACACTTTTGATGAGTACTGGTCAGTGTTTGCTTTTGCTTTGCTTTTGAGAGCACTAGTGTATGCTAGTAGGGGAGGGGGGCAGAGGGAGAGAAATGGGGGAGAGAAAGAGAATCTTAAGTGGGACTCGATCTTAATCTCACAACCTTGGGATTATGACCTGAGCCGAAATCAGGAGTCAGATCCTTAACTGATTGAGCCACCGAGGTGCCCCACTGGTCAGTTATTTATTAATTTTTTTGATTTACATCGAAATTAGTATATAGTGCAACAGTGATTTCAAGAGTAGATTCCTTAATGCCCCTTACCCATTAGCCCATTGCCCCTTGCACAACCCCTCCAGTAACCCTCTGTTTGTTCTCCATATTTAAGTCTCTTATGTTTTTGTCCCCCTCCCTGTTTTTATATTCTTTTTGCTTCCCTTCCCTTATGTTCATGTGTTTTGTATCTTAAAGCCCTCATAGGAGTGACATCCTATGATACCTGTCTTCCTCTGACTAATTTCACTTAGCATAGTACCCTCTAGTTCCATCCACGTAGTTGCAAATGGCAAGATTTCATTCTCTTTGATTGCCGAGTAATATTCCATTGTGTGTGTTTATGTGTGTGTGTATGTATATATATGTATGTGTATGTATATATGTGTATGTATGTATGTGTGTGTGTATGTGTATATATATATATATCTCACATGTTCTTTTTCCATTCATCCATCGATGGACATTTGGGCTCTTTCCATACTTTGACTATTGTTGATAGTCCTGCTATAAACAAACATTGGGGTGCATGTGTCCCTTTGAAACAGCATACTTGTATCCCTTGGTTAAGTACTAATGCAATTGCTGGGTCTTAACGTAGTTCTAGTTTTAATTTTTTTGAGGAATCTCCATACTGTTTTCCAGAATGGCTGCACCGGTTTACATTCCCACCAGCAGTGCAAGAGGTCCTCTTTCTCTGTATCCTCTCCAGCTTCTGTTATTGCCTGAGTTGTTAATGTTAGCCCTGGTCAATTATTTTTAATATCTCTTAATTTGGGCATGTTTGGTGTTTTCTCATTAGTTTGAGGATATGTATTTGTTAAAAATAATGCAGATTGATATGGTGCCCTTCTCAGTGCATCATATCAGGGATATGACACATTCTATTGATAGATCTTATTACTGTTGATGTTAACCTGGTTTATTTGCTTAATGTGGTTATTTGTCACATTTCTCTACTGTTTACTGTTTTCTCCTTTGTAATTGATCAATATTCTGAGATTTTGTCAAAACCAAAAGCTGACATGTATATATTACTTATTAACTAAACTACAGACTTTATTTGGATCTCACCAGCTTTTCTATTAATATGTTCTGTTTCTGCCACAGTTTCCTTTGGAATGTTAGTTTCTCAGTCCTTTCTGTCCTTATTTTTTATAACTTTGATAGTCTTGAGGAGTTTTGGCTTCATATCTTGAAGAATATCCCCCTTTTAAGTTTGTCTGATGTTTTTCTCATGATTAGCCTGAGGTGGTGGTTTTTGGAAAGAATACCATGGAAATGTAGTGTCTTCTTTCCCAGCACATCATATTAGGAGATATATGATGTTCATGTGACAACACCGTTGCTGTTAGCCTTCCTTACTTGATAAAGGAATGTTTGCCAGGTTTTACCACTGTGCAAAGTTACTATTTTTCTCATTCCCTACTCTGTTTCTTTGGAGAAGTGAGTCACTAAATGTAGCTCATCCCTTAAATGGGGAGGACTCTCATGTAATTTTGACTTGCATTTCTTTGATGTCTCTTCCTTTAAAAAATTTAATAAAATGTTTATTTATTTTGAGAGAGAGAGAGGCACCTGGGTGGCCCAGTCAGTTGAGCATCTGTCTTTGGCTCATGTCATGATCTCATGGTTTGTGAGCTCCAGCCCCACATCAGACTCACTGATGTCAACACTGCTTATTAGCCTGCTGCCTATCCTCTGTCCCCTGCTTATTCTGTCCCTCCCCCACTCACCCTCTTTCTCAAAAACATTAAAAATTTTAAAAAATATTTGAGAGAGAGGGAGGGAGGGAGGAGCAGAGAGTGATGGAGAAAGAGAATCCCAAGTAGGCTCTGTGCTAAGCATGGAGATGTAGAGCTCTGTCTCACAATTGTGAGATCAAGAACTGAACTGAAATCAAGAGTCAGATGCTTTACAGACTGAGCCACCACGGCACCTCTGATGTCTCTTCTTGTGTGCTTATTTGCCATTTGTATTTCTTTAGTTAAGTGCTCAAATCATTTGCCCTTCCCTTCCATTTTAAAGTTGGGCTGTTTGCTTTTATTTAGTTATGAATCTTTATATATTTGGGATAACAGCCCTTTATTAGATATGTCTTTTTAAATTTCATTAAAAAGTTGTTTTTTAAATGTTTATCTTTGAGAGAGAGTGTGTGAGTGGGGGAGGAGCAGAGCGAGAGGGAGACACAGAATCTGAAGCAGGCTCCGGGCTCTGACTGTCAGCACAGACCCCGATGTGGGGCTCAAATCCATGAACTGTAAGATCATGACCTGAGCCGAAATTGGACATTTTAACTGATTGAGCCACCCAGGTGCCCCTTTAAATTTCATTTAAATCCAGGTTAGTTGACATATTTGTTTTGCAAATCTTTCCTCTCAGGCTTGCTTTTTATTAATATTACTTTTCAGAGAACAGAAGTGTTCAATTTTGATGAAGTCTAGTTTATCAATTTCTTTTTTTATTAAAAAATTTTTTAAGTTTATTTTGAGAGAGAGCATGATTAGGGGAGGGGCAGAGAGAGAGAGAGGAGAGAGAGAATGCCAAGCAGTCTCTTCACTGTCATTGTGGAGCCCAATGTAGGGCTCAACCCATGAATTGTGAGATCATGACCTCAGCTGGAATCAAAGTCGGATGGTTAACCAACTGAGCCACCCAGGTGCCCCTTAATTTATTTTTTTTAAATGTTTGTTTATTTTTGAGAAATAGAGCATGAGCAAGGTAGGGGCATGAGAGAGGGAGACAGAATCTGAAGCAGGCTCCATGCTGTCAGCATAAAGACTGATGCAGGACTCAAACCTGACAACCTGAGCTGAAACTGGATGCTCAACTGACTGAGCCACCTAGGCACCCCTCAGTTTCTTTCTTTCTTTCTTTTTTTACTGTTTATATGTTTTTGAAGAGAGAGACAGCATGCGAGTGGGAGAGGGAAAGAGAGAGAGAGACATAGAATCCAAAGCAGGCTCCAGGCTCTGAGCTGTCAGCACGGAGCCTGATGTGGGGCCTGAACCCATGAAATGCGCCATCATGACCTGAGCTGAAGTCTGATGCTCAACCGACTGAACCACTCAGGTGCCCCCATCCCTCAATTTATTTCTTTTATGGATTTTGATGGATTTTGCTTTTAGTGTCATATCTTAAGAAATCTTTTGCATAAACAGAGGTCACAAAAAATTTTTTGTTTTATATTTCTATATAGAAATTTTAAAGTGTGGGGTTTTACATTTAGGTCTATTATTATGTTTTGTTTTTCTTTGTTTTGCTTTTTTAAGGATCAACCTCATTCCCATTTTGTTTGCCTTTGTGGAAGAGCAGCTTAAGATCATTCAGTGGTTGTTCCAACCCCCGCCCCTACTCCCCCACCCCCCATTCAGTGGACTCAGCAGTAGGGGCTGCAGACCAGAGTGCTCCATTCTTTAATAGGGAACTGCTATAGGCACAGAGGGTACCTGCATACCTTCAGACCAGTCTGTAACTTCTAGCAGGAGTCATCCATTCACCCTGAAATTCCCCATTGGTCACAGCCTTTTTAGCAGCCACCTGCTCTTCTTTTTAATCTCTTCAGTAATTCTGGAAGTAGAGACCAGGCATGACTTCCCATGGATGTTATGGGAAATGGTGCCACACATGTGTAGAACTTCCTGGGCCAGCATCTACCACATCAGACTATCTGAGTGAGCTCCCTTGTAAGAGATGACAGTGTTCGCATAGTGCAGAGGAGTCTGTGCTATGCAAAGTGATGGTAGGCAGGTTAACTTATGACAGCACTAGAGAGGCTGGTAGTTAGCCTTGGGATCAGTAACCACCAGAAATCTTGGCTCCTGGAAGACTGCCTGGGTCTGGTTAGTGAAGGTTCCAGGAGTGAAGTAACCAGCAATAAGAGACTCCAGTAGCAGCAGCAAACTGCAGCACTGTTTACTGGCCAGTATACTTTGATGATATAACAGTGACATCGGCTGAGTTTTCAATTGCAACAATAACATACATTGACAGCAGAAGCTTCTCCAGGTTTTCTTCAGATTTATGGTGTAGATGCCATCACTTTTTGGTTTGTAGATGTGTACCTTTTGGAAGTCAGGGTTGGTGCCACCTACATGGCTTTCTGTTGTAAGGAATTTGAAGACATCATCCTCCTTCGTTTGCAGGATATCAAGGACTCCAGAAATTGTGAACGTTTCCTTTAAGTTACAGTGGTAATGCAGGACAACACTGTATGGACCCTTCCCTGGTTACTGAAGAAAGTTAGGTCTATTATTTATTTTGATGAGTTTTTGTTCAATAGTGAGGTAAAAGTTTGTAAAAAACAAAACAAAACAAAACAAAATAAAAAAACAAAAAAACCCCATTTCATAGCATTTATATTGAAAAGACTGGCCTTTCCCCACTGAATTACTTTTGCATTTTTGTCAAAAAACAACTGCTCATATACAGGTGGGTCTACTTCTGAACTATCTTTCTCTTCTACTATCCTTATGCCAGTGTCACACTATTTTGATTACTATAATTTTATAGTAAGTCTCTAGTTCAGTTAGGGTGAGTCCTCCCAACTTGTAATTACTCAAAATTTTTTCGGCTGTTCCAGATGCTTTACTTTATTATTTTTTTATTAAAAAAATTTTTTTTAAACATTAGTTTAGTTTTGAGAGAGACAGCGTGCATGAGCGCGGGGGAGGGGCAGAGAGAGAGGGAGACTTCAAAGAGCATAGTTAGTACAGAGCCTGACATAGGGCTCAAATCCAGGGAACCATGAAATCATGACCTGAGTCAAAGTTTGACACTTAACTGACTGAGCCACCTAGGTGCCTCTAGGTGCTTTGCTTTTTAATGTGAGTTTTAGAATTAGTTAGTCAGTTTCAAAAAAAAAATGAATGAAGACCACTGGTCTTTTGAAATTGTGTGGCATCTTGGAGAACATTTTGGAGAGATTGACACTTTAACAATATTGAGTCTTCCAGTCCACCAGTAGGTAATATCTCTTTGTTTATTTAGGTTACCTATGATTTCTGTCATCAATGCTTTGTAGTTATCAGCATACAAATCATGCACATATTTGTTAAATTTATCCCTAAGTAATGATTTTTGATGTTAATTGTAAATGTTACTTTTTTCCTCCAAATTTTTATTTTGCTACTACTGTGTAAAATAAAGTTGATTTTTGTGTATTGACTTTGTATTGTACAACCTTGGTAAATCACTTATTAGTACACTTTGAGAAGCTATTTTATAGATTATTTGGGATTTTCTAAGTAGACAGTTTTGTTTATGATTAAAGACAATTTTATTTCTTTCCAATGTGAATGTTTGCTTTCTTCTTATTATTTATTTATTTATGCTTTATTGCACTGGCTAGATCCTTCAGTACAATCTGAAAAAGGTGTGGTAAGAGTGGATATCTTTGCCTTGTTTGCCATCTTGTGGGAAAAGTAGTCTTTCATCATTACATACGATATTAACTGTAGGGTTCTTATAGTCTTACACATTTTTTTTTTATCAAGCTAAGGAAGTTCTTTCTATTTTCAGTTTGCTGAGAGTTTTTGCCATGAATGAAGTGAACTTTGTCAATTTTTTTGGTCCCCACTGAAATCATATGATTATACTTCTTAAGTCTAATATAGTGAGTTATATAGTTTGATTTTCAGTGCAAGGATGAACGCCAGTTGATAATGATACATTATTATTTTAATAAATTGCTAGGTTCTACTTATTAATGTTTTGTTCTTCAGACTTTTTACATTCATATCCAAGTGAGATACTGGTCTATAGATTTCTTGCTCATATCTGATTTTGGTATCATATTATTGTTGACTTCTTAAGTTAAACTGGTAAGTGTTTATATGCTAGAACTGTTTATTTAGAAATGATGTTATTCCTTTTTTTTTTAATGTTTCTTTCAAGACAGTACATGCAGGCATGAGTTGGGGAGGGGCAAAGAGAGAGGGAAAGAGAGAATCTCAAACAGGTTCTCCGCTGTCAGCACAGAGCCTGACTCAGGGCTTGATCCCATGAACCATGAGATCATGACCTGAGCTGTGATCAAGAGTCAGATGCTAACTGACTGAATCACCCAGGTGCCCTGATGTTATTTCTTTGGTAGAACTTGCCCAGTAAAACTATTTGGGCCCAATTTTCTCTGTGGCACGGTATTTAAATTCACTTTATTTAGGGGCACCTTGGTTAAGCATCCAACTCTTGATGTGGTTCAGGTCATGATCTCATGATTCATGAGATCCGAGCCCCACATCTGGCTGTGTACTTAAAGCACAGAGCCGGCTTGTGATTCTGTCTGGACTCTCTTCTGCTTGTGCTGCACACAAGCTCTCTCTCTCAAAATAAATAAACATTTAAAAACTGCAATTAAAAAAAAAAAACATAGTTAGGGGTGCCAGGCTGGCTCAGTCCAAAGAGCATGTGACTCTTGATCTTGGGGGTCGTGAGTTCAAGCCCCATATTTTGTATAGAGATTACTAAAAAAGTAAACTAAAAAAAAAAACTCAGTTTTTTATGTTGTTTATTCTTAACTTTGATTGTTTATCAAATTAACTGATAAAAATTATTCATAATATTCTCTTACAATTTTATTTATATAAAGTTAATTTTTGAGAGAGAGAGCGCGTGTGAGCTGGTGAGGGGTGGGGCTGGGGGCGGATGGAGGATCTGAAGCAGAAAGCCCGATGTGGGGTTTGAACTCAGGAACCATGAGATCATGACCTGAGCTATGATCAAGAGTCTGATACTTAACTGACTAAGCCACCCAGGAGCCCCTGTCTATAGTGTCTCTAGTGCTTTTTAATTCTTGATACTAGTAATTTGTATCCTTTCTCTCTTTCTGGATTGAGATTTATCTTTTCAAAGAACTGGATTTTGGTAAAATTGATTTTTCTCTTGGTTTTGTTTTCAATTTCATTGGGTTTTACTCTTTATTGTTTCCTCCTTCTGCTTTTATTGTGTTTAATTTGCTTTTGTTTTTGTTTTTTTGTTTTGTTTATTTCTATTTCTTAAGCTGAAAGCTTATGCTATGACTTCAAATCTTTCTTGTTTTTTTTTTTAATTTTTTTCTGTTTTTTTAATTTATTTTTGAGAGACAGAGAGAGACAGCGGGAGCAGGGGAGGGTCAGAGAGAGAGGGAGGTACACAATCTGAAGCAGGCTCCAGGTTCTGAGCTGTCAGCACAGAGCCCGACGTGGGGTCGAACCCACAAACTATGAGATCATGACCTGAGCTGAAGTCGGACACTTAACCGAGTGAGCCACCCAGATGCCCCAAATCTTTCTTGTTTTCTAATGCAAGGATTTAATGTTATAAAATTTCCCTTTTAAGTGCTTGTTTAGTTTTGAACCACAAAGTTTGATAATCCTGTTTCTGCTTTTTTCAATTAAAAATATTTTCTAATTTTCCTATATGCTTCTCTTTGACCTACCACATGTTTTTATTTTTCACTGTTCAAAGTTTATGTAGTATTTTCATTGGTATGACACTTGGATAGTTGGTTGCATTGTTTACATGTAGATTTTTTTTTTTAACAGTATGGCGATGTATACCATTCTGATATATATAATATACAAGATCTTTTGGAACATAATACATGCAATATTGAATTTATACATTAGATCCCAGAACGTGGTTGACTAGAAAAAACAGTTGGATAAGCCACGAGGGAACCAGGAATTATATTGCACACAGTAAATATGTATTTGGTTTGAAGAACAGCTGCAGCGTATGCAGCATTGGCAGTGGTGCCTCTGGGGTAGTAGAATTATTTTACATTAACCAATTTAGGAGTGCACAAGACCGGTATCATCCAACATCAGGGTATGGCTGCAGGGTTTTGTGACGTATTCCTATTTGTAACTTTAGGAAACTGATATTTTTTCTAGATTATTTTAATATTACTAGAGTAACAGATAATGACAATATATATAACCTCCAACTAAAAATTTTTTTTAGCCTAAACAGTGAAGTGGTACAACAGTAAAAAAACCTTAAAACTACAGTTTTCTTGGCTCCTGAAGTGTATCTGTACTCTCTTCAAATAGGCCTCTTCCTCAGGAGTCAGATTCACCTTCACAACATCCGATATTCCATTCTGTCTCAAGATGCAAGGAACAGAGGAAGACATTATCTTTTATTCCATAGAAACCTTAATCATGGTGGAAATTGAATGCACCCACCTAAGATTCTTTTTTCTACTTTCTGCCAAATCTACACAGAATGTGTAGTCTTTCAGTTTGATCATCTTCTAGGCACTGTCAGCCATCCATTTCTGAGCCTCTTTCCACTGTTCCTTACGTGCCTCAGTGTCTCTGTCAGGGTGCAGATTCTTCTGGGAGACACCAGTGACATTTTCCCCCTGCTCACCAAGGATTCATCCATGACAGCTTAATGGGTGACCTGCCAGGCTTTCCCCAGGTAACAGAACTGGGCTGAATCCAGATTGCAACAACCACTTCCACTAACACAGTGTTTGAGAAAGGTGCTTATCTTTCAAGGCACAAATGTCAAGATATCCACTGGATTGGAAACAAGCAACTTGTAGTTTAGGCTGTATTTTACAATAATTAGAAATGATGAATTTAAATATGTTCACTACGCTGGACACACTCTTGCTGATATGCTCCAGCTGTGATAATAACGAGCTAGGATATTGCAGTCATGTTATAGTCTTTACCAGAGGCAGTTTTTGGTGTTCTAAGGAAAAGGCTGCCATGTTGGAGATCCATCATCTGTCCCTTCAGTTTATCTTTCATAATATCAGTAAGAGCAAGTTCATTTTCCAAGTCCTTCATTAAGAGACTGATGGCAGGACGCCTGAGTGGCTCAGTAGGTTAAACTCTCGGGGGGCTCCATGCTGAGAGTGGAGTCTGCTTAAGATTTCTCTCTCTCTTTCCCTCTGTACCCCTAGATAGAGTTCACAAGTTCTATCGCTCTCTCTAAAATAGAAAAAAAAAGGAAAAGAGACTGATGGCATAGGCCATGCCAACAGCACCAACCCCAAAAAACTAATTTTCTTGGGGGTATGGCCGAACTTCCTTCCTTCCTTTCTTCCTTCTCAAGCTGATTCTGGAGAGTTTCCATGCTGGATTTAGAACCAAAAGTAATTAAGGGTACTTGTTAGGCCAGGTAGGCATGCACATGTATAGCATTGGATCCAGACTCGGTGGCAATGGCTCCAGTACCCTCACTATATGTTATTTAGAATTGTGTTGTTTAATTTCCAAATATTTAGGAATATTCCTGATTTAGTTTCTAACTCTGTGTGGTCAGAGAATACACTTTGTATGAATTTAATTCTTTTGTATTTGTTGAAACTTTTTTCCCTTGAATTTTTTTAATGTTTTTATTTTATTTTTGAGAGAGAGGGAGACAGAGCACAAGTGGGGAAGGGTCAAAGAGAGAGATAAACACAGGATCCAAAGCAGGCTCCAAGCTCTGAGCTGTTGGCACAGAGCCTGATGTGGCACTTGAACTCAAGGATCGTGAGATCATGACCTGAGCTGAAGTCAGACACTTAACCAACTAAGCCACCCGGGTGCCCCTGTTGAGACTTTTTTTAAAAAAATATTTTGTTTTTTTAAGTAATCTCTACACCTAACTTGGGGCTCAAACTCAACTCCAAGGTCAAGAGCTGCAAACTTCACTGACTAATCCAACAAGGCGCCTTGTTTTGACTTGTTTTATGGCTGAGTGTACGTCTGGTTTGTTAATGTTACATAAACACTTGAGAAGAATGTGTATTCTTTGTTAGATGGAGCTTTATAAATGTGAATTAGGTCAAATTATTTGTGTTAACTTTCTGTATCCTTATTGATTTTCAGTACTTGTTTGCTCAATTATATAGAGAGTAATTTTGAAATGTTAACTATAATTATTCATTTGTCTTTTTATTTTCTTAATTTAAAAAATTTTTAAAAAACATTTATTTCCTTTGAGAGACAGAGACAGAGTATGAGCAGGGGAGGGGCAAAGAGAAAGGGAGGTACAGAATCCCAAGCAGCCTCCATCCATGCTGTCAGCACAGAGCCTGATGCGGAGCTCGAGCCCACAAACCATGAGATAATGACTTGAGCCAAAGTCGGACAGTCAGCCAACTGAGCCAGGTGCCCCTCATTTCTCTCTCTCTCTCTTTTTTTATAGTTTATTGTTAAGTTGGTTTCCATATAACAGCCAGTGGTCATCCCAACAAGTGCCCTTCTCTATGCCCATCACCATTTTCCCTCATTTGTCTTTTTAAAGTTTTATAAGTAGTTCTTCATGTATTTTGAGGTTTTATCAGGTGCATATGCATTTAGGATTGTGGCATATATATTTTTAATGTTAGTTTATTTTTTGAGGGAGAGAGTGTGCACACTAGCAGAGAGAAAGGGGGTCAGAGGATCTGAAGTAGGTGCCATGCTGACAGCAGAGAGCCCGTTGCAGGGCTTAAATCCACGAACTATGAGATCTTGACCTGAGCTGAAATTGGAAGCCCAACTGACTTAGCCACACAGGCACCCTGTGCTAATGTGTTTTTGGCATGACAGTTTTACGATGTGAATTCTACATTCTTATTTTTTTCCTCTGTAGAAAATGTCTTTTTTTCTCTGACTAGTCTTAAGACTTTATATTGGTTTTTCAGTAAGTTGTCTATAATGTACCTTCATCTTGATTCGAGGTTATCCTGGAGGTGTTTATTGAGTTTCTTGAATCCGTGGGCTAATGTTTCCATCACAATTAAGAAATTTTTGGTTATTATTTCTTCTAATAATTTTTTTTCATTTTATGTGGTACTCCAGTTGCATATATTTTAGACCATATAATATTGTTCCACAGTGACTGTGATCCTACACATTTTTCTTTTTTAATTGTGCTGTAATATGGTTTTTTATTTTCATGTTTCCATATTAATAGATCTTATAAAACTTTGTGTGTTTTCTTCAGTGTCCTATATCGTATTAATCCCATTAGTGTATTTTTTCATTTCTGAATTGTATTTATTATCTTTTGAAGTTCCATTTTGTTCCGTTTCATTTTTTTCCTTTCTCTTTTCTGTTTTTACGTATATATTTTTATTTAAATGCTTGTAGATATTTAGAATAACTAATGCTCTTTTTTGCTAATTTCTCTTTCATTCTGAGGTCTGTTTTTGTTGACCAATTTTTCTGTTGGTTATGGATGACATTTCTTGTTTTTTTGGTCTTTGGTTTTTTTTGTGTCTTTTTCTTTTTTGAAAGATTTTATTTTATTTTAATTTTTTAAGTTTATTTATTTTGAGAGAGAGAGAGAGAGAGAGAGCAAGGAGGGTGAGGGTGGGGCAGAGAGAGCAGGGAAACAGAGAATCCCAAGTAGGTTTTGCATAGTCAGCATGGAGCCTGTCACGGGGCTTGAACTCACAAACCACGAGATCATGACCTGAGCTGAAATCAAGAGTTGGATGCTTGGGGCGTCTGGGTGGCTAAGTCGTTTGAGCGTCTGACTTTGGCTCAGGTCATGATCTCGCGGTTCGTGGGTTCGAACCCCACATCGGGCTCTGTGCAGATTGCTAGCTTGGAGCCTGGAGCCTGGAACCTGCTTCAAATTCTGTGTCTCTTTCTTGCCCTGCCCCTCCCCTGTTCACGCTCTGTCTTTCAAAAATAAAAAAAAAAATTTTTAAATAAAAAGAGTTGGACGCTCAACCAACTCAGCCACCCAGGCTTCCCTAAAATATTTTATTTTTAAGTAAGCTTTACACCCAATGTGGAGCTTGAATTTACAGCCCCAAGATCAAGAGTCACATGCTCCACTGACTGAGCCAGCCAGGTGCCCCTAAAGGTTTCCTTTTTTTAAAAATATGGACTGCTTCACAAATCAGCATATCATCCTTGCACAGAGCCATGCTAATCTTCTCTGTGTCATTCTAATTTTAGTATATGTACTGCTGAAGTCAGCTGTTTTTGGTATGTCTTTTTAATTTTTGATTGAGTTTAGTATGTGTCCCCTATTTTTTTTTTATGCTGAATTTTTTTGCTTATCTTTAAAGAACATTACACTTTGTTTTAATAGGCATTTGCTCATGGATCAGCTTAATCCCTTCAGGGATGTTTTTAAGCTTTTTTGTTAAGGTAAATTTAGAGTAGTCTTTATGCTAGATAGAGCTCATTTAGCTCTTACTGGTAAGTTATGACTCTTTTGGGGACTCTGCTGAGTTCTCTAAAATCTCTAAGGTTGTGATTGAGTTGAAGCTGAGACCATCTTCTAGCCTGTGTGACCTTGGAGAGTTTAGCTCCCCAATAGTTGTTCTTTGCCTCGCCTTATGGAGTTTCATCCTGTGCATGTGCAACTTTATATTCAGCTAGAGATACTGGAAGGCATCCCCTAAACAGTTCTGAAATTCTTTCTCCAGAAAGTCCACTTTCTCTGTATTTCAGTTGACTTGACCTTCCTAAACTCTGAAATGTCTTTTTTAAAAAATAATTTTAAAGTTTATTTCTTTTGAGAGAGTGAAAGAGTGTAAGAAAGAGGGGCAGAGAGACAGAGAAGGAGAGAGAGAATCCCAAGCAGGCTCCACACTGTCAGAACTGAGCCCAGTGTGGGGCCTGAACTCCCGAACCATGAGGTCATGCATGACTGTGCCAAAACTAAGAGCCAGATGCTTAACCAATTGAGCCACTGAGGTGCCCCTGGTATTTGTCTTCTTAGCTCAGGACTGCTTGTGCTTTTCTTGGAATCCCTTTGCCTGTACTGCATTCTGGAAAGTGTTTCTAGGTAGAAAGCCAGTAACCATAGAACTTGTTACATTTCTTGCAGAGATTGTGGTCATGTATTGCCTCTTGTTCAGTATCTAAAAAGGAATTTTATATTTTTCAGTTTTTCAGATCTTATGACAGGAATATAAATTCTGTCCCAATTATTCTATCATTGCTCAGAAGCAGAAGTTGATCCTAAATTTGCATATACCAAGTTTCAAAAATGTTTGATTGGCTTAAATTTTGTCATAATATGAATAGCCAATATTACATTCTTTTTTTTAAGTTTTATTTATTTAAGTAATTTCTACATCTAACATGGGCTCAAACTCACGGCTGTGAGACTAAGTGTTGTGTGCTCCTCTGATTGCAGCAGCCAGGTGTCCCTGGTGATGTTATTAACTGCATTGTGTCAGCACATATTTCACATATTTCCACTCTTTTGCCTTTTGGAAGAATTAGTGGGGTCAGTGGAAGAATATAATCCATACAGTAGTAGTAAGAAGTGAATATAGAATATGTAATAAATACAGGTACAAAGTGGCATGAGGACTTTTCTCTAGTATCTTATTGTGTTAGTAGAATTGATAAAGAACTTACATAGAATGTAATAATTGAAGTATATTTGGAAGGGTGGATAAGATTTATAGACAGAGATGGTGTTGATAGCATTCCAAATGAAGAAAATAGCCCTAATATACGTGATGTCATTAGTGAGAAATAAATTCACAAGTATCAACTGGACCCAAATTGGGAGAACCCTGAAAAGTCACCCTGGAGCAGATTATAATAATGGGAATTTGTGGGTTCATTTAACGTTTTTGAGCAGGATAATTGAATTATACTTTTAAGGTGCTTTAGAGATAAGTGAATCAAGGGTGCCATATTCATTATGGTCTTTGAAAGCAGAAAAGTGGCGGTAAGTATCTTAAGGTGAAATGAAACTTGTTGTAATACCTACTAAATTGCTCATAGACGTAAAAGGAAGGCTGAGGAGCCAGTCTGGGGCAGTTCTTGGAGTCTTGATATCAGGAATGAGTTGACAGTCTAAACAGGAGGCACCAGAATAAATTAGTGCCATCCATTTCTCCCCCGCTCAAGATTTTGCTCAAGATTCTGGATCCCTGAAGGGCGCCTGGGTGGCTCAGTCGGTTAAGCATCCGGCTTCGGCTCAGGTCAGATCTCACGGTTCGTGGGTTTGAGCCCCGCGTCGGGCTCTGTGCTGACAGCTAGCTCAGAGCCTGGAGCCTGTTTCGGATTCTGTGTCTCCCTCTCTCTCTGACCCTCCCCTGCTCCAGCTGTCTCTCTCTGTCTCTCAAAAATAAAATAAAAAGCAATTAAAAAAAAAAGATTCTGGATCCCTGAAAACAGAGAGTGGAGTTGGTTTAGGTTGGTTCATGTCCAGTCATCTGTCAGGGCAGAAGTAGGCATATTTATTGATTTTTATTTCTCTTAGAGTTTATTTTTTTAAGTAATTGCTACACCCAGCATGGGGTTGAACTCACAACCTCAAGAATCGCACATTCCACTGACCGAGCCAGCCAGGTGCTCCAGAACTAGGCATATTTATACATAGTCTTGTCTAAGCAGAGGAGAGTAATTTCCCAGAAGGAAATTAGTACCTTTACTAAAATGTGGGTATAGGTTCTGGAAGGCCGGTAAACAACTATGGGTATATGTCATAATGGATTAAGGGGGAAAGGCCTGGAGATTAGAATGCTTGTTTGGGAGGCTTTTCTCTCTAGAATAGACAAAGGGTGACAGAGACCTAAAAAAAAAAAAGGTGGTGGCTTTGTCATTGGCAGTGAGGGTTTGGATTTGAAAAACACTGTAAAGGTAGAAGTTTTAAAATTTAGTAACAAGGAGCACCTGTGTGGCTCAGTTGGTTAAGCTGCCATCTTCGGCTCAGGTCATGATCTCACAGTTTGTGGGTTCGAGTACTACATCGGACTCGGTGCTGACAGCTCAGAGCCTACAGCCTGCTTCCAATTCTGTGTCTCCCTCTCTCTCTCTGTCCCTCCCCCTCTCCTGCTTTGTATGTCTGTCTGTCTGTCTGTCTCTCTCTCTCTCTTTCTCAAGATTAAATAAATGTTTTTGGGTTTATAATTATTTTAGGACAGTTGTGAGAATTCAATAAAATAAGCAAAAATGCGTAGAATATAAAAAGAATTCATGGTTAAGCAGAAAAACGGGGGATTTCTTTTGACTGGATTTGGTTGGGAGGTGCTCTGTATTGTTTCCTCTGAATACATAATATTAGAATCTAATACCTTTCTGTTTAGGGAATTTTATACAAACAGAAGGGAAGCTTTCTGGATCAGAAGTTAGTTTTAGATATAGGGTTTTTGGGGTTGCTCAGTCAGTTGAGCTTCCAGCTCTTGATTTTGGTTCAGGTCATGGTCTCAAGGTTAATTGGGTCTAGCCCTGAGTCAGGCTTTGTGTGAAGCCTGCTTGGGAATCTCTCTTTCCCTCTCTCTTTGCCCCTCCCTTCCTTGTGTGCATGCTCTCTCTCAAAGTAAATAAACTTTAAAAAATCAGTTTTAAAGTAAGCCTTTTATATTTATTTTATAATTTAAGACTTACAGAAAAATTACAGCTAGTCCAGGTCTCATGTACCTTTCACCCAGCTTCCTCTAATAACATTTCAAATAACAGTGGTCTGTTTGTCAAAACTACAAAGTTAATATTGAAACAAAACTATTAACTAAATTATTGACTTTATTCAGATTTATTCAGATTTTCCCACTGATGTCCTTTTCCCTTTTCCAGAATCCAATTCAGGTTACTACCATGCATTTAGTACATTTAGATTTTTTTATTTATTTTTTATTTTTTTTCTCCTTGTTTTTTATTTATTTTTGAGAGACAGAGACAGCATGAGCAGGGGAGGGTCAGAGAGAGAGGGAGACACAGAATCTGAAACAGCCTCCAGGCTCTGAACTAGCTGTCAGTACAGAGCCCGACGTGGGACTCGAACCCACGAACCGTGAGATCATGGCCTGAGCCAAAGTCAGACACCTAACCAACTGAGCCACCCAGGCGCCCCTAAATTTAGATTTTTAGTATATGTGCTGCCGAAGCAATCACCCTAAATTTAGATTTTTAATTCCATTTCTGTTACTATGACCTTAGGCAACCACTGAACTCTTCAGGCCTTCCTTCATAATGTAAATATTGACTTAAAGAATATCTGAGGTACCTTTTGTGTTCCAAGTCTGTTTATATCTGTTATACAGTATACTCAGTTTTTATTTTGAGATTTTAAGATCTAATCAGTAACCAGATCTTGTTGACAGTAAAAAAAAAAATCAGTTTTTATCTTGTAACTTTAGTATTAAAGCAAAACTATTTATTGAGATTTGGGGAAACTCACAAGAGCTTTTTCTTCTATTGGAACAAAAAATGACAAAAGACAGAGTTTGTGCTTTGACTCGTCTTCTCAGCAAGTATTAGTTAACAGATTCTCTATTTAGTTATGTAATGATTGAAAGAAAAGTCCTAAAACATTTGTATTATTAAACTGTTCCTTTTGAGAATATTAGGGAGGACAGAAAGCTTAGAAATTTAACTTAAAGTGGATCTTGATATAGTAGAATTTATGATGAAGATAATTGAGAACAGATATATCCTAAATACAGTAAGACTTTGGATTACCATTAACATGTTCTGCGAGTGTTCTGAAAGACAAGCAAACATTTCTCATAAATTTTGATAAACGAGTGATATCTTCCAGTTCGAGCAGTACATGATGCCAAATGTCACATGATCACAACGGAACCAGTGTTTCTTCTCTCTCTTCCCCATCTCTCCCTGTCTCTTGCTGTAGGATTGTGGGTGATTATCTCCCATAGTTGGATGCTTGGTCTCAGGCTACAGTGTTTGGCAGAAATCAGTAATTTTTCAGAACTTTGGAAGGTGTCCATACCTGGCACTAGTGTATTTTCTATGACTTCAAAGCACCTATGGACAGTCCTTTGCCTTTCCATACAGGAGTGAGCTTAGGAATGCTTTGCTTCATTTTATGTCAGTCTGCCTGCAGATATAGACCCTTTCCTCTGTTGCCTTATTGCCAGTTATGCTAAATACAGTGTATAATAAGAATTTCTTAAACCTGTACTATATCAACATCTATGTGAGTCTATACAATGGCCTCCATTACAGAAAAAGATTCCATTGAGCCAACAGATAGCAGTGATTCCATTAGTGATAGTGAAAATCGTCCTACATGGTAACCCTTCTCTCTCTGGTCTACCTCACACCAGCCATGAAGGTTTTCAAATATAAGTGCAGGTTGTTTAATTTATTTTTCTTTACATTTCATATTTTCTTTATTATTTTATATTATACTGCAGTATTGAGATCGTTTTTATATGAACATTTTTGGGTTGTGGGACGAATCATCTGAGTTTCCATTATTTCTTATGGGGAAATTTGCTTTGATAAACATAAGTGATTTGGATTAAAAGCATGTTTCCAGAATGAATTATACTCTTAAACGAAGGTTTTATTGTAATATAAGAAGTTCATTTTTTGTTGCTTATTAGTGCTTCTTAGGTTTGGGTATAATTTGAAAAAGGTTAAATTGTTTATATTTTAAATTGTTGCCCCTTTTCATTTCCATACTAGGTTAAGAAGAATATCCTATTGGAAATAATCTTAAGACAGTTGTATTTTATCCCTTGGATTCTCCTTTTTAGAAATGTTGAGCACAATCTACCAATAGTCTTGGCTTACAAATAATAGACTTTGATTCAAAAGTAGGTTCTATTAAATGACTTCATTACTTTTAAGGACCTTAAATTATAATTTTTGACTATTGTAATATTCATTTTCTTAAATTTACATTTAGTAATTGTGTGAGATTCATTATTTATTCTAATCCAACAATTCTCAACCTTTGGTTTGCCAAAAAAAATTTATGAAAAATTATTGATATATAGGTTGTATGAGGGGCCCACGAGTAGTCATTTAAAAAAGATACTAGGCAGTTTTTATGCAGGTGGCTGTGGACCACACTTTGAAAAAATATAATTGTACATAAACAGTTTTTATTTACTATTACAATTCTTGTATTAAAACCGTATTTTTCATTATTTACCTGATTTCTGTATTCACTCTTAAATTTTTTGAATGCCTGCTATCTATGAGAGACATTGTGTTAAATGCATCAGATTCAAAGATTAGTAAGATAGCTTCTGCCTTTAAGGAACTCAGTAGTAGGGTGAGATCATAATTTAGAACAGTGAGTCAGTGCAAACCTTTTGGAAGCATCTCACAGACACACACACACACACACACACACACACACACAAAACTAGTTAATTGCGTAATTGGTCCTGGAAGAATTACTGTGGGAAAAGTTTCCCAGTGGAGATGATAACCAGAGATTGAACAAAGTAGAGGAGTTTAGATAACATCAAAATAAAAAGCTTCTGCACAGTGAAGGAAACAACAAAACTAAAAGGCAGCCTATTGAATGGGAAAAGATATTTGCATATGACATACCTGATAAAGAGTTAGTATCCAAAAATGTATAAAGAACTGATACAACTCAGTTCCCCCAAACCAAATAATGCAATTCAAAAATAGGTGGAAGAGGGGTGCCTGATTGGCTCAGTTGGTAGAGCATGCGGCTCTTGATCTCAGGGTCGTGAGTTTGGAGTTTGATGTTCGGAATAAAGCATTAAAAAAAAAAAAAAGAATGCGCAGAAGACATGAACAGACATTTCTCCAAAGAAGACATGTAGATGGTCAACAGACACATAAAAAGATGCTCAACATCACTTATCATCAGGGAAATGCAAATCAGAACACAATGAGATAGCACCTCACACCTGTCAGAACAGATAAAATAAAAAAGACAACAGGTTTTGTCAAGGATGTGAAAGAAAAGGAACCTTGGTGCACTGTTGGTGGGAATGCAAACTGGTGCAGCAGCTATGGAAAATAGTACACAGGTATCTCAAAGAGTTAAAAGTAGGGGTGCCTGGATGGCTCAGTTGGAAGAGTACGTGACTCATGATCTCAGAGTCGTGAATTCAGGCTCTATGATGGGCATAGAAATTACTTAAATAAAACTTAAAAAAAATAGACATACCCTATGATCCATTAATCGCAACACTGAGTATTTGCCCCCCAAATTCAAAAACACCAATTCAAAGGGATAAGTGCACTCCTAAGTTTATTGCAGCATTATTTACATATTATTACTATTTTTAAAAAGTTTATATATTTTGAGAGAGCAGGCATGAGTAAAGGAGGGACAGAGGACAAAGTGAGAATCCCAAGTACACTTTGCACTGGCAACACAGAGTCTGATGCAGGGCTTGAACTCATAATCAGTGAGGTCATGACCTGAGCCAAAGTTGGATGCTTAACTGACAAATGCCTCCATTGCAGCATTATTTATAGTAGCCAAATTGTGGAAGCAGCTTATATGTTCATTAATAGATGAATGAATAAAAAAGAGGTGTTTTTTACACACACACACACACACACACACACACACACACACACACAGTAGAATATTACTCAGCTGTGAAAAGGAATAAAATCTTGCCATTTACGACAATCTGGTTGGACCTGGAGAGTATAATGCTAAGTAAGTCAGAGAAAGACAACTAGCATGAATTCATTCATGTGTGCAATTTAAGGAAAAATAAGCAAAGGGAAAAAAAGCGAGAGAAACACAAATCAAGAAACAGACTCTTAACTATAGAGAACAAACTGTTGGTTACCAGAGGGGAGGTTGTGGGGGGGGGGGTAAAATAGGGGATGGGGATTAAGAAGTATACTTCTCATGATAAGCACCCAGTAATGTATGGAATTTTTTACCTGCAACTGATATAACACTGTATGTTAACCATACTGGAATTAAAATAAAAAATTTAAGTAAATAAAAATAAACAACAAGAAAGAAAAAGGGTACCTGGGTGACTCGGTAAAGTGTCAGAATCTTGATTTCATCTCAGGTTCATGATATCATGGTTCATGCTGACAGCACAGAGCCTGCTTGGGATTCTCTCTCTCCCTCGCTCTCTGCCCCTCTCCCATACACATGTAGTTCTTTCTCTCAAAATAAATAAACATTAAAAATAAAAGTAGAGGAATTTGGCTTGAAGTGCTTACTGGTATGAGCACTATGTTCTCTCTGCAAAATTCATTTAATCCTAACAAAATGACCTAGGTGTTATCCTTTCCCCTATTATAGAGTTGGGAAATTTGAGGCCAGAGAGATTAAATTGCTTGCCCAGTAAGTTAACTGCCAAGAGTTAGTATGTTGTCAGATCCAGTTTTGGAACTTAGAATGTATAATTCTGGAACCCGTGTTATTAGTTACTGTGAGTTCAAGGCTCTGTGGTAAAAGGAGCATGACAAACTGAGAGGTCTGTGTCATCAGAGCACAGGGGTTGAGGCTAAAGAGATAGGGTAGTACCAGATAATGTAATTGCTTTAATGTTAATGATTTTTGTTCCAACTGAAATACAGTGTAAAGGATCGAATGACATCACATTTTCATTTTGAAAGGTTATTCTGGTTGTAGTAGACTAAATGGATTGGAGAAGGGCCAAGAGTGGATGCAGTGGCACTATTTAGGAAGTTGTTATAGTAAGGCAACCCAAGTGAGATAAAGTAGTAGCCTGGGTGGAATAAGGAGGAGATTGTGGAGATGTAGGAAAGTGGGTCAATTTGAGAAAGATTTAGGAGGGCAAATCTACAAGATGTGATGATGGATTGGGTTATGAGTGAAGGAAAGGGAGTTGTCAAAAAATAACTCTTAGGTTTCTAAACTGCGGAATTGAATACATTAAGTTGGTTCACTGCTTTATACAGGACACAGAATGATTAGTTTGAGTCATTAGACTATGTTGAGTTAGAAGTGCCTTTGAAGTATTAAAGTAGGGATGCCAAATACATAGTTTTAAGGTACCTTTAAATTTTCTGAGTAATAAATAAATGAGTTGTCCATTATTTTGTCCCTAATAACATAGCTGATACTTTTCCAGAGCTTTATCATAGTTGTTATCTCTTGAATAGCTGGTAATAAAAAAGAATGTAAATAGAGTTTGGCTCTCAGTAGAGCAAATAAAAGAATGTGAAAAGATTCTTCAGTCTAGAAAGCCACCCACGTGCCCTAGGAGAAAGAGACTCTTAAACAGGCTCCACACCCACTCATCACCAAACCCTTCCCCTTCAGAACTGTTTGTGCTGAGCTTAATCTCACAACTATGAGATCATGACCTGAGCCGAAATCAAGAGTAGGCCACTTAACTGACTGAGCCACCCAGGTGCCCCTCTAGTTTTTGTTTCTTTTGAAGTCATCAGTCTACCTTTGGTTAATTTTGGCATATGATGTATAAGGTATAGGGATTCTAACCTAGCTTTTCTGAAGTAGAAAACTTGGAAATTGGAAATAGGCTTTGCATTCTACTTCAGTTCTAATGAAATGAGGGAATGCTGTTAAGTACTGTGCAGTTGCATGTAGACCTTGAAGAATGCTCTGGTGGATTAGTAATGTCTTTTTATCATCGGTATGGGGAGGGGTATTGAGAGGATAGTGACAGCATTCCTATTAGCAATCCCCAATTTGAACATTGTTCCAGTTTTATTTATTGAATATTCTATTGGAATACTTTTATGTGAAATCAAAGTAAAATTGGTTGGATTTTTCTTGTTTTGCTGTTTTTCCTTATTATTAGGGTTATGCCAGTGTCAAACTGGTTTTCCTACCTTTCTGCCTTGAAGTTTGAAACTAATGAATAAAATTATCACTATCTAAATTATAATTAGAAGTAACACTTTCTCATTCTGTCTATTCTCTTGTGGTTTTCCTACTTTTTCCGTGAGGTTTAGCTGTTATTTTATTTAAGTTCATTTATTTATTTTGAGAGAGAGAGAGTGAGCACAAGCAGGGAAAGAGGCAGAGAGACAGGGATAGAGAGAGAATCCCAAGCAGGTTCTGCCTGTCAGTGCAGAGCTCAGTGAGCCACTCAAACTCATGAACTGTGAGATCTTGGTCTTGGATGCTTAATCAACTGAGCCACCCAGGCATGCCTTTAGTTATTATTTTAAACTGTTGTACTTTTAGGTTGTTTCTAGTTTTCCCTTTACTCCAACTTTTAATTTTTAAAATGTTATTTTTTTTCCTTTAAAAATGTTAATGGTTGGGAAATAATATAGAATAACTGCCAAATCACATGAATTAACTTTTTTTTGTTAACGTTTCTGATCCCCAAAAGAACACTTTTATTGTTTGATTCAAAGTGTCTGAGAGTTTACATATGTTGCTGTCTGGGCTCATGACTGAGTGTAGTTGGTGGACCCATCTTTCAGTGGTTCAGAAAAAAGGGCGGCTCCCCTGTTTGGCAAGCTTAAAATCTTCTATCTCAGGAGTGGCCTCTGGTCTTGATCTTGAGTGACAGATTCTCTAGTAAGGGTCAGTCTCTTTTTGCTTTAGTGACTTTTGACAGCTCTGCCAGGCGGGGTTTCACCCAGTCCAGTTTGTTTTGTTATGCCCAAGATTTCATTATCATGCCTCAAAACCAGAGACCGCCAGGGAGACCGAGTCACGCATGCAAAAGCAAAGGGCTTTATTATTATTATGGGCTTATAAGCTCGAGCTCACCAACGCAGTGGATCCATGCTGAGAGCCCCGAACAAAGGCGGGGTAGGGCTTTTATGAGTTTTGCGAAGGGGGAGTTACAGGAAATTGTGACACAGGTACAGGGGTCCAATCATAGCATAACATCATTGGCAGTAACTTTAACCATACACATTGTCCAGAGTGTTCGTTACTTTTGGCGGGATCCAATTACAACATTTAGAGTACCTTTAAAATCAGCCAATTACAGGGCGAGCCTAGGGTCTTGTTTAGTGACTGTTGGGTTAACTTTAACATTAGGTAACAGGGTCCTATCTAAAGTTCCCATCTGCAGGCCTCACCCTTAGGAATGTGGAGAGTGGTAGCTGGCCTTCTCTGATTGGGTGTTGTGAAGGTGGTCTCTTTTGCTCTAGGCAATGTGTAACTGCCTGTTAGTTTCAGGGAACTGAAACCTTGGCCTTCTAGATCAGAGGGGAAACTTAAAGCCTATCATGGAGTCTGTTTGGTTTAGACTTGTGTCCTTACGGTTTAACACCCTCTGATCAAATTCTGCATGCTGTTTGCAACAGTGAAGAAATAACTGTAGGCTAGCATCATTAATGCAGTTCTGTTATCCGGTAAATACTCCACACAGGAAACTTCATCTGCCCAAAGAAATCCAGAGCACACTTGTTGACAAATTGTGGTTTAAACCCCATTGCCAACCTTTCTCTTCAAGCAGCAGGGCTTGAACTTTTTTTAAAAGATTTTTTTTTTAATTATTTTTGGATTTGAGAGAGCTTGCGAGCAGGGAGGGGCACAGCCAGAGAGAATCTTAAGCTGGCTCCACAGTCCGCACAGAGCCCTGTGTAGAGCTTGATCTCAGGACAGTGAGATCCGGACCTGAGTCGAAATCAAGAGTGGATGCTTAACCGACTGAGCCACCCAGGTGACCCTTTAAAAATTTTCTTTTTAAGTTGTATTTATTTTGAGAGACAGAGCACAAGTGGGGAAGGAGCAGAGAAAGAAGGAGAGCGAGAATTCCAAGCAGGCTCTACACTGTCAGTGCATAGCCCAGTGCAAGATTTGAACTCAAGGGCCATGAGATAATGACCTAAGCTGAAATGAGTCAGATGCTTAACTTACTGATCCACCCAGGCACCCCTAAGATTTTAAGTAATCTCTACGGCCACCCTGAGGCTCATATTTACAACCCTGAGATCAGCAGTGGCATGCTCTACTGCCTGAGCCAGCCAGTTGGTTGTCCCTGGAGCATGAAGTCTTTGTTGGGCTTATCCCACTAAGGTCCATAGAGATGGGCTGCAGCTTTAAGCGCAGAACTGACATTTTCACCTCCTGAACTTTTGAATCCTCTAGAGTGGGCAGCTCTAGTGTGATAGTAGTAGTCTCTATCCCTTAGAGGTGCCCCAGCTGCGTTGCCCCCATCTCCTAACTTTTTTATTTTGAGAAATATAAGATTGATTGGAAAGTTGCTAGAATTATACAATGAATATCCAATGTACTACTTATGAACACTCACCAGTTGTTAACATATATAACCTATAACTATTGCTGAGTTACATAGACATTTACTTGATTCCCCTGAACTATTTGAGTTCATTGCAGACATGATTATAAATACTTAAGTATGTGTTGTGTGAGAATAAGGACATTGTCTCATTAAACACAATAGAAGTGCCACAGTTAGGAATTTTAACAGTATAGTACTCTTATCAAATATATAATCCATATTCAGGTTATTCTAGTTTGTCACAATAATGTCTTTTAGGGATGGATTCCCGCCCTCCCCCCGCAATTGGTGACCTACATTGCATTTATTTGTCATATGTCTTTAGTTTTCTTTAACTTCTAGAACATTTCCCTGGTCTTTTTGGTCTTTCATGATATTTTGAAGAATGCAATTGTTTTTCAACTAATTTCCATTTTGACAGATTATTAATCATCTTTGTGAGATTTTAAAATTTGTTAATATGGAAATGTAGATATCTAAATAGATTGGTAGTCGTTTTTCTTCCCTCCAAATCTTTGACCCAGTAAGTTTTTTTGAAGAATATCTTTCAGGGTCACCTGGGTGGCTCAGTCAGTTGAGCATCTTCCTCTTGATTTCAGTTCAGATCATGATCCCAGGGTTGTGGGATCGAGCCCCACATCTCCCCATCTTCCTCAATGCACACTCTTTTTCTGTCTCAAAGAAAGAAAAAAAATGTGTTTCAGTGTATGCAAGACATTTTGAAAAATTTAAATGAAAATAAATCTCCTTTGCAAAGTTGTTAACACTTGTAGATTTTGAGTTATACTAAAACTTAAATTTCTTCATCATACCTACCTGGCATTTAAGTTTCTAGGACTTTGAAGAATCATTGAAATTCTAATGTTTTTTATTTGCATTGTAAAAATTCATACAAACTGCATTCATTGAAAGTAGAATAAACTAAAAGCTACTGATAAGCAGAAGTAAGAAAATAAGTCTGCATTTTTGGACTTACATATGACAGCTGTCAAAATTTTATTTTATTATTATTTTTTTAAATTATAAAATATTTAACATTTTAGTCTATATCCTTCCCGTCTTGAAGGAATGAAAGTGTATGTGTGAGAGAGACATTAAAAGAATTTTGTATTGGTGTCTGGCTTGCTTAGTTCGTAGATCATACAGCTCTTGATCTTGGGCTTGTAAATTCAGCCCCCACATCGGATGTAGAGATTACTTAAAAATAAAATATTACAAAAAAAAAAAAGAATCTTGTAACACTGTGCTGTAGCTTGCTTTGCCCTTCTTTAATAGTGATTGCATTATTAAACAATGAAAGAATGAAGAAGTAGAGGTGCCATAGGATCTTATTATTGGGAAACAACTGGAAAGAGAGGCTCTTTCTTGTCTTATCAGTCAGCATTTAGATTCTTAACAAGTATTGTAAATAATTCTTGATGGTTGAATCATACAGTTGTTTTACTGTTTCTCAGAATCTCAGTTGATGGGGATAAGGGAATATTAGAGAGGTGAGTACTTGTGGAAAATTGCAAATTATGAAAATCTTAAACTTTTTTTTTTAATGTCTTATTTCTTTTTTGAGAGAGAGAGAGCGAGAGACAGAGACAGACAGACAGCATTAGCAGGGGAGGGTCAGAGAGAGGGGGAGATACAGAATCCGAAGACAGGTTGCAGGCTCCAGGCTCTGAGCTGTCAGCACAGAGCCCAAAGCGGGGCTTGAACCCATGAACTGCTAGATCATGACCTGAGCTGAAGTTGGACGCTTAACCGAGTAAACCATTCAGACGCCTTGAAAATCTTAAACTTTATTTGGAACTAAGTTTCATGTAAATGCTATGGCCAGAAAATGAATTTTTCTTACTTTAACCTTTCTTTAAAATTTTTAAAAAAATATTTATTCAATCTTGAGAGAGAGACAAAGCAGGAGTACGGGAGGGGCAGAGAGAGAGGGAGACAGAATCGGAAGCAGACTCCAAGCTCTGAACTGTCAGTACGGAGTTCAATGCGGGGCTCAGTCCACAAACTGCAAGATTATGACTTGAGCCGTAGTTGGCCACTTAACCAACTGAGCCACCCAGGCACCCCTCTTACTTTAATTTTTAACATTTTGAAAGATTATTTATTTTTTTTCTTCTTTTTTTTTCTTTTATACTTTATTGTCAAGTTGGTTTCCATATAACACCCAGTGCTCATCCCAACAAGTGCCCTCCTCCATGCCCATCACTCCCCTTCCCCTGTCCCCCTCCCTCATCAGCCTTCAGTTTGTTCTCACTATTCAGATGTCTCGCATGGTTTGCCTCCCTTCCTCTCCCCGACTATTTTTTCCCCTCCCCCTCCCCCATGGTCCTCTGTTAAGTTTCTCCTGTTGCACATATGAATGAAAACATGGTATCTGTCCTCCTCTGCCTGACTTATTTCAGTTAGCATGACACCCTCAGGTTCCATCCATGTTGCTACAAATGGCCATATTTCATTCTTTCTCATTGCCATGTAGTATTCCATTGTGTATATAAACCACATCTTCTTGATCCATTCATCAGTTGATGGACATTTAGGCTCTTTCCATGATTTGGCTATTGTTGAAAGTGTTGTTATGAACATGTGGTACATGTGTCCCTCTACATCAGCACTTCTGTATCCCTTGGGTAAATCCCTAGCAGTGGTATTGCTGGGTCATAGGAGAGTTCTTTTGTTAATTTTTTGAGGAACATTTGTTTTTCAATAGGTAAAACATTCACCATTCAAAAAATGCAAAATAGTGAAAAGTCTCTTCATTTTTGTGTTTCAGACTCTTGAGTTCCGTACTTAGATGTTGGCTACCAGTGTTACCAGTTTCCAAGTATCTTTCCAAAGAAAGTTTTTTGTGTACAAGAAAATTTGTATGTATCATAAGATACATTTGAAATGATTTGATTATTTTAGTCTAATTTCCTTTAATAGTACTAACATTTATACACTCAGACCTCAGAGATATTGTGGGCTTGGTTCAGATCACCACAATGAAGTGAGTATTGAAATAAAATGAGTCAAATGAATTGGCTTCTTTGTGTATATGAAAGTTATGTTTACACTATAGTATAGTCTCCTACATACTGCAATAGCATTATGTCTTTAAAATGTACATACCTTAATTTAAAAATACTTTATTGCTAAAATATGCTAATCATTCTTTGAGCTTTCAGTAAATTGTAATCTTTTTGCTAGTCGAGGGTTTTGCCTCTTTGTTGATGGCTGCTGACTGATCAGGGTGGTGGTTGCTGAAGGTTAGAGGAACTGTGACATTTTCTTAAACTAAGACAATGAAGTTTGCAACATTGATGGACTCTCTTTTTCACAAACATTTCTTTGTTGTATGCAGTGCTGTTTGAAAGCATTTTACCCAGAGTAGAAAATTTTCAAAATTAGAGTCTGTCTTGTCAAACCCTGCTACTCCTTTTTCAGCTAAATCTCTGGAATATTTTAAATCCTTTGTTGTCATTTCAACAGTCTTCAGGCATCTTCCATAGGAGTAGATTTCCATCTCAAGAACTACTTTCTTTGTTCAGCCATAAGAAAGCAACTCCTCATCCATTAAAATTTTATCATGTGATTGTAGTGACTTAATTATATCTTTAGGCTCCACTTCAAATTTTAAATCTCTTGCTGTTTTCATCACATCTGCCCTTACTTCCTTCACTGAACCCTTGAACACCTCAGAGTCATTCATGAGAATTGAGAATCTACTTCTTCCAGTTTCTTGTTAATGTTGATATTTTGACCTTTTCCCATGGATCATAAATGTTTTTAATGGCATCTACAATGATGAATCCTTTTCCAGAAAGTTTGTTTACTTTCCCTAGATCCATCAGGCCCTATCCATGGCAGTTATAGCTTTGCAAATTGTATATTTATTCATTAAAGATTTTATTTCTTTTTTAAGTTTATTTACATATTTTGAGAGCAAGAGTAAGCTGGGGACGGGCAGAGAGAAAGGGAGAGAGATAGAGAATTCCAAGCAGGCTCTGCACTGCCAGCACAGAGCCCAGCGCAGGGTTCGAACTCATGAACTGTGACATCATACCTAAGCTAAGATCAAGAATCAGATGCTTACGAGCACCTGGGTGGCTTAATTGGTTAAGTGTCCAACTTTGGCTCAGGTCATGATCTTATGGTTTGTGAGTTTGAACTCTGCATCGGGCCCTATGCTGACAGCATGAAACCTGGAGCCTGCTTTAGATTCTGTGTCTGCCTCTCTCTCTCTGCCACGTCTCTGCTCATGCTCTGTTTCTCTGTCTCTCAAAAAGAAACAAACATTAAAAAAAAAAAGACAACTGACTGGGCCACCCAGTCACCCCTAAAAATTTTATTTTTATTTTTTAATAAAACATTTAAATTTTTATTTATTTATTTTGAGAGAGAGAAAGCACAAGCAGGCTAGGGGGAGAGAGAGAGAGAGAGAGAGAGAGAGAGAGAGAGAAAATCCCAAGCAGGCTCCACACTGTCAGCACAGAGCCCCATGTGGGGGTTTGAACTCAGGAACTGTGAGATCGTGACCTGATCCAAATTAAGAGTCAGACGCTTAACCAACTGAGCCACCCAGGTGCCCCAAATTTTTATTTTTAATCTCTACATCCAGTATAGGCTGGAAGCTGCAGCCCCTTGATCAAGAGTCACATGCTCCACCACCTGAGCCACCCAGGTGCCCCTCAAATTGTATTTTTAAATCATAAGACTTAAAAGTTGAAATTACTCTTTGGTCCATGGGGCTGCAGAATGGATGTTGTATTGGCAGATATGAAAACAACATTAATGTCATTGTACATCTCCATGTATTTGGGTGACCAGATGCATTGTCCATGAGCAGTAATATTTGAAAGGAATCTTCCCTTTTTTTTTCCCCCTGAACAATAGGTCTCAATGGGCCAACAGTGGGCAAAAAATACTCAGTAAACCATGTTGTAAACAGATCTGCTGTCATCCAGGCTTTGTTGCATTTATAGACGACAGGCAGAGTAGATTTAGCATATTTCTTAAAGGCATTAGGATTTTCTGAACAGTCCATGCACATTGCCTCAACCTATAGTCAGTAGCTTCAATAGCCCCTGACAAGAGAGTTAGCGTGTCTTTTGAAGCTTTGAAGCCAGGCATTGACTTCTCCTCTCTAGGTATGAAAGTCCTCGAAGTCGTATCTTCCAATATAAGACTGTTTAGTTGACATTGAAAATCTGTTGTTTTTAGTGTAGCCACCTTTATTATCTTAGCTCCATCTTCTGAATAACTTGCTGCAGCATCTACATCAGTAGTTGCTGCTTCACCTAGTACTTTTATGTTATGGAGATGTCTTCTTTCCTTAAACATCATGAACCAACTTCTGCTTGCTTCAGACTTTTCTTCTGCAGCTGCCTCAACTCTCAGACTATACAATTGAAGAGAGTTAGGGCCTTGCTCTGGATTAGGCATTTGCTTAAGGGGATGTTGTTGCTGTTTTGATCTTCGATCCAAATCACTAAAACTTTCTCTTATCAGATTAATATCCAGAATATATAAAGAACTTCTACAACACAATACAAAAAAAATCTCAAATAATCTGATTTAAAAATGGGCAGAGAACTAGACCTATATACTGATGTCAATAGACACATGAAAAGATGCCCAGCGTCACTCATCATCAGGGATATGCAAATCAAAACTATAATGAGATATCACCTCACACCTGTCAGAATAGCTAGCATCAAAAAGACAAGAAATTGGGGCACCTGACTGGCCCAGTTGGTGGAGCGTGCGACGTTTGATTTTGAGATTGTAAGTTTGAGCTCTACACTGGGTGTAGAAATTACTTAAAAATTAAAAAAAGTAAAAATGAAGACCAGAAATACCAAGTGTTGGTGAGCACGTGGAGAAAAAGAAAGTCTTGTGCAGTTGGTGGGATTGTAAACTGGTGCAATCACTATGGAAAAGTGTGGAGGTTCTTTAAAAAAATTAAACCCAGAAATACCATATGATCCAGTTATTCTGGATATTTACCCAGAGGAAATGAAAACACTAATTTGAAAAGATATATGCATGTAGGACATGCACATGATTATTGTAGCATTATTTACAGTAACCAAGATATGGAAGCAATCCAAGTGTCTATTGATAGCTGAATGGATAAAGAAGATTTGATATACAATAGGATATTACTCAGCCTTAAAAAAGAATAAGATCTTGTTGTTTGTGACATCATAGATGGATGTGGAGTGTATAATGCTATGTGAAATAGACAAAATACTATATGATTTCACTTGTATGTGAAATCTAAAACATAAAGCAAATGAATAGACAATCAAACACAAAGTAGAAACACACCCACAAATACAGAGAACAAACTGGTGGTTGCCAGAGGGGTGGAGGTGGTGTGATGGACAAAATGGGTGAACCAGAGTGGGAGATAATAGGCTTTGAGTTATGGAATGAATAAGTCATAGGGATCAAGGATACTACATAGAGGACACAGTACAGCCAGTGGTGGTATCATAATGTTCTGGGTGACAGATGGTAGCTAACACTTGTGGTAAGTATAGTGTAATGTATAAACTTGTTGAATCACTGTGTTGTACACCTGAAGCTAATGTAACATTGTGTGTCAACTATATTTAAAAAAAAAAAAAACAAAGACAGTATACAATAAAAACCCCAAACCACCCGAACACTTTTCTTCGTATCAGCAATAAAGCAGTTTCCCTTTCTTATCATTTGTGTGTTCGTTGGGGTAACAATTTCCTTCAGGAACTTTTCCTTTGCTTTTATAACTTGTCTGTTTGGCAGAGGTCTCACTCTCAACCTTTCTTTCGACAACCTTCCTCACTAAGCTTAATCATTTCCAGCTTTTGATTTAAAAGTCAGAGAAGTGTGGGGCACCTGGGTGGCTCAGTCAGTTAAGCATTCGACTTGAGCCCATGTCATGATCTCACAGATCATGAGTTCGAGCCCTGCATCAGGCTCTGTGCTGACAGCTCAGAGCCTAAAGCTTGCTTCAGATTCTGTGTCTCCCTCTCCCTCTCTGGCCCTTCCCCATTCATACTCTCTTTCTCCTTCAAAAATAAATAAATGTTAAAAAAAAAAAAAGTCAGAGAAGTGTAACTTTTTCATTTGAACACTTAGAGGCCGTTGTAGGGTTATTAATCATCACACCCAGGTAATCTATGCAAGGATATATAGAAATAGGGGTATTTGAGAGACAGTTTTTCTTGTGAATTCTACCTTTCAAAAATTTGTTCCTCAAATACATGTATTATATTTTTAATTTTTAAAGAGAGATAAGGTTATGTTCTTTTCAAAAAGATCCTTATTTATACAACCTTATCAGTTACCATTCTATTTTATGTATGTGTTCGTGTTCCAATTAGACAATTTTTCTTTCTCTAAAGGAATTAAATCTTTGACTGAGTTAGCTGTTTTCTAAGCCATAGCCCTCTGATTAACAGATGTAGGGAAAAGGGCTTTATGGTATTGAAGCAGTTGCTCAAGACCAACAATGTCCTTTTTGTGAAAATCTGAAGGTTCTTAAAAGATGGAAAAGCATGACATCATTACGGTTCATCCAAGGAGCATTCCTCAAGTAATACTGAATATGCTGTGATTATCAGTACCCTTCCCCCATTTTCTTTCTGTTGCTTTGACTGATGTTATTGTCAGCTATTTGACTTTGTTTTACAAATGTGGAACATTACTTAATTCTTAAAATCCTAATTTGGTCTGAGATTTAAAAATAATTTATATTGGATTTTTTATTCTAGTTGCATCAGCTTTCTTAGATGAGTGTTTAGGATTGAACAAACTGATATCACCTATAAATATTGTTTGTGTCTTTTATAGTCAACCCTAAATAATTTAATAAACGATAGGCTTCCTTGGTCTATTTTTGGGGAACCAGAAACAAATTAGATCTCAGTTGCTGTTTATAGGATTGTTAATTTCATTTTACTGTTCTCTTTTAGTAAATATATCAGTTACTGTAATGATACTTATCTTCTGAAAATAGATAAGATATTTAAAAAATGTAACCTAACAGCCTTTTTTTTTTTTTTTTTTTAAGTTTATTTATTGAGAGAGAGAGAGCACAAGTATGGTCGGGGCAGAGAGAGAGGGGAAAGAGAAAATCTCAAGCAGGCTCCGGTAGTGTCAGCACAGAACCTAATGCTGGGCCCGAACTCACAAACCACAAGATCATGATCTGAGCTGAAACTAAGAGTTAGATGCTTTAACCAACCTAACCACCCAGGTGCCCCCCCCCCTTTTTTTATAAAGAAGATTGCATGAACAATTTCATAGTACCATTAAAAACTTATTATAGATATATATTTTAAGCCTGACTTATAGTTTATCTAGTTGTATTAGTCCTGTATATTAGTTATTCGTATGTCTAATATTCATTTTTAGCATACTGGAGAAATTATGGAGTTTATGAGTAGGGTTGCTGTGAAAGTGTGCCTCGGTGCTATTTCTTTTCCTGTAGTTAATCGTGACAGATTTTTATTTTTAAAATATTTTTTTATTTATTTTTGAGCGACAGAGACAGCATGAGCAAGGGAGGGTCAGAGAGAGAGGGAGACACAGAATCCAAAGCAGGCTCCAGGCTCTGAGTTAGCTGTCAGCACAGAGCCTGACATGGGGCTCGAACCCACGAACTGTGAGATCATGAGCTGAAGCTGGAAGCTGGACGCTTAACCGACTGAGTTACCTAGGCGCCCCAATGACAGATTTTTAAAATGGACAGATTCTTTGGGCGCCTGAGTGGCTCAGTCGGTTGAGCATCCAACTTGGGCTCAGTTCATGATCTCACAGTTTGTGGGTTCGGGACCCCCCCTTTGGGCTCTGTGCTGGCAGTTCGGAGCTTGAGCTTGCTTCTGATTATGTATGTCCCTCTCTCTTTGCCCCTCCCCTGCTCAGGATCTGTATCTCTGTCTCTTAAAATAAATAAATGTTAAAAAAAATTTTTTTTAAACGGACAAGACTCAGATCAAATGTCTTTGTCAGTGTTAACATTGATGACTCTATTGTAGCAATATTTTGAATGGGTATAGGGCAACCAAGATGGTACCCATTTTTATAAGAAAGTACTTTACTTTTGGGAATTTGAGGATATGTGGAAAAGCAGTTATGCAATGTATACTAGCCTAACAATAAATGGAGTATTTCAGGGATTTCTATCATTTGTATTTAATTTATTTTTTATATTTTTTCTATCTTCTAACAGCCCAAAGAATGTACACAAAATGTTGGATATTTTTTCTTTATCTTTTTTCCTGATTGTGGAAGTTGAACATATGTTATTGTTGAAAATTAGGACATATGGAACGTATTGAGTTGTGAATGTTGTCTGTAATACTGGGCATAACTACCTAAATATATTTCATACCACTTTGTTGTATTGCCTTCTTTGAAGAAACTACAGTATATGTAATTTCTGTTTTCATTCATTTTATTATAAATCAAACATCCAGAAAATTCATAAAATATATAGGTTAGTGACTTACTATAAATAAAATTCCCAAGTAATCACTACCTGAGGCAATAAATAGAATTTCACCAGCCATTCTAGATGTTCCTCCTTATGTCTCACCCCAATCACAAATACCCTTTTTTCTTAAAGTAACTACTATCCGGTGTTTACTATAGTAATAACTTCTGAGAATTTTTTAATATTTTCATTATCCAAGTGGTCATTCCTGTACCCCATTATTGAGTTTTGAGAGTTCTTTATATATTTTGGAAAGAAATCCTTTTTCAGATACATGATTTGAAAATAATTTTTTAGCAACTAGTGGCTTGAGTCTATTTTTTATTTTTTTAAGATTTTATTTTTAAGTAATCTCTACACCCATTATGGGGCTTGAACTCACAACCCTGAGATCAAGAGTCACATGCTCCACTGACTGAGCCAGCCAGGTGCCTCTTGACTTCATTATGATTATAAAAGTGTCATTTGCAAGAGTAAAATTTTTAATTTTGGTGAACTTCAAATTATTAATTTTGCCTTTATTATGGATTACACTTTTGGTGCTGTATCTAGGAACTCTCTAACTATCTTAGGTTGCAATAGTTTTCTCCTGTAGTTTCATCTGAATGTTTAACTTTTTCATTGAGATGAATGGACCATTTTGCATTAAGTTTTCGTTGTAAAACTTTTTTTAAAGTTCATTTATTTTGAGATGGAGAACAAGCATGTGCCAGTGAAGGAAGGAGAGAGAGGGAGGGAGAGAATCCCAAGCAGACTCTGCACTGGTAGCAGGGCTATAATTGTGGAGCTTGATCTCACAAACCGTGTTATCATGACCTGAGCTGAGATCAAGAGTCAGACACTTTAACTGACTGAGCCACTCAGGCACCCCTGAATCAATTTTTCAATAAGGTATGAGGCAAAGTTCATTCTTAAATTTTATTTTATTATTACTACTTTTAATGTCTATTTTTTCTCCCCCCCCCCTTTTTTTTTTGTAAGGATTTTATTTGGAAGTGATCTCAACACCCAACATAGGACTCAAACTCAGTCCTGAGATCACAAGTTGCAGACTGTACCAACAGAGCCAGCAAGGCATCTCTCTCTGGGTTGTTGTTGGGTTTTTTTTGTTTTGGTTTGGTTTTTTTTTTTTTTTTTGAGTTTATTTTGAGCTAGAGATACAGTGGGTGAGCAAGCTGAGTGAGGGACGGAGAGAGAGAATCTCAAACAGGCTTTTTGCTGTCAGTGCAGAGCTCCCCATGCAGGGCTCAGATTTATGAACTGTGAGATTATGACCTGAGTCTAACTGACTGAGCCACCCAGCCCATCCTCATTTATGGTTCTTACTATATAAATTCTATTCAGATATTAACATTTTTAAAATGTTTATTTTTTTAAAAACTTAAAATATTTATTCTTGAGAGAGAGAGAGTACACGAGAGAGCATGAGTGGGGGAAGGGCAAAGAGGGAGGGAGACAGAATGCAAAGCAGGCCAACTGATGAATGGATCAAGATGTGGTTTATATATACAATGGAATACTACATGGCAATGAGAACGAATGAAATCTGGCCATTCGTAGCAATGTGGATGGAACTCGAAGGTGTCATCCTAAGTGAAGTAAGTCAGGCAGAGAAGGACAGATACCATATGTTTTCACTCATAAGTGCAACAGGAGAAACTTAACAAATTACCACGGGGAAGGGGAAGGGGAAAAAATAGTTGGGGAGAGGGAGGGAGGCAAGCCATGTGAGACTCTTGAATACTGAGAACAGACTGAGGGCTGAGGGGGAGGGGGAGAAGGGAAGGGGAGTGATGGGCATAGAGGAGGGCACTTGTTGGGATGAGCACTGGGTGTTATATGGAAACCAACTTGACACTAAACTATAAAAGAAAAAAAAAAGAATGCAAAGCAGGCTTCAGGCTCTGAGCTGTCAGCACAGATCCTGATTCAGGGCTTGAACCCATGAACCGTGAGATCATGACCTGAGCTGAAGTCAGATGCTTAACTGACTGAGCCACCCAACTGCTCCAAAATGTTTGTTTATTTTGAGAGAGAGCTGGAGCAGGGAAAGGGCAGAGAAAGAGGGAGAGAGAGAACCCCAAGCAGGCTCTGCACAGTCAACACAGAGCCCTTCATGAGGGCTCTCAGGAACCATGAGATCATGACCTGAGTCGAAATCAAAGTGTTAGACGCTTAACCAACCTACCAGGTGCCCCTCAAATATTTTTAGATATATCTGAATATTTCTTTTTTTTCTTTTACTGTTTTGTATATTCCTTGGGATTTTTCGTATATAAAATAATGTCAGCAACTAGTTTTATTTCTTCCTTTCTATTATGTATTTCTTCACTTTGCTTTCTTTATTGTATGGGTTGCAATTCTAATACAGTGTTCTAAGAGGAGTGATGAGAATAGACATCTTCTTAGTTTTTAATTCTTAGGGGGAAGCTTTTAGTCTTTAATCATTATGATGTTAGATGTAGGTTTTTTGTAGATACCCTTAGGAAGGTTAATGATATCCCCTTCTATTCCTAGTCTTTTGACCATTTTTATCATAAATGGATGTTGAATTTGTCATATCTTTTTCTGCTGCCATTAATATAATCATGTGTTTCTTTTATCTTTAGCCTATTTAGAATGGTGACTTAAATTCAGGAACTTAAAGGTGGTCCTTGTATTTCCTCTTCCTTTCAGTTTTCTAGGAGTATGTACTAATACTTTTGATTTCTTTTTTCCTTGGTTAGTTTGGCAGAGGTCTTTCAGTTTTGTTGATTTTCTTTTTTTTTAATTACCCAAAGGAACCATCTTCTAGTTTTATTGATTTTTTTTCTCCATTGGCTTTTTGTTTTAATAATTTCATTGATTTCTACTCTGTTTCTTTAATATATTCTTTCTTACAGTTATTTTTGGCGCTACTTGCCTTTCTATTTTTAGGGTTTTTTGTTTTGTTTTGTTTTGTTTTGATCTTAGAGAGCTTGAGCAGGGGAGAGGCAAAGGGAGAGAGAGAGAATCCCAAGCAGGATTCACACTGAGTATGGATCCCAGGACCCTGGGATCATGACCTGAGCTGACACCAAGAGTTAGACACTCAACTGACTGAGCCACCCAGCCACCCCTTTCTAGATTCTTTTTTTTTTTTTAGTGTTTTATTTATTTTTGAGACAGAGAGAGGCAGAGCATGAGCGGGGAGGGGCAGAGAGAGAGGGAGACACAGAACCTGAAGCAGGCTCCAGGCTCCGAGCCGGCAGCACAGAGCCTGACGCGGGGCTCGAACACACGAACGTGCGGTCATGACCTGAGCCGAAGCCAGACGCTTAACCGACTGAGCCACCCAGGTGCCCCTCTAGATTCTTAAGATATAAGCTTAGATCATTTATTTGAAATCTCTTCTTTTTTTCTAATACAGATTTAGTGCCTTAAATTTCTTTTAAAAAATTGTTTTAAGTTTATTTATTTTGAGAGAAAGAGAGCACACGTAGAGGAGGAGCAGAGAAGGAGAGACAGAATCCCAAGCAGGCTCCGTACCGTCAATGTGGAGCCCAATGTGGGGCTCAGACTCACAAACTGTGAGATCATGACCTGAGCCAAGATCAAGAGACTGACGCTTAACCAACTGTGGCACCCCTAGTGCCTTAAATTTCTATGTAAGCACTGCATTAGTTGTATATTACAAATTTTGTGTTGTATTTTTATTTGCACTCAATTTGTATTCTTTCCTAAATTTCCCTTGAAGCTTCTTTATTGACCCATGGATTATTTAGAAGTGTGTGTCTAATTTTCAAATTTTGTGGGTTTTATAAAGGTACATTTCTGTTGCTGATTTTAGATACACCATGGTCATATAATCATTATTTTGTATGAATTGAAATTTTTTACATTTGTTAAGATTTGTTTTATGGCCCAGAATATAATGTCTTGGTGTGAATATCATATGTGTTCTTGAAAAGAATGTTTATGGCTTTTGTCAGAGTATTCTAGAAATGTCATTTCATAAAATTGGTTGATAGTGTTCTTCTATATATTTCCAGACTACTTTTTCTTTGAATTTCTGAGAGAGGAGTGTTGGAGTCTCCCAGTATAATTATAGACTTGTTTTATTTCTCTTTTCACTTGTATCAGTTTTTGTTTTTTGTTTTTTAAGTAAACTCTATGCCCAGTATTGGTTTTGGACTCAGAATTCCAAGATCAAGAGTTTGCATGCTCTACAGACTGCGGCAGCCAGGTGCCCCGCTTTTCTGATATTGTATATACAGCTCCAAATTTTTCATGTTGTTTTTAAAAAATATTTTGTATTTCTCTACTAAGAACTGATGTCTTTTCAGTTGTTTCCAGAATGTTAACCATTATCTCATTTATTCTGATTATAATAACTGCTTTTAAGTCTCGGTGTGATTATTCCAACATGAGTTATCTCAAAATAGGCATCTGGTGGTCCTCTCTTCCATTGATAATTTGTCACATTTATCAGTTGTGTGTGTGCTTGCATGTAGGATAATTTTGGATTTTATCTTGGACATTGTGAATATTTCTGAATCGTATTAATATCCTCTAGAGAATGTTGATTTGTTTTCTTTGTTTTAGTAGACACCAACTGGTTTGTATGGGAAGTTCTGTCTCACTTTCTGTTTGTGGTAGTTTTAGTAGCAGTTGGATTTGCCCTGTGCTATGCCTCTCAGTGATAGTATGAGGCTCGGGAGTGGTATATAATATAGATTAGTTCCCTTTAATGTAGTCTTTGCTACACTTCTTTAAGTGTGTTTTACACAAGTGCAAATACAGTATTTGTTTTTGGCATATACCAAAACAAAAGAAGTAGGGATCTATTTTCCAGCTCTCTCTTCCCCATGATTTTCCTCCATTCTCTTCAGTTTCCAGTGGTTTTTCCCTGTTCTTCTCCTTCTTCCTCCCTCTTCCTCCTTCTTCCTCTTCCCTCCTCTTTCCTCCCCCTCCTTCCTCCTCCTCCTTCTTCTCCTCCTTCCTCCTCCTCTCTCCTCCAGAGAAAAAGAGAGAGAGAGAGAGAGAGAGAGAGAGAGAGAGCAAGCGCGTTCAAGAGAGCAGGTACACACAAGTGGGAGAGTGCTGTGCTGTCAGCACAGAGCCGGACACAGGGCTTGAACTCCACGAACCAACCGTGAGATTGTGACCTGAGCTGAAGTTGGACATTTAACTGACTGAGCCACTCAGATGCCTATTCTCTCTCTCTTTTTTAATGTTTATTCATTTTTGAGAGATAGGATAGAGAAAGGCAGAGCAGAAGTGGGGAAGGGTCAGAGAGAGAAGGAGACACAATCCAGAGCTCCCTGTTCTTTTGATCTGAAAGACAGGTTTTTCTATGAGCATTTAGACCTGTGCGTTGTAGTTACTCATCACTGGGGCTACACTTACGTGAAGTTGGGAAAGGAGAGAGGAGTTTAAAAAAATAACAAGAATTCCCCCTCATACTTTTTGGACCAACAGGGGCCCTGTTTTCCAATTTTTCTGGTCAGAGAGAGATTTTCTCACAGTTTTTTTGTGTGGTTTTTTTTGTTTGTTTTTGTTTTTTTATTTTTTCTATTGCTAGGGCAGTCCATTTCTGTGGCTGAGGAGAGAAAAAAAGAAAATGGCTTTTCCCCCTACAATCTCTAGACTACAGGATCTCCTTTTCCTGCTCCTTTGGACAGAATGAGGAGATTTCTTTAAGGGTTTCCTTGTCAACACCCTCAACATAGAGTTCTGTAACTCCTGCCATTCTTAGGTCAAAGCTAGGAGTTAAAGGAGGAAAAGAGAATTAGGAAACTCATGGCTATTCCTATCATTCTTCACATTTTAACTTTCTCCCCAGTAATTTATATTACCTATGGAATAATGATGTATACTTTGGCTATTTATATGTTGGTGAATTAGCTACTTTCTCTGAATGATTTCAATAATATCTACATATATATTTAAGGAATATTATTCCCTTATTGTGTTTGCTCTGGATGTTTCAGTTTCTGTGTTTGACTCTCAATTTTTTTTGACATACAAAATTTTAAAATGTATTAGTCTTGGGGCACCTGGATGGCTTAGTTGGTTAAACGTCTGACTTCAGCTCAGGTCATGATCTCTGTGTTTGTAGGTTTGAGCTCTGCATTAGGCACTGTACTAACAGCTCAAAACCTGGAGCCTGCTTCGGATCCTGTGTCTCCCTCTCTTTCTACCCCTCGCTGTTCACACTCTTTCTCTCTCTCAAAAATAAACATTATTGGGGCGCCTGGGTGGCTCAGTCGGTTAAGCCTCCGGCTCCGGCTCAGGTCAGATCTCACATTCGTGGGTTCGAGCCCCGCGTCAGGCTCTGTGCTCACAGCTCAGAGCCTGGAGCCTGCTTCCGGTTCTGTGTCTCCTTCTCTCTCTGCCCCTCCCCCTCTCATCCTCTGTCTCTCTCTGTATCAAAAATAAATAAAACATTAAAAAAAATAAATAAAACATTAAAAAAACATTGAAAAAATGCATTAGTCTTTTGTGAATAAAAAAAAAAGATGCTAGTAGCCTTTTTGTTGTTCTTCAGAGTCAGAATATGTATTATTCTAGTTCTAAAAATGTTCTATTTTATTTTTCTCTAATTGGAAGTACAATGTGAAGTAAAATTTCTTAAAATTATAAAAGCAGTTACTCTAAAAATTCAGATAATGTGGATGTCTAGATTAGCAAGTAATGCTTTTCTTTTCTGATTCTTCTTCCTCTTTTTTTTTTTTTTTTTTTAAATTCAAGTTAGTTAGCATACAGTGTAGTCTTAGTTTCGGGAGTAGAACTCAGTGATTCATCTCTTTCCATGCCCACATACTTCCCGATACCCTTTCTAGGTAACCATGGATTACCTTAGACTAGTTTTGCCTATTTGAGAATTTATCACGGGAATCATTAAGTATGTATTCTTTGTTTCTGGCTTCTTTTACTGAGTGAGCATAATGCTTTTGATATTCATCTGTTTTTTTTACAAGTATTGTTTATTTTTTATTGCTGTGAATAGTGTTTCATTGTGTGAATATACCATAATTCTGTTCTACATTTATTTGTTGATAGACATTTGTATTATTTGCAGTTTTGGACTGTTATGAATAAAGCTACTGTGTACAAGTTTTTGTGTGCCTGTGTTTTCTTTTCTTTGAATAAATGACAGATAGTTCAGGAATTGCTCCTTCATATAGTAAATACTTACTTTTCTTGATGTGCATCTGCTAAACAATTTTCCAAAATGGTTGTAATATTTTATACTCCCATGAGCACTGTAATGATTTCTAGTTTCTGACCTTGTACATTTATCATTTCTTATGTTTTCTATAAGTATCTTTGGTATAGATTCCGTAAAGTGGTGTTTTTGTTTGAAATGGTAAGTGCATATGTTTTTGCTAGATTTTTCTCCATAAGGTTTATAAATTTTTTTTTTACCGCTGCTAATGGTTGAGTACAGACATATTTCCCTTCTATCCCACCATCAACATGTGGTCAATGTTTGCTTTTCTGGTAGATACAAAAATTAAATCTTAGTATAGTTTTCATTTGTAGTTCTTTTGCTTGGAGTGATTTTGAACATACTTTCATATATTTAATGATTCCTTATTTTTTTTCTTCTGTGAATTACACATATCTGCTGGATTTTTTTCTGTTTGCTGTTTTCAGAAACTTTCCTGATAGTAGGATATCAGATTGTTGTCTTTTTTCTTTCCTTTTTTTTTTTTTAAACATTTATTTATTTTGAGATAGAAAAAGCACAAGTGGGGAAGGGGCAGAGAGAGGAAGAGAGAGAATCCCAAGCAGGATCTACACTGACGTTGTAGGGCATGATACAGACCTTGAATCCATAAACAGTGAGATAGATCCTGGCCTTAAGCCCAAGTCTGATGCTTAACCAACTGAGCTATGCAGGCACCTCTCTTTCCTTTTTTTTTAAATTTTAAACTCTTTACATATTAGGGATATTACCCCTTTGTAAACATAAGTTTCAAACTTTCCCCCCAAGTTTATCTTTTGTCTTTTTGCTGGGGGTGTCTTTTTCCATGGCTTCTCCTCCCAAGTTTTCTTTTTTATATTGTTAAATACGTATCAGTCTTTGTCATTATTGTTTTGGCTTTGGAACAGTTAGGAAAATTTCTTCAGTCCCTCATTATGGAGGAACTTATTTCCTTTTAGTACTTGTATAGTTTCATTTTTAAACATTTTATTTATTTTACATAATCTTTACACCCAGTGTAGGGCTCACACGAATAATTCCCAAGATCAAGAGTCACATGCTCTTCCAGTTAAGCCAGCCAGGTGCCTCAGTTTCACTTTTTATGTTTGTATTTCCCATATATAATTCCCATATGTTGTATTTATGTTTGTATTGCCTTTATGTAATTCTAGTGTTCAGTTTGAGGAAGAGGTGTTATTTTTTTTCCAAATAGTTACTGGAGTCTCCAGACATCATTTGTATATTTCTGATTCCTTTTTTCCTTATTTACTTGGGGTACTCTATAAGCCAGTAATGTTTATGTAAGATATGTGATAGGGTTATAATTTTTATATATTTTTTCTGAATGGTTCTCAGTTTTCTCTGCATCTATTTCTTCCTTTAATTGTATGCTAAATTCCAAGGTAGACCTATATGGGTTTGTTTCTTGACTATCTTTTAGATTATTAATTTGCTTGTCCTTTTTATAGTATTCTAATAATGCCATAGTTTTGTGTTATCTTTTGATATTTGGTAGGGTAAATGTCCCTCATTATTTTTTATTTCTCTGATTTTTCTGGAGAATAAGATGCTGTCCTATTCTTAGAAGTATGCTATAGATTAGGAAAATGAGGCTACACAAGTCCATCGTTGGTAAATAGTGTTGCCAGAATTCATGTCCAGGCAGTGGCAGTGACATTCTAGAACCCAGGTTCTGAAGCCTGTCCATTATGACAGCTATTTTTAAAACTGAGTAATCTGTTATAAAGGAACTGGTAACAGGACACCAGGGAATTTACTGGTTATTGGTAAGATTTATTTACAGAATGATACAGATTTTAATGTGAATCAGGTTTATGGGGGAAACAGTTGTCTGCGTGAAATTCATTACTTTCTCCCGTTGTGTTTTTCTTTGGAATGTCTGTATTAGAATTGATTAAACACTGGCAAGTGATATCTTTTCAGATTGAGGAACTATTGTCCTAGCAGACCACACTTCTCTCTCAGTGAAATTCTAGGCCACAGATAATTTTGTATATGCTGTCAGAAAATGATCTTATAGTAATTATTTTTAGTGGTTTTTGCTTTTTCTGACTTTTCTCTTCTATTTCTCTTCAATAGTTTATGCCATTGTGGCTTCATTCATACAGATGAACCAGGGATTGGGATAGCAGTATAAAATTAGAATCAGAGAACTGATTGCCCAGCAGGATGCCATCAACTAACCGAGCGGGCAGCCTGAAGGACCCTGAAATTGCAGAGCTATTCTTCAAAGAAGATCCAGAGAAGCTCTTCACAGATCTCAGAGAAATTGGCCATGGAAGCTTCGGAGCAGTGTATTTTGTAAGTGTTAAAGGCTTTCATATCAGTGACTAGCATTTACTTAACATCTGTTCCTGGCAGAGTTAAAAAACAATAATATAAAGAGTTATAGGTAGTACATTTTATAATCACTTGCATCGATATACGTGTATAGTACGAAAGTAGATAGTTTTATTTATTGAGCTTCTTGGATTATTGAAAAAATGGGAAAGAATATGATTTTGCTTTACATGTTTAGCATTTTAATACAGCGGTTTGAAGAGTCTAATGACTTCCATTACTACAGAATTAAATATTGTAGAAGAATTCTGATTTCTGTAAAGTCTCATACAGTTAATTTTAGTATTGTGGAAATCTAGGATTATTTGACAGAAGAATATGTACCAAAGTCTTTTTTTCTTGTGTGTGTATGTATGTGTGTTATGCTAAAATAATCATCAAATTTACCATTTTAAACATTTTTAAGTGTACAGTTTGTGGCGTTGATTATACACACAATGTTGTGCAACCATTACTGTTACCTATTTTCAAAACTTTTTCATCACCCCAAACAGAAACTATGTGTTTATTAGCAATAAGTCCTTCCCCTTCTACTCAATCTCTAATCTACTTCTTGTCTATGATTTTGCCTAGTCTAGATATTTCATATAAATGTAATGATACGATATTTGTACTTTTGTGTATAGCTTATATCACTCAGCATAATGTATAGCATAATAATCACTTTGCAGGTCAACCATGTTGTAGCATGTATCAGTACTTCATACCTTTTTATAGCTGGATAATATCCCATTACATGTACCATAGTTTGTTTATCCATTCATCTGTTGATGGATACTAGATTGTGCCATCTTTTGGCTATTGTGAACAAATGGTGTGATGAACATTGGTGTACAGATACCTGTTTGAGTCAGTGTTTTCAAATTTGGGTGTGTACCTAATAGTGAAAATACTAGACCATGTAGCAATTTTATGTTTAACTTTTTGAGGAACTGCCCGTGCTCCATAGTGGCTGTACTGTTTCCATTCTCACCAGTAATTTACTGGAGGGCCAGTTACTTCACATCCTCACAAATGCCTGTAATTTTTTATTATTTTGATTATAGCCATCCTACCAGGTATGTAGTACTGTATCTTGATATTCTGGTTTGTATTTCTCTGTTGACTAATAATCTTTGATCATCTTTTCATGTACTTATTAGCCATTTGCATATCTTTTTTGAAGAAAAGTCTATTCAAGTCCTTTGCCTCTTTTAAAATTTGGGTTGTCTCTCTGTTGTTGAGTTATAAAAGATCTTTATGTATTCTGAATATTAAGTCCTTATCAGATACATGATTTGCAAATATTTTCTCCCTTTCTATGCTTTGTCTTTTCACTTTCTTGATGAAGATGACCTTTGATATACAAAAGTTTAAAATTTGGATGAAGTCCAGTTGGTCTATTTGTTGTTGTTGTTGTTTATATTTTTGGTGTCCTAATTATCCATTGACAAAACTCAAGATTGTAAAGATTTACCCTTATGTTTTCTTCTAAGAGTTTTATGATCTTAGCTTTTATATACAGGTCATTTGATTTGTTTTGAGTTAATTTTTGGATATGTTGTGAGGTAAAGGTCCAACTTGATTCTTTTGTATGTTGAAATCCAGTTGTTCAGCGTTCCAGTGCCCTCTATTGAAGAGACTATTCTTTCTCTGTTGAATTATCTTGACATTTTTGTGAAATCAGTTAATCATATTGTATAGGTTTATTTCTGAACTCTCAGTTCTATTCCTTTTGTCTACATATCCATCTTTATGCTAGTGTCATACTGTTTTGATTACTGTAGCTTTGTACTAAGTTTGAGATCAGGGACAACTTTATTATTTTTTTTAAGGATAGTTTTGTCTATTTGGGGCCTCTTGCCATTCCATATGAATTTGAGGGTTGGCTTTTCCATTTCTGCTGTTGGAATTTGGTTAGAGATTGTTTAAATTTGTAGATCATGCTTGGTAGTATTGGCCTCTTACCAATATTAAGTCTTACTATCCATGAACACAGTATGTCTTTTGTAAACATATTTAACTTTTCTTTAATGTTGTTCAGCAATGTTTTGTAGTTTTCAGTACCACAAAGGTTATAGTTCTTGCTTAAATTTAGTCATCAATATGTTATTCTTTTAGAAGCTATTTTAAATGGAATTACTTACTTAATTTCCTCTTCAGATTCATTGCTGGTATATAGGAGCAGCTGATTTTTTTGTGTTGATTTTTACACTACAATTTTGCTAACTTTATTAGCTGTATAGTGTCTTTCATGTGGATACTGTGTCACTCCCTGAGGGGAGTTGCAAAAATAGGCAGGGGAGCGCCACTCCCTGTCAGAGGAGAAGCCAGAAGATCAAAGATCAACCGCCTGTACATATATCTTGGATTACTGTTATCTCAATTTAGTCAGGACTCTTCCAGTTTCAGTGGTGAAAGTCCCATGTCCTAGAAACCCCATAGCCCAGGTCAAAATGAGAATGTTTTTCATCCTACATGTATCTGTAACACATAATATTTATATCCTGTTCACTCGCCATTTAATTTTTTATTATTTAAAAAAAATTTAATGTCTGTTTATTTTTGAGAGAGAGAAAGTGAGGAGAGTGAGCAGGGGAGGGGCAGAGAGAGAGGGAGAAACAGAATCTGAGGCAGGCTCCAGGCTCTGAGCTGTCAGCACAGAGCCTGATGTGGGGCTCGAACCCATGAACTGTGAGATCATGACCTAAGCCAAAGTTGGACGCATAACCTACTGAATCACCCAGGCGCCTGCATTTAATTTTTAAAATGAAAATGTGTAGTTTGTTTTATAAAATTTTGAGGTACTGCTTATTTTTCTTAAGAATAAGTGTAGATGTATACCAGTTAATTGCTATATCATATTTTGTCATGTATCTATTTGATATATCAAATTCACTTTATCATTCCACATAATTAGATATTAAGGTTTTTCAACCCTGCCTGGTTTTTTTGCTGTTAAAAAATAATACTTAAATAAAATTATTAATTATATAATTAAAATTGTAGAATTATAATAATTGTAATTCTATAATTGTTAGTTATTAAAAATAATGAACTTATAATTATATTTCCTCTTAATGGACATGTTTGCCAGTTTGGAGGGAAAATGAGGAAAAGGAAAATAAAGCAATGCGAATATCCTAGAAAACAATGAAACAGAATATTAGACAGGAGACTATTGAAGGGATCCTTGAATTATCAATTTTTTAAAATTTATTTATTTATTTTGGGAGGGTAGGGGCAGAGAGAGAGAGAGGGAGAAAGAATCCCCAACAGGCACTGGGCTGTCAGTGCAGAGCTGGACACAGGGCTCAAACTCATGAACTGTGAGATCCTTAGCCAAAAACAAGCGTTGGGCACTTAACCAACTGAGCCACTCAGGTGCCCCAAATTGTCAATTATTAAAAACTGTGACACAGGGGTGCTGGGGTGGCTCAGTTGGTTAACCGTCTGACTTTGGCTCCTGTCATAATCTTGCAGTTTGAGAGTTTGAGCCTCACATCAGGCTCTGTGCTGAAAGCTCAGAGCCTGGACCCTACTTCATAATCTGTGTCTGCCTCTCTCTCTGCCCCTCCCCTGCTCATCCTCTGTCTCTCTCTCAAAAATGAATAAATAATAATAAAGTTTTTTAAAAAAGACTATTTTTCTAGAGCAGTTATAATGAGGTTCACAGCAAAATTGGAAGTACAGAGGTATCTCATAAATTATCACTTGCACATGCAGCCTCCCCCATTATCAAAATCCTCCACCAGAATATAACTGATGAACCTACAGTGACATAACATAATCACCATAGTTTACATGAGGGCTCATCGTTGTACATTCCATGGGTTTACAAATGTATAATTGACAAATTCCCATCATCATACAGAGCATTTTCACTGACTTGAAAAAAACATCTATGCAGTTTTTTGTGTGGATATGTTTTTAAATTCCTTTGAGTAAATACCAGGGAGTGCCATTGCTGGATTGTATGGTAAAGTATATCTAATTTTGTCAGAAACAACTAAACTATTGTCTGTATGCCATTTTCCATTCCCACTAGCATTGAATGAGAGTTCTTTTGCTCCACATCCTCAGCAGTACCAAAGGACACTGTCAGTGTTTCACATTTTACCCATTCTAATTGTATCTAATGGTATCTCATGTTTTTAATTTCTGTTTTCCTGGTAATAGGTGAACCATCTTTGCATCAGCCTATTTACCATCTGTATATTCTCTTTGGTAAGGTGTTCGGGTGTTAGGCCTATTTTAAAATCAGGCTGTTTGTTATTGTTGAATTTTAAGAGCCCATTCGGTCCAGAGCTTTGCTTTATTGGGAAAGTTTTTATTACTAATTCAGTCTACTTACTACTTATAGTAAGTAATAAGTGATAGTATTCAAATGTTCTATTTTTTCATGGTTTAGCTTTGGTAGGTTTTGTATTTTTAGGAATTTGCCCTTTTCATCTAACTTTTTGGCATATAGTTTTCCATAGTACACTTATAGTTTTCCATAGTACACTTTTTATTTTTGTAAAAGCAGTAGTACTGTCTCCATTTTAATTTCTGATTTTAGTAATTTTAGTAATCTTTTTTCCTTAGTCTGCTTAGCCAAAGGTTTGTCAATTTTTTTAAGAACTAACTTTTGATTTTTTTTGATATTGTTCTGTTTTATCTCTGCTTTAATCTTTATTATTTCCTTCTCTAACTTTGGGTTTAGTTCTTCTTTTTCTAGTTCCTTAAGTTGCAAAGTTAATGTGAGATTTTTCTTGTTTTTTTCTTTTTTATCTTTTTTTTAAAAATGTGTTTATTGCTATACATTTTCTCCTGAGCACTTCTTTACTTGGTCCCATAAGTTTTGATATTTTGTATTTTTGTTTTCATTCAACTCTAGGTATTTCTAATTTTCCTTGTGATTTCTTCTTTGATTTATTTGTTGTTTAGAAGCATGTTGTGTATAATTTGTACAACTTTGTGAATATTCTAGTTTCCTTTTTTGTTACTGATTTCTAACTTTATCCCATTGAGATCAGAGAAAATTCTTTGTAAGATACCTATTTTTTTTAATTTATTGAGAGTTGATTTGTGGCCTACCATATGGTCTGTCCTGGAAAGCGTCCCATGTGCATTGAGAAGAATGTATAGTCTATTGGTGGGTAGCATGTTCTATATGTATATTAATTCTAATTGGTTAATTGTGTTAAATTCTCTGTTTCCTTGTTCATCTTCTATCTGGTTGTTTTCACCATTATTATGAGGGGGGTATTAAAGACTCTAGCTATTATTGTAGAACTGTTAAATACCTCTTCAATTCTGTCAATTTTTGCTTCATATATTTTAATGATCTGTCATTAGGTATTGTAAATGTTTATAATTGTTATATCTCGTTGTGGTGAACTTTTATTAATATATAATATCTTTGTCTCTTGTGACTATTTTTGGCTTAAGCCTTTCGATTTACAAGTCTTTTTGTGGACTCAATTTTTCATTTCTTTTAAGTAAATACCTAGGATGGAATTGTTGGATCCTATTGCAGGTATATGTTTAGTTTTATGTCCAGTTGTCAGACTTCTTCATTAAGTAGAAATTTTACACTTGCATCAGCAGTATATGAAAATTCTGTTTGCTTCATATCCTCTCCATCATTAGGTGTTGATAGTCATTTTAATTTGAGTCATTTTGGTAGATGTGTAATAGTATTTCAGTAAAGGTTTAACATACATTTCCCTGATGATTGGTGATATTAAGTACTTTTTCGTAGATTTAATGGCCATTCATGTATCTTTGGAAAGTTTTTATTCAAATGTTTTGCCCAGTTTTTTAAAAATTTGGTTGTGTTTTTTGTTGTTGTTGAGATGTATGAGTTCTTTGTATATACTAGATACTTGCCAATATTATGTATTTATGAATATTTTTCCCAGAACTGGGAAATTATAAGTATTGTGCTGTTTGTTGGATATAATGATCTATGCATGTCAAGTTGATAACATGCATTCTTCAAATCTTTTGCATCCCTTCTGATTTCATTTGTTTTTCATGTGCATGTTCTATCAGTAACTCAAAGATGTATACCGATTGTGAATTTATCTGTTTTTCCTTTTAGCTCTCTCTCATTTTGCTTTATGCATTTCTAAGCTGAATTACTAATAATATACAAATTTTGGATTATTGTATCTTATTCTTGAATTGTCCCATTATCATTACAAAATGTCATGCTTTATCTTTAATAGTATTTCTTGCTTTAAAATCTACTCTGGGGTGTGCCTGGGTAGCTCATGTAGTTAAGTTTATGACTCCTGATTTTGGCTCCTGGTTTGTGGGATTGAGCCCCGCCCCATGTTGGGGTCTGTTCTGATGGCTGGGAGCCTACTTTGAATTCAGTTTCTCTCCCTCTTTCACTGTCCCTCTCACGCGTACATGTGTTCTCTCTCTCTCTCGCAAAATAAACAAACATTCAAAAATCTACTTTGATGTTAATCAGACATCTTTCTTTGGCTAATACTTGCACGGTATTTCTGCAAGATCATGACCCGAGCCAAAACCAAGAGTTATATGCTCAACTGACTGAGCCACCCAGGCACCCCTCCTTTTTCATTTATTATTTCTGAAACCTTATATTTAAAGTGTTTCTCATTTTTGTTGTCTTTCACCCCCAAAATTTCTTTCCCACTTTTATTGCAATATGACACACACACACACACACACACACACACACACACACACATCATAGTGTAAGTTTAAGGTGTGTGGTGTATTGATTTGATACATTTATATATTGCAAAATGATGACCACTATGTCATTAACTAATATCTCCTTCCTGTCAACATAATTATCATTTCCTTTTTGTAATAAGAACATTTAAGATCTACTCTCTTAGCAACTTCCAAGTATATAATACAGTATTATTAGCTATAACCATTATGCTGTACATTAAATTCCCAGAACTTGATAATCTTCTAACTGGAACTTTGTACCCTTTGACCTGTATCTCCCCATTTTCCCCACCTCCCCACCCCTGGTAATTACTATTATATTTTTTTTTTCTGAGTTTGGCTTCTTTAGATTCCATATGTAAGTGATAATATATAGTATTTGTCTTTCTTTTCCTTTTAAGTTTATTTATTTAAGCAATCTCTACACATCGTAGAGCTTGAACTTGTGAACCCAAGATCAAGAGTTGCTTGCTCTTCCAACTGAGCCAGCCAGGAGCCCTGTATTTGTCTTTTTCGGTCTGACTTATTTCACTTAGCATAATGCCCTCAGGTTTTATCCAAGTTGTTGCAAATGGCAAGATTTCCTCATTTCTCATGGGTGAATTAATATTCCATTGTATTTCTGTCTATGTGTGTGTATACCACATTTTTACCCATTTATCCTTTGGCACACACTTCAAGATATGATTGTTTCCGTATCTTGACTGTTGTGAATAATGCTGCAGGAGCCTCTGGTGGCTCAGTTGCTTAAGTGTCCTGCTCTCGTTCTCAGCTCAGGTGTGGACCTTACAGTTGTGAGTTCAAGCCCTGCACTGGGCTCCAAACTGGGTGTGGATCCTACTTAAAATAATAATAATAGTAATGCTGCAGTGAACATGGGGATATAAATATCTCTTCAGGATCCTAAATTCAGTTATTTTATATATGTACCCAGAAATGGTATTGCTGGATCATATAGGAGTTCTATTTTTAATTTTTTGAGGAATCTCCATTTTGTTTTCCTTGTGGTTATACCAATTTACATTCCCACCAGCAATACACAGGGTTCCCTTTTCTGCATTCCCTTGCCAACACTTGTTATTACTTGTCTTTTTGGCTAGAGCCATTCTGACAGGTATGAATTGGTATTTTTTTTTAATTTTTTTTAATGTTTTTTATTTATTTTTGAGAGACAGAGAGGCAGCAAGAGCAGAGGAAGGTCAGAGAGAGAGGAAGACACAGAATCTGAAGGCAGGCTCCAGGCTCTGAGCTAGCTGTCAGCACAGAGCCTGATGCGGGACTCGAACCCACACACGGTGAGATCATGACCTGAGCCGAAGTTGGACGCTTAACCGACTGAGCCACCCAGGCGCCCCTGAATTGATATCTTTATGTAGTTTTGATTTGAATTCCCTGATGATTAGTGATGTTGAGTACCTTTTCATTTACCTGTTGTCTTTTTTGGAAAAATACCTGTTCAGGTACTCTTGTTCATTTTTTAATCGGGTTATTTTTAGCTGGATCTTGTTTAAATGTATTGGATATTAACCTCTTATCAGATGTATGATTTGCAAATATTTTCTTCCATTTCATAGCTTGCCCTTTCATTTAGTTGATTATTTTGCTGTGCAGAGCTATTTAATTTGATTTAGTCCCACTTACTTATTTTTGCTATTTGTTGCTTACGGTTTCTGTGTCCTCTCCAGAAAATTTCTGCCAAGAGCAAGCAAGGAGATTTTTCTCTATTTCATCTTAGTTTTAATTGAGGTGTTTTGCCCATTTATATTTGATGCAGTTACTACTTATAGTTGGGCATAAATCTATTTTTTTCCTATTTGATTTCTATCCTATCTGTTCTTTTGTTATTCTTTGTTCTTGCCTTTTTTTTTTTTAATGAGTTCCATGCCCAGTGTGGGACTTAAATTCATGACCTTAAGATGAAGAGTCACATGTTCTGTTGACCAAGCCAACCAGGTACCCCTGTTCTTGCCATCTTTAGAATCACTCAAGAGTTCATTGTTGTTGTTATTGTTTTAAATATAGGTTTTATTTCAGGTATAAGGAGGCAACAGATCAGGTAAGAATGGCCACTGGATGGTTTGTTACACTGAACAGATCCAAGCGAAAGGGGCATGCCATGCCAGAGGGGGCACATGGGGAAGCACTGAAGCACTACTTCAGTGAGGAAGCAGAAGAAGCAAGGGACAAACATGGACAGGAGCCTTTATTAGGGTTTCTATGGGAAGAAACAAGTGAGGCAAGGTAAGCAAGTTCAGGATTATCTAGAGTTTTGTTTTGTTGAAGATTTTATTTTTAAGTACTGGGGCTCAAATTTACAACCCCAAGATCAAGAGTTGCATGTTCCGTTTACTGAGCCAGCCAGGAACCCCTAGAATTACCATGCTTTCAGCAAGCTCTGGGATACAGTTGTCCCTAATTGTCTAGTATTTGGCCCTGTGGTAATTGCAGCAGAGAATAGGGGGCCTAGACTATAAGGTTGTTGGAGGTAAGAGCTCTGGATTGGTGATTTGTATGTGAAAGATGTCTTGTTTACTGTGTCTATGAATTAGCTAACTCTGGGAGTGGCAGTCCCTTCCTGTTACCAAGCCCCCAGACGACAAAGCATCAAATTACAGCAAATAAAAATACATGATGAATATATATTTTCCCCACTATGAAAAGATATATGTGTATGTGTATATGTGTATATATGTCTATATATATATTTTTCCCTATATTAACCTTTTGGTCATGCATTCTTTTATTATTCTTTTAATTGTCACCCCATTATATATTCTTATTATGGTTAACTTAGCATTTTTACCACCTCACAATGGGAAAACTTTATATCAGCCCTGTCTCTCGTTCTTTGTGCAATTTTTCTAAAATGTCCATTTGATTCTTTTTAAATTATGGATTGATTTAAAAATATTTTTAATGTTTATTTTTGGAGAGAGAGAGACAGAATGTGAGTGGATGAGGGGCAGAGAGAGTGGGAGACCTAGAATCTGAAGCAAGCTCGAGGCTCTGAATTGTCAGCACAGAACCTGACACAGGGCTCGAACCCATGAACCGTAAGATCATGACCTGAGCCACAGTCAGATGCTTAACTGACTGAGCCACCCAGGAGCCCCTCATTCTTTTTTGTATAAAGATTTCTTTTACTTTTTATTTTTTAAAAATAGTTTATTGTTAAATTGGTTTCCATATAACACCCAGTGCTCTTCCCCACAAGTGCCCTCCTCCATTACCACCACCTCTTTTCCCCCCTCCTCCTTCAACCATCAGTTCATTTTCAGTATTCAGTAGTCTCCCAGGTTTTGCGTCCCTCTCTCTCCCCAACTCTCTTTCCCCCTTCCACTCCCCATGGTCCTCCATTAGGTTTCTCCTGTTCTCCTGTTAGACCTATGAGTGCAAACATATGGTATCTGGCCTTCTCTGCCTGTCTTAGCGTGACACCCTTGAGGTCCATCCACTTTGCTACGAATGGCCATATTTCATTCTTTCTCATTGCCATGTAGTATTCCATTGTATGTATATACCACATCTTCTTGATCCATTCATCAGGTGATGAACATTTAGGCTCCTTCCAGGATTTGGCTATTGTTGACAGTGCTGCTCTGAACATTG
>NC_043716.1:16131741-16191708 GCF_006229205.1 Suricata suricatta | reverse complement strand
TGAGTCCTAGGGGAGTTCTATGGATAGTTTTCTGAGGAACCTCCACACTGTTTTCCAGAGAGGCTGCACCAATTTACATTCCCACCAACAGTGTAGGAGGGTGCCCATCTCTCCACACCCTCGCCAGCACCTATAGTCTCTTGATTTGTTCATTTTAGCCACTCTGAGTGGTGTGAGGTGGTATCTCAGTGTGGTTTTGATTTGTGTTTCCCTGATGATGAGTGATGTTGAGCATCGTTTTCATGTGCCTGTAGGCCATCTGGATGTCCTCTTTGGAGAAGTGTCTGTTTATGTCTTCTGCCCATTTCTTCACTGGGTTGTTTTTTGGGTGTGGAGTTTGGTGAGCAATCCTGAGATAAGAGTCACATGCTCCACCAGCTGAGCCACTCAGGCTCCCCTTGATTCTCGTGTGTGTGTGTGTGTGTGTGTGTGTGTGTGTGTGTGTGTGTGTGATTTTTTTAAAAATGTTTATTTACTTTTATTTTTGAGAAGGAAAGAGATAATGGGTAGGGGAGGGGCAGAGAGAGTGGGAGACGCAGAATCCGAAGCAGGCTCCAGGCTCTGAGCTGTCAGCACAGAGCCCAGTACGGAGCTCGAACCCACAAACTATGAGACCATAACATGAGCCACCCAGGCACTCTGTTTGTGTATATTTAATCTGTCTGGTAATCCCAATATTTGAGTCCTCATTGGGTTTGTTTATATGCCTTTTGCTTGTCTGTATTTGATCTTTTATCAGGCTTCATAATTTTTGATTGGTTACTCTATATTATAGAAGACAATTTGTAGATACTTTGGCTGATGTTATTTTTCTTCAAAGACAGTTGCATTTTCTTTTGGCCAGCTGATGGTATATTGGTGAATCACCTTGAGGCTTGGTTTTAGGCTTTGTTAACTGTAAGCCTACTTAGTATCAGTTTTGCCTTTGTTACTAGGTCTGGTTCTTACTCTTAAAACAAGGCCCTTCTGGGATTTCAACGGAATGTTTGGGTTTTTATGAAGGCTCAGTCATTTTGGTGGGGTTTGAATTCCAACCTCCATCTCTCTAGCACTTGTGTTTTGACAGCTCTGCTGATTAGTCTTCCAGCTGCTATTATCTGCTGGGTTTCTGGGAGCCTTATACAGCTACGTACTTAGAAGCTGATTATGTACTTGAAGATAATTTGCAGATTTTTTATAATTTGCTGCTGCTTTACAGCTTTGTTTTCTGAGATGGTGTCTTGTAAGTCTTACATTTTGGAAGCTCTTATCTCTGGTCTCTGTCTCCTCAGCCTAGCTTTCTTCTTGGACTCTATTTTCCTGTACCACATGTTCAGGGATGATGCTGGAGTAAATTTACAGCTCGCTTTGTATTTTATTCTCCTCTTAGGCATTCTAATTCTAGTCTCTAAAGCCTTGCTTGCATTTGTTGCTCTTCAGTAGTTTCATGCAATTGCTTTGCATATACTGCCTGTTTTTATGGTTGTTTGGGCAAAAAGTAGTAGTGAGGTTTTCCTAGGTTAATGTTTGATATTATTTGTACTTGTCTGAGCTTTTCTTATATTATTCTGTAAATATATGTATTTTTGGAGCAATTGGTCTTTTATTGTTAATAAAATATGGAATTTCCATAGATTTTCTCTTTTCTTTAGACCTTCCCCTATGATCTGTCATTGGAGAAGTACTGTTATTATCCTTTTTCTTTGCATTAAAATGACTGAGTTAAATCACATATTAGCAAAATATCAGCGATTTAAAATTTTTAAATCTATAATATTGTATTACCCCAATCCATAACTTATCAGTAATCTTTGTTGAAGTGAGTGAAGTAAGGAAGTTTTGAATTAAGGTTGCAGTTGGGACTGAGGATGTATCAGAGAAAGGTAAAAAAGGAAAGACAAGGGCTTTTAAAGACCGCCCCCTATACTGTATTAAGAAATGTAGGCTAGGGGCTCCTAGGTGGTTCGATAGGTTATGTCCAAGGTCGGCTTAGGTCATGTTCTTGAGTTTGAGCCCCCCATTGGGTTTCCTGCTGTTAACACAGAGTCCACTTCAGATAATCTGTCCCCTCCCCCTAACCCCTCCCCTGCTCATGCTTTCTCTGTCTCTCCCTCTCTCTCTCTCTCAAAAATAAACACTAAAAAAGAAGAAATGTAGGCGTTATTCTGAAGTTTTGAGGGAACCACTGAACTGCAAGAGAAATACTATATTTCCATTTGTGATAAAGGAGGTTTATTCTTTTTTAAAAAAATTTTTTTAAACATTTATTTATTTTTGAGAGACAGAGACAGGTCATGAGCAGGGGAGGGGCAGAGAGAGAGGGACACACAGAATCAGAAGCAGGCTCCAGGCTGAGTTGTCAGCACAGAGCCCGATGTGGGGCCTGAACCCACTAACTGAGATCATGACCTGAGCCAAAGTCAGACACTCAATCAACTGAGCCACCCAGACTCTTCAAGATGTTTTATTCTTGTAGCAGTGTGGAAGAAAGATTGACATTGTCAAAGATCAAAGAAGAGAGGCTTTTTTAATAATGAAGCTTTTATAATAATTTAGGAAGTACTAAGAGGTTAAAGAAGTCAGTGGCACTAAGGGTAGAGAGGTGAATATACATTTTATTTTTTTAAGTAACCTCTACACCCAGTGTGGCACTTGAACTCATGACCCTGTGATCAAGAGTTGCATGACCTACTGACAGAGCCAGCCAGTTGCCCCATGAATACACATTTTTGAGCCTCAAGTTTAAATTAATAGAATAAGAGAACCTGTTTTCTGATAAGAGGGTATACATTGTAGTGCCTCACCCACGGAAGAGAATTATTGTGTGGGTGTGGGGGGGGTTGTGTGTGTGTGGGGGGGTGATTCTCTAGTGCTTAGACCTCCTTATGCTATAGTTTCTGGGATTGCCCTGCCCAGGCTAGAACATTTCAGAGAGATGGGTTGGGAGACAAAGTTTCATAGTCCCCAAAGTAAGGATCTCGCAGGTCCAACAAAAGCAATTTGGACTAAACTAGATAATCAGGAGCTGGCTTAGAAGAGACCCAGTTAAACACAGTTTGTGACTGAAGATTGGAAAATAATTCCTATAGAGGACATTACTAAGATAGTTGGTGAAATTTGAATATGGATTATATATGCACTAGATAATTGTATTCTATCAACACTAAATTTTCTAAATTTGATGATGTACTGGGATTATTCAAGAGAAGTTTTTCTTCTCAGGAGATATATGAAGTAGTATTTTGGAACCAAGGGTGAGAATGTGTATTCTCAAATCCTTTTCATTGATAAGTCATGACAATGTGATGATGATATATATTTTAGAAAATTTCAAAGCAAATGTGACAAAATGTTAACTAAGGATTAATTTGTAGTAGGGTCCTGGAAACTACAGCCCGTTGGCCAAATAAATCCAGCCTATGAACCACTTTTGCACAGCTTCCCAATTAATAATGTTTTTTTACAGGGGCTCCTAACCGGCTCAGTCAGTAGAGCATGCCACTTTTGATTTTGGGGTTATAAGTTCGAGCCCCATGTTGGGTTTAGAAATTACTTAAAATAAAATCTTTTAAAAAAATCATTTTTACATTTAGGAAAAAGAAGAGGAAGATGCAACAGAAAAAAGATAGTATATGTATTTAGTTCAGAAAGCTTAAAATATTAGCATCTCTTTAGAGAAAATATTTGCTGACTTCTGACTTATTTGAAGGCATAACAAAAGTTCACTGGCCTATACCAACTTTATTCTGTGTGTGAGGGAGGGAAACCAGAAAAAATGCTGTTTTATGAAGTCAGGAAACCTAGGTTCAGATTAGGACCACCCACCAGGAGATGCATGGGTGTGTGCATGAAAGCCTCAAGAGGCAAGGGCAACTGCTCATATCAGGTGTGTGTGTGTGTGTGTGTGTGTGTGTGTGTGTGTGTGTGTGTGTGTTAGTTGTTTTGAGAGAGAAAGAGTGTGAGTGGGGGAGGGTTAGAAAAGGGAGAGAATCCCAAGCAGGCTTTGTGCTGTCAGCGCAGAGTCTGATGAAGGGCTCGATCTCACAAACCATGAGACCATGACCTGAACTGAGATCAAGAGTCAGAGGCTTGGGGCACCTGGGTGGCTCAGTCAGTTAAGTGTCCGAGGCTTGGGGTGCCTGGGTGGCTCAGTCAGTTAAGCGTCTGACTTCGGCTCAGGTCATGATCTCACGGTTTGTGGGTTCGAGCCTGTCTTCAGATTCTGTATCTCCCTCACTCTCTAACCCTCCCCTGCTCATGATGTCTCTCTCTCTCTCTCTCTCTCTAAAATAAATAAAAACAGTAAAAAAAGAGTCAGGGGCTTAACCCGACTGAGCCCCACCCAAGTGCCCCAAAGTAGGTGTTTTCTGTCAAATGTCTCAATGTATGGGAATCATGCACCAGGTAAATGAGTAAAGTTTGATTATAGTCCAGAATTGAATATTTTTGCCACAAATACATTTCTAGGTTACTAAGGTTCATATTTTGTGGTATCAAATAAACTTGTGTATGTGTTGCATGTGTGTGTATGCATGAATACGTGCTTTGGTTTTGGTTTCCTCTCCCCCCCTTTCCCATGACGGAGCTTAAGGTGTGGTATCAGGTATATAGAGGAAGGACCCTCTCATCAAATTTTTTTAGATGACTAAAAGTGTTTGTATAACATTTCTGAATTTCAGTTAATTGACCATAAGGATCATCTTAAGTTTATACACTTAATTGAGCCAGCTCTGCTGGCTATCTCATACGGCAGGTTAATCAAGGGCTGGTATCATTAGTATTTGAAACCAAACCAGAGTTAGATGTCCAAAAGGGCTACTATCTCTAGATTTCCAGGAAGATAAAATTTCTGGGGCATCCACATGGCTCAGTCAGTTAAGCATCCGACTTTGGCTTAGGTCATGATCTCATAGTTCATGAGTTTGAGCCCTGAATCAGGCTTTCTGCTGGTCAGCAAAGAGTCTACTTCAGATCCTCTGTCCCCCTTTCTCTTTGTCCCTCCCCTGCTCACACTTTCACTCTCACTCCCTCAAAAATAAACATTTAAAAAAGATTTTTTTCTTTTAGTTTTCAGTATCTTAAATGTAAGCAACATATTGTCAATAGATGGGCTATACTGCACTGGCTTAGGAGCCAAGTAACTTGCCAACAAATATGGCAGATTATGTATGATCCTAGCAAATTCATTCATTTATTTTTTAGGTGTCTTCTTCATGTTTTACAAAATGAGACGTAATATTTACCTCTTTTTTCTAGTGTAATATGTGAATATATATTCTTTTAGGAGCTTGGCAAGTTTTATATTTTCAGTGGTTACACCAAATTGTTTAATATTAAGAAAAGATACAAATATACAAAAGAGATATAGAAAGACCATTTACACTTGGTGGTGATTTCAGTTCATTCTTATTGGATCATTAATGAGTCTCCCAAGTGGATCTTCATAGTTTCCTAGCTTCAAACAAAATGATGAGTTGTATATATTTTTTTCCTACTCTTTTTTGCTCTCAACAGCATCATCTTTTTCTTTAGGCCTATAGTCAGTTTTATCTTTACCTTTACTCTCTGGCAGTGAGAATAGATGACACGAGGTATTGTGCTATTTAATTACGTAGAGCTCATTTATTTCTGTTCTACATAGCATTTTGTTACATGTATATACAAACACTTAAAACTTTTCTTTTATCTTTTTTTTAAATGTTTGTTTATTTTGAGAGAGAGAGAGAGAGAAAGAGAGAATCCTAAGAAGGCTCCTTGCTGTCCGTGCAGAGCCCAATGTGGGAACTCAATCTCAAGAGCTTTGAGTTCATGACCTGAGTCAAAATCAAAAGTTGGACACTTAACCAACTGAACCACTCAGGTGATCCTCTATTATTATCTTACTTATTCTCTACAAGAAGAATATCCCTTCGTCTTTTCAGTTTATTTGTTAATATTAATCACTTCAAGGAAAATGTAGAACTTATATACTCTTCTGTATCCTTTTTTAAAAACCATTTGTTTGTTTGTTTGTTTGTTTGTTTGTTTGGAGAGTTGGGGAGAGAGAAAGCCGAGCAGGCTACAAGCTGTCAGTGTAGAGCCCAGTGCAGGGTTCGATCTCACAAACTCACAAACTGGGAGGCCATGACCTTACCGAAATCAGGAGTTAAGCACTTAACCCACTCAGTCACCTAAATGCCCCAAGTAATCTCCATATCCCATGTGGTGCTTGGACTCACCACTCTAGATCGAGTTGTACATTCCACTGACTAAGCCCACCAAATACCCCATATTTGCATGCAATATCAATCCAGAATTCAGTGTTATAATTTTTGCTTTAAATAGTCATATGTATTTTAAAGAATCTAAGAGAAAAAAATAGTTTTAAAATTTATCTACATATTTACCGTGTTACATACAACATGATTATTTATTTTGGAAAGTCCCAGTTTACAAAAAGACACCCAGAATTAATAGGTGAGTTTAGCAGGATACAAAATCAAAGTTGCAGGATACAAAATCAGTACACAAAAACCCATTGTATTTTTCTGTGTCAGCAGTGAACAACTGGAACTTGTTGTATTCTAAAAGTACTGTCTGTAGTATCCACAAAATGAAATAACTTCAGATTAAATTCAACAAAAAATGGGCAAGATTTGTATTCTGAAAACCATAAAACATTGAAAAAAATCCAAGGAAACCTAAATAATTGAAGAGATATACTGTGTTGATAGATTGGAAGACAAAATAATGTTATGCTGTCAGATGTTTGCAGATTGATGTATATATTCAATGCATTCCCAATAAAAATCCTATCAGGCTTTAAAAATAGATATTGACAAGCATATTCTAAAAATTTTGAGGAAAGCAAAGGAACTAGAATAGCTAAAGCAATTTTCAAAAAGTGAAGAAGTTCAAGAACTCAAACCATTTGATTTCAAAAACCTACAATAGTCAAGATAGTATATTGTTGAAAGGATAACAGAGAGTCTAGACATAGACCCATACGTATATAGTGAACAGATTCTTGGCAAATGTGCAAAGACAGATCAATGAAGAAAGGATAGTTTTTTCAACAAATAGTGCCAGAGCAGCTGGACATGGATGTGCATAAAAGTAAACTTTGAGGGGCACGTGCTGGCTCAATTGGTGGAGCATGCAACTCTTGATCTCAGGGTTGTGAGAATGAGTCCTATGATGGGTGTAGAGATTACTTAAAAATAAAATCTTGGGGTGCCTCAGTGGCTCAGTCAGTTAAGTGTCCAACTTTGGCTCCGGTAATGATTTCACAGTTTTTGGGCTCTGCTCTTACAGCACACAGCCTGCTTCAAATCCTCCTTCCCCCTCTCCCTCTGCCCTTTCCAAGCTCTCGCGTCTGCTCGCTCTCTCTCTCTCTCTCTCTCTCTCTCTCTCAAAAATAAACATTAAAATAAAGATAAAGTCTTGGGGCGCCTGGGTGGCTCAGTCGGTTAAGCGGCCGGCTTCAGCTCAGGTCATGATCTCACGGTTTGTGGGTTCGAGCCCCGCGTCTGACTCTGTGTTGACAGCTAGCTCAGAGCCTGGAGCCTGCTTCAGATTCTGTGTCTCCCTCTCTCTCTTACCCTCCCCTGCTCGCACTGTGTCTGTCTCAAAATCAAAGACATAAAAAAATTAAAATAAATTAAAGATAAAGTCTTAAAAGAAAAATCAAAATAAACTTTGACTTATACCTTATATAAAAATTAATGCAAATGGATGTATTACTAAATTTAAAGCTATAAAATGCTATAAAGCTTCTTAGAATAAAATATAGGAGAAAGTTAACACCAAAAGCATTATCCAAACAGATAAAATGTATAAATTGAACTTTATCAGTGGATAAATCTGATGACTGCCTTAATCAAGTATCAAGGTTAATATCACCAGTGTTGACATCATGTACCCCCTTTCTGACACGACACTGAGGACACATCATTTCTGTATTGTTCTTATAAATCTAATCCTGAGGAAGTAAACTCAGTTTGGGCAATGTTATACAAAATAACCAGTAATCTTTCACAAGTTTTAGAGTCATGAAAGAGTAAGGTTGAGGAATTTCCCAGGCTGGAAGGACACTAAGCCAACATGATATCCAAGCAATGTAGGATCCTGGAACAGATAAAAAGTTTTTAGTGGAAAAATTAATTTAGTTAACAGTTAATAATTTATTGATGTTAATTTCCTACTTTTGTTAATTATACTATACTATGAAAGATATTAACATTATGGAAAGTGGGTTGAAGAATATATGGTAACTGTACTATTTTTGTAACACTTCTATAAATCTATAATTATTTCAAAGTTTAAAAAATTTTAAGCTCATTTGTAACCAGAGATAGACTTTTTCTGCAAAAGAAAAGGAGTTTCTATTGAATTTTTTTTCCTTTAGAGAAATAATGTACACTTCATAAATAAAAGATTCCAGGTGATAAAATTGGTAAAGAAAGATGTTGATTAAGGATTGTTACTTGATTTGATTTAATTCTTATTTTAAAGAGTGAGCATGAGCAGGGGAGTGGGGTGGAGAAAGGGAGGGAGAGAGAATGAATCTTAAGCAGGCTCCAGGCTCAGCACAGAGCCAGATGTGGGGCTCAATCTCATGACCCTGAGATCATGATCTAAGCCCATCAGCCACCTGGGTGGCTCACTCAGTCGGTTAGACCTCTGACCCTTGATGTTGGTGCCCATTATCTCACAGTTGGTGAGTTTGAGCCTCACATCAGGCTCTTCATTGGTTGGTGGCAAGAAGCCTGCTTGGGATTCTCCCTCTCTCTTTGCCCCTCCCCCACTTGCCATCTCTCTCTCTCTCTCTCTCTCTCTCTCAAAATAAATAAACTTAAAAAAAAAAAAGAATATGATACTCTAAACCAACTGAGCCACTCAGGCGCCCCTGAAGATTGTAATTGGAAAAGCAAACCAATGGGGGCACGTGGATAGCTCACTTAGTTAAGTGCCTGACTCTGGATTTGGGCTCAGGTTATGATCTCATGGTTTGTGGGCTAGAGCCCTGTGTCAGTCTCTCTGCTGACAGAGAGGAGCCTCCTTGGGATTCTCTCTCTCCTCCTTTCTCTGCCCCTCCCCCCCACTCATGTGCTTGCATGCTCGTTCTCAATAAATAAATAATAAATAAATAAATAAATAAATAAATAAATAAATAAATAAATGCAAGCAAACCAAGGGACTATTCTAAAGCCGTAAAACATCTCTCAGAATTCCTTTTCTTTTTTTTAATGTTTTTTATTTATTTTTGAGAGACAGAGACAGTGCGAGCAGGGGAGGGTCACAAAGAAAGGGAGATACAGAATCTGAAGCAAGCTTCAGGTTCTGAGCTAGCTGTCAGCACAGAGCCTGATATGGGGCTTGAACCCATGATCTGTGAGATCATGACCTGAGCCAACGCCAGACGCTTGACCGACTGAGCCACCCAGGTGCCCCAAGAATTCCTTTCTTAATCTGTAGGGTAACAACTCCACTTACATTCTTTATTTCTTCTTCCTATTGCTTATTTCCCCCTCAAGCAACAAATGTTATATAGACATTTGATATTTCGGCAGTTATTATGGATTTGATTTTTTTAATGGGCACCTTTGGAATAAAATCACAATTTAAAATATTCCTCTAGAGAAAATTTGTTTCAGATTCTTAACAGTTTGAACTTTGATTTATATCCCATTTGACACAGAAAGAATAAAGAATATGATAAAAACTCCATTTATAATTTCATTACCCAAGGACAGCTATTATTAACACATATATATCCTTAAAGAATCTTGTTATGTACACAGCCATAAGTGTGCATTTGATGTTGATCACATTTGTTTAATTTCAAGATTGGACACTAATTAAAGGAAAAGGGACCTAGAAAAAAGATTATTTCAAAAACAATCTTATTTTGTATTATAGTTTTGTCTGTATTTATGCTTGTTCCTCCATATACACTAGTGTGGAGAAATACAAAACAGAAGGAAAATATACATAGATTCTTAGAATTGGGCCCGGTAGAAGAACCACACTGAGAAAATCCTGACCTGTAGCCATTCACTGTGCTGGTAATATTTTTTAAATTGACTGATTTTATTGAGTACAATTTATGCACATAAACATACAGATATTAAATGGATAGGTTGATGAAATTAGACAAATTATGCCCTTATACAATCAACAGTTCAAGTTATAGAGTGATGATGGTTGTTGTGGGGAACAGAATGGAAGAGATAGAGGATGGAATGATACTTGTTTGAACTTACCACTTTGGGTAATAAATATTTTACATATTTAAAAATAAAAATTTATTCAGTATGTGAGGGGCATGTCACTGAAATCAAAAGAGAACAGGAACAGTGAATCCAACTGTATTTCAGATCGAACCACATTGGAGGACATAATAGAACTAATACAGATAACTTTTGTACACCGTATTTTAACTGTATATCCTCAGTCTGGGAGAAGGAAACTGGAGACAAATTTCCTCTCTTCTTAATACATTTTTTTGATATTCAGATAGGTGTGACAGTTCTGAAACTATGTGTTAAAGGATTGAGCAATGAATAATATTGATGTTATTTTTTTTAATTAAACTTTTTTGTTGGGGTTTTTTTTGGGTTGTTTTTTTGTTTTGTTTTTTGTTTTGTTTTGTTTTGTTTTGTTTTGAGAAAAAGAGAGTACTCAGGAGCTGGGGAAGGACAGAGAGAAGGAGACAGAGACTCTGAAGCAGGCTCCAAGCTGTGAGCATAGAGCCCAACACGGGGCTTGAACTCATGACTACGAGATCATGACCTGAGCCAAAATCAAAAGTTGACCACTTAACAGATGGAGCCACCAAAGGGCCCCAATGTTGACATAATTCAGAGTCCATATCCATGCTTTGAAAGAAGAGAGAAATACGGAATCAGGGAAAGTAAGGAAGAACCTTATGGGATTCAATAGGATATATCTTCTCTGTCTGTCTATCTGTCTGTCTGCTGCAAGGTGGTCACTGCAGTGATACCTTAGTATCAGAAAATACTCGGATCTTGCATTCCTCACTAAACAGAACAAGAGCTCCTTGGAGTAATGGCTCATTCTATTTCAGGGATAGAACAGTAAAAGATAAACTTTAGAACATCTTGTGCCAGAAAGTTAAAAAGTGCTTTAGGAAGAAAGAAAAAAGAAAAAAGAAGAGATGGGACCTGGCAAAAGGACATGAAAGCCAGATTGAGGGGGCTCCCATTGGCCAAATCTGGAATTATTTGGGCATCAATATAAAAATGGTAGGGGCGCCTGGGTGGCTTAGTCGGTTAAACCTCCGGCTTCGGCTCAGGTCAGATCGCACGTTCGTGGGTTCGAGCCCCGCATCGGGCTCTGTGCTGACAGCTAGCTCAGAGCCTGGAGCCTGCTTCCAGTTCTGTGTCTCCTTCTCTCTCTGCCCCTCCCCCTCTCGTGCTCTGTCTCTCTCTGTATCAAAAATAAATAAAACAAAATTTTTTAAAAAAATGGTAATAGGAGTGGAGTGCCTTGGTGGCTCAGTCAGTTAAGCATCTGACTTCAGCCCAAGTCATGATCTTGCAGTTTTTGAGTTTGAGTCCCGCCTCAGGCTCTGTGCTGACAGCTCAGAGCCTGAAGCCTGCTCCGGATTCTGTTTCTCCCTTTCTCTGCCCCTTCCCTGCTCGCTTGCTCTTTCTCTCTTCTACCCCTCTCAAAAGTAAATAAACATTTAAAAAAAATTTTAATGGTAATGGATCATAGCCTACTGAATAAAATAGGAATCCATCATTTCCATGACAGGTGATGGATGGATGAATAAAAAGGGAGGTTTTTCCTTATAACAGAATGCTGCCTATTAAATGTGAAGGGAATGATAGCGTTGGAAAAAAATCAGCATTTTGTAATCATCATAGTGATGGAATTTCTAAAATTGTAGTGATGGTTGCATGTATCTTTATACTAAAAGCCATTACATTTTACACATTTGAATGTGTGAATTCTATGGAATGTAAACTGTATTTCAATAAAGCTGTTATAAAAGAAAAGAATATAGCTGTTAACACCTGTCGATTAAAATCAAGGGGCTCACAGATAAGTAGAGAATGTTTTGTAAAAATAAACTCATTGAATAATACTTAAGCTGGACTTTATGTGGCTAGATCCACTTTCCCCATTACAACAAGTGAGGTGTCAGGATGGCCGGGTGGGCTAAGGCGCCAGACCCATTACAACAAGTGGTACAAGTTTCCACTAACCAATCCACTAATTGAAATTGAAATGCCATTAGTTGTTCCCAGGCCCCACCACATAGTGTCTATTTTTTTTTAACGTTTATTTATTTTTGAGAGAGAGAGCACAAGTTGGAGAGGGGTAGAGAGAAAGAGGGAGACAGAGTCTGAAGCAGGTTCCAGGCACAGAGTCTGAAGCAGGGCTCAAACTTACGAACCATGAGATCATGACTTGAGCCAAAGTTGGATACTTAACCAACTGAGCCACCAAGGTGCCCCCCCAGTGTCTTTTTTATTATTTTTACTATTATTATTTTAATGGTTATTTATATTTGAGAAAGAGAGAGAGACAGTGAGTGCATGGGCAGCAGAGGGGCCGAGAGAGACCGAGGCAGAATCTGATGCAGGCTCCAGGCCTAAAGCTGTCAGTACAAAGCCCCATATGGGGCTTGAACTCATGAGCTGTAAGATCATGACTTGAGCCGAAGTTGGATGCTTAACCGACTAAACCACCCAGGCGCCCCCACAGTGTTTATTTCATTTAAAAATTTTTTTTCTTATATTTATTTATTTTTGAAAGATGGAGACAGAGCACAAGTAGGGGAGGGGGAGAGAGAGAATGAGACACAGAACCTGAATCAGGCTCCAGGCTCTGAGCTGTCAACACAGAACCTGATGTGGGGCTCGAACCCAGGAACCATGAAATCATGACCTGAGCCAAAGTTGGACGCTCAACCGACTGAGCCACCCAGGCGCCCCTAAAAAGTTTTTAAAGCAGCGCTGTAGTTGTATAATTTACATATGTGCTTTTTTTTTTAAAACAAGTTTTGAGGTATGAATTACGTACCATAAGTTCACCAACTTTAATTGTGCATTTCAGTGATTTGACTAAATTGAGTTATAGCCATCATCATAATGAAATTTCTGAACATTTTAAATACCTTTGGTAATTCATTAAAATCTAAACTGGAGATCATTTCTTCCACAGGTGATTTCAGATGGTCCTGACCCTTTTATGAACTCATAACTCTGTGTGTCTGTGTGTGTATGTACACAATAAATGTTTGGCTCTTCCTTTCCAAGAGTTAAAGATCATATTTCTGTTACATTTTTATTACTTTTTTTCAGAATTTCCATAGGAATGGCAAATAATTGTGATATTGTAGCAGTCTTATTCTGATTAGCAGTTGTTTACAATAGACATGATTTGTTATGTTGAGGATTTATGTTTTTCATCTAGGCTTTCTAAGGAATTTTACCTTCCCTGCAGTTGAGTACATTTAGCATTCAGCCTTTCCTGCTTTTTTAGCATTCATTGAGCACTTACATAATATTTTTCCCCTTGAACTTAAAAAATATATAAATGATGAAATGTTTTCCTATTACCAAAATCTTTTGCATTTACATGAATGTAGTATATTTTATCCAAATGAAAATTTCTTTTAATGCCCTGTAATAGTTGGTTTTTAAAATTTTTTAGATCTCTCATCTATATTTTCAAACAGAATTAGTATCCTATTTTGTGGTATTTTGTGAGGTTTTTGTTATTGGGTTATACTGCCTTCATAAAATTAATGGGATATCTTTTCCTTTGTTCCCACTTACATATCCTGGAGAGTTCCTCTGGTAACACTGTTTTCCACTTAAGACTATGTTAAAGATAATTAATTGGTATTCAGTATGCCACCACTGGTTTGTTTTACTCACATTTTCTTCTTTAGATTAGTAATTCTTACCTAGAAAACTGTCCATTTCATTGAGATTTCAAAATTTATTAGCATAGACTTATATATACTAGTCTTGTTTTCTGTATATAATACTATTTAAATTTCTATATTTTTCCTCTCAAATAGATCACTGAAAAATAAACCTGCTTTATTTTTCTTTCCAGAGTATGAGCTCCTGGTTAATTTGATGTTTCATATATATTTATTATTATTTTTTAAAAGTTATTTGAAGGCACTTCTATGTCCTTTTTGATGTGATAGCTTATAAATGTTTTTGTTCTTAGAGAAATAATTGCCCAGAATCATTGTGTTCATTTTTACAACAGTCCTTGCTTTATTTTTTAGGCACGAGATGTGCGCACCAATGAAGTGGTGGCTATCAAGAAAATGTCTTACAGTGGGAAGCAGTCTACTGAGGTGGGTGAAATAAAATACATTCTTACTGGTATGTTAGAGAATGACATACTGTTCTTAATTAGGGTTAGATGGGAATTCTTTCAAAAAATTAAAATGTACATAAGAAAAAGTATATAAATATTAAGGTGTACCACAGTGAATTTTCTTTCAGCAACTAAATATGCCCATTAAAATTGTACCTAAACTATAAACAGAACATTTGTGACATCCCAAAAGCCTTCCAACTTGTGTCTTTTGCTTTTAATTTTTTAGTACATGTGCTACTGAAGTGCGCTTTTTTAAACTGTGGTTCAATACATAACTATCAGAGGAATTATATTTCAGATTCTGAAAAAGTAAACTAGAATAAGATACATTTGACAATGAATTATATTGAGTATAATTTTTTATTGGTTTAGATATTGTGTAAGACTTATTTTAAACAAACTTTAATAATCAACAGACAGTAAATATATATGTATATATACATATATATATAGTCTGAAAAATAGGCAGTGTGTAATAATTTGAGAAACAAAAATACTCAGTAATAATACTGAGAAACAAAATAATCAGTAAAATAATTTGAGAAAAAAAATAATCAGTAAAAATACTGATACTGCATTGATACCACTTTAGTCCGCTATTCTGATTAGTTCATGTCAGATTATGTTTATTCTGTTTATTATATAAATTCATTTTGTAACATGTCTACTTTTTAAATAAAGAATCTTTAGGCTTTAATTTTTAAATTTAATTATTAAAATTGTGATGAAATACAATAAAATTTACCATCTTAACCATTTAAAAATTTTTTTTATGTTTATTTATTTTGGAGAATGAGAAAGACAGAGCCATGAGTAGGGGAAGGGCAGAGAGAGGGAGACACAGAATCTGAAGCAGGCTCCAGGCTCTGAGCTGTCAGCACAGAGCCCAATGTGGGGCTTAAACTCACAGAGCGCTATATCATGACCTGAGCCAAAATTGGCTATTTAACCGACTGAGCCACCTAAGTGTCTCATCTTGACCATTTTTTTCCCCATCTTGACCATTTTTAATTTTTTTTTTTAGTGTTTTATTTATTTTTGAGGGAGAGAGAGACAGCTTGAGCAGAGGAGGGTCAGAGAGAGGGGGAGACACAGAGTCTGAAGACAGGCTCCAAGCTCTGAGCTAGCTGTCAGCACACAGCGCGACACGGGGCTCAAACCCATGAACTGCGAGATCATGATCTGAGCCGAAGCTGGACGGATGCTCAACCGACTGAGCCACCCAGGCACCCCTGAACATTTTTAAATGTACAGTTCAGTGGCATTGAAGACATTCACATTGTCATGCAGTCATCACCGTCATTCTTCTCCAGAACTCTTTTCATCTTGGAAAACTGAAATTCCGTACCCACTAAACAATAATTCCCCATTCTTTCCTTCCCCTGGAAATCATTACTCTACTTTCTGTCTCTATGAATATGACTACTTTAGGTGTCTCACATAAGTGAAATCACACAGGATTTTGCCCTTTTGTGACTGGCTTATTTCACTTAACATAATGTCTTCAAAGTTCACCCTTGTTATGTGTCAGAAACTCCTAAAAAACTCCATTTCTTACAGGTTCCCTCTGATTTTATTTGCCATTTCTGATAGGACAACTTTAGAAGTAGTTTTCACAGCAGACTGGTACTGTGTTGGAGTCTGTTTAATTAGTTACACCTAGAACAACGAATCTTTTAGTGTATCGTCTTTTCATATCTAATATTCCTTCAAAAATAGTAGGAATGGTCCTCATGAAAGTCTGTCTTTTTTACATTTACAATAAGGCTTTGTTGTGTTCTGAATTTGTGTTCCAGAGCATTCAAGTATGAAGTTTAAAGCCCATGAAACATTTTCTGAATTGAGGATCTTCTGTCATACACATTTTATATAAAACACCGTCTTTTGTTGAGAACTTGTGAAATAAAATAGGAGATAAATGATCTTAAATATTATTATAAAACATTTCTTGAAGTTTTCTATTATGCTCATTTCCCTGCCTTAAGATATACAGCCCAAGTTAGTAGAAAACCTTGAAAAAACTGAAACAAGAGCCAAAAGCAGATTCCTAGTTTCCATCCTACATCTACAAGCTCCTAGAGTCTTTGATTTTGGACCCAAGAACCTGTATTTTTTTTATTGCTGTCTGGTTGCTTCTTAAGAATAAGTATGTTTAGGATATGATGAAAGTGTCTAAGGTTGTCATGGAGTAGCTTATGTCCAAAGATTTACTGTATTTCCTCATAGCTGTCAATGAAGAAGGCTCTTAAAATCAAATTTGTAAGAAAATGTTTTCATACTGCTTGCTTTTTCTGTGAACTTTCCTATATAATAACAATTGTTTCCTAGCATTTAGCAAGTATACATTTTGGAATTTAAATATAATAATTATTTTATTTGAGTTAAAAAAAACCAAACAATATTTGGTAGAAGACATAAGCCAAAAAGACAATAGATCATCTTTATGGGATGTAAATTATATATTAGTAAAGCTGCAAATAAGAAAGAAGATGAACCGATGAAGAAAAATCACTCAATATAGCATATAGTTTTCATCAACATACTTGGTATTTGGACTCATTGATAACTTTTGTCAAATTAAAATTTGTTCTACCTGAATAGAATACTTCTATAAATTATGTAATTGAGTTTAAAGTATGTAAATGTGATTTCTTTTAAATTTGTCAGTTTGATATTTAAATATTACAAATAAAGCAGTAACCCTGCTTACTATAGTTATTACTTTTTTCTTCTATAACTTTCTAAGGAAAAGCGACTGTTCATAATACTTTCCTTTATTCTTTTTTTTCTCCCTACAGAAATGGCAGGATATTATTAAGGAAGTCAAGTTTCTACAAAGAATAAAACATCCCAACAGTATAGAATACAAAGGCTGCTATTTACGTGAGCACACAGCATGGGTAGGTGTTTCTTCTTTCCTTGCTATAGTTTAGTTGGTTTTGATCTAGAATGAATTAATTCAAGAATATTTCAAAATGGTTGTGTAAAGCCATGCAAAAACACCTTGAAATGTTAGTTTATACTGAGAGAGGAAGAGCAGGTTTTCTTAGAAATCCTTGGCAATAAGACATAATAGAACTTTTGCAAATTTACTGGAGATTTAAAAAAAATTTTTTTTTAACATTTATTTATTTTTGAAAGACAAAGAGAGACAGATCATGAGCAGGGGAGGGGCAGAGAGAGGGACGCACAGAATCGGAAGCAGGCTTCACGCTCTGCGGGGCTCGAACCCATGAACTGTGAGATCATGACCTGAGCCGAAGTCAGATACTCAACCAACTGAGCCACCTAGGCGCCCCAAATTTACTAGAGATTTAACTGACCTTTTATGTGCATGGTAAAATGTTCTCTGACATTTTTTAGTAGCATCATTTTTCAAACGGTTTATCAAACATTGTAAAAACAATCCTATTGTTCAGTGATGAAAGCTGGCATATTTTTTTTGACATAAATATATTGTAATCTGTTTAACCACAAAGATTTGGTGAAGTGAATCTTGGTGACATATGAACTGCTTATAATTCTTTGGCTGAATAATACTAACGGTAGAGAATTGAGACACTTTATTATAAAAGGTGGAGATTAATTTTGTCTTGTTACCATTGAGGTGACAAAGTAGTAATCCAACAGTGATATAAGCATAGTAACTAATCTTTAAGGAGGAAGGCCACATTTTCTAACAGAAATGGTTCCCAAGGATAATAATAGGCCCTACCTTATAAGGTGGCTGTGAGGATTAATTTAATTAATATGTATAAGATACCTGACCCACAGGAGGCGCTCTATGTTTCCTTTAAAGAAACATTTAAACTGTAACCTAAACTTTGTACATATAGATCCAGAGGAAGGTTTTCCATTTCCTAACAGTTATAACCAGTAACTATATTCCTTTATAGTTTTAGTTAGTAATTATAGATGAAATACACATCTTGTACATGTGATTATATGTTGGCACAAAAGATTAATGTATCATTGGCTTAACTTTATCATTTAACAAATTGTTACAAGTATAAACATTTATTTTTTTAAGATAAATAATGGGGGTGCCTGGGTGGCTCAGTCAGGTGAACGTCCAACTTCGGCTCATGTCATGATCTCACAGTGGGTTCAGGCTCCGTGTTGGGCTCTGCTGACAGCTCACAGTTCATGGGTTCGAGCCCCGCAGAGCGTGGAGCCCGCTTCCCATTCTGTGTCTCCCTCTCTCTCTGCCCCTCCCCTGCTCATGATCTGTCTCTCTCTGTCTCTCAAAAATAAATGTTAAAAAAAATTTTTTTTTAATGTTTAAGATAAATGATGACTAGCGTTTGTTTTACATCAAGCCATGTTCTTAATCTCCTTGGTGAATTTATTTGATCTCAAATAGAATCTTTTTACTAATTTAATGCTTTTATAATTTTTCTTCCCATGTAGCTTGTAATGGAATATTGTTTAGGATCTGCTTCAGATTTACTGGAAGGTAGGTTTCCTTTAATTATTAAGGATAGAAAGGGGCGCCTGGGTGGCTCAGTTGGTTAAGCGTCTGACTTCAGCACAGGTCATGATCTTACAGTCCGTGGGTTTGAGCCCTTTTGTCAGTCTCTGTGCTGACAGCGCAGAGCCTGGAGCCTGCTTCTGATTCTGTGTCTCCCTTTCTCTCTGCCCCTCTCCCACTCACTCTCTGTCTCTGTCTCTCAAAATAAAATAATACAGACATAAAAGATTTTTTAGTTATTTAAGATATAAGTATTAGCAAAATAAAGCGAGAACTCTGTATGGTTTTCTTAAATAATGTACAAGCTTTCTACAAAGAGTAAAAACAGCCTTTTCTAGATTATTAGCATGGTATGTACTATAGTAGCATGAACTCAGTGAGTTTTCGTACATTATGACTTAACATTTTTCTTCCTTCTTTGTCATTTAGCTTAATCTATTCCTTCTGTTCAGAATGAAGATGTGTGAGAATAAAGGGAGAACTTATTTTCTCTTACTTTTGTTTTTATAATCAACTAATTCTTACATGTTGTTAGCTTAGGGGAAGATTGGCTGTGAACTATATACTTAACAGCTAGGCACAACTGTAATACTAATTATAAAGTTCAATAGCCTTGTTTTATTGTTTTGGAAAGTAAATCTTGTTAAATGTTAGTTTTTAAAAATAGTCGCATATGTTAGATGTGCTTCTCTTTTTGAACAAAAATATCCTGTATAGTAATTATTTTCTAATAAATTCTTATTTTAAGTTCACAAAAAGCCATTACAAGAAGTGGAAATAGCAGCAATTACACATGGTGCTCTCCAGGGATTAGCCTACTTACATTCTCATACCATGATCCATAGGTAAGCACTTTGAAAATTATTATGTAATAACCCTGGAACTTATTAACCCTAAAAGTTGTATTGGTTTTAGCCAAGTAAAAGCATTTTAGAATCTTACAAACTCATGCTTTTAGGTTGTCCTACAAACATGCCAGTACATTTGATCTCCTTTTAGATCTATTCTTAATCTTTGTCTACACGTGCTGTTGGGTTTTCTGACATGTGCATTTTATAGATTGTGGTAGGAATTTAATTGTAGAATCATTTAATTTGTAAAATGGAAAAGACATTAGGGATTCTATAGTCTTCTTTGATTTTACAAATAAAGAAAAACTGAATCCCCAATTTGTGACTTTTTCTTAAATGTACTTAGCCAAATAAACTAGACTAGAACTAGGTCTTTTGTCTTTCCAGTAACTGATAATGCCAGAATTGTGCCACTGATCCCACAACATAGACTGAACACTATGCTGTTGAATGTTAATCCTTGATAATCCATAATAATGGATAGTACTTTGGATTAAACAAACTATTTTAGGGCAGTCTGGGTGGCTCAGTCAATTAAGTATCTGACTGTGGATTCTGGCTCAGGTCGTGATCCCATGATTTGTGGCGTCCACCTTTGTGGCAGGCTCAAGCTTTGCATCACACTGTCTGGCTTGTGCTGGCACTGGGGAGTCTGCTTGGGATTCTGTCTCTCTCTGTCTCTGTCTCTCTCTCTGTCCTTCTGCCCACTCACATGCTCTCTCACTCTTGCTCTCAAAAAAAGAAAAAGAAAGAAAGTAGGGCGCCTGAGTGTCTCACTTGGTTACGCATCCGACTTTAGCTCAGGTCATAATCTCACAGTTTGTGAGTTTAAGCCCCACATCAGGCTCTGTGCTGACATCCCAGAGCCTGGAGCCTCCTTCAGATCCTCTGTCTCCCCCGGTCTCTGCCCCTCCTATGCTCGTGCTCTGTCTCTGTCTCTCAATAATAAATAAAAATGTTTAAAAATTTTAAAAAAGATTTAATTTTATAAGGCATTTTTAGCATTAACTTAGGTTTTGTCTATTTTAGACAGACACTAGCATTTTTTTATCATATATGTGAACCGGGCAATACATATTAAACTATATAATAGAGTCATTGTGAGTTAAATGGCTTGTCATTTTTTTCAGATGAGGATAGTAAGGTCCAGGAGAAATCCACATGCTAATAAGTAAGTGAAGAGTTGAGATGGAATTAGAAACTAAGGTCTTAACCTCAAAATACCTCTCTTCTTTCAAAAAACAAGTAGGAGGATGGTGTAGTGGGTGGCTCAGTTGGTTAAGTTTCTGACCCTTGATTTTGGCTCAGGTCATGGTCTCCCAGTTCTTGGGATCCAAGCCCCACCTGCTGACAGTGTGGAGCCTGCTTGGGATTCTCTTTCTTCTCTCTCCCCATCCCCTGCATGTGCATGCTCTCTCAAAAATAAATAATCTTTAAAAAGTAAAAAACAAGTGGAAGGAAAAATATTTCTTTAATATTATATCCATTATAATACTGTAGTAAGAATTGACAAGGACTTGGAATTTTTTCTTTTCAAAAGTTAAGAATGTTATGGTACCATTTGGACACATAATCCCATTATATAAATATTCATAATTTTCTAATTTTTCATGGATAGTGTGTTTGCTGATTTTAAAAAGTAAGCTTGAAAATAAATTTTGGATCATTAGATACTATATTATCTGTGTTCCAGTTTTCATTTCATGTTTAGTTAGGAGAACTATGCTAGGGTTTGGAAATAAGAAGAATGACATTTAAAAAAACAAATTTGGGGTATGAAATTTTGTTCCTTCATTCTGTCCTTCCTTCCTTCCTTCCTTTCTTTCTTATTTTAAATGGTGTACTCAAATTTTACAATTATGAAGGAATGGTCAGCTAATTAAATTTTATTTTTAGGACCATTATTTGTACCAATAAATGGGAGTTCAAATATAGACTAAGCTCATATAGATTACTTGATTTTTCTGTCTTGTTTTTACTGCTATTTTGTCTTCTCTTTTAGAAAATTGTTACTGTATATTTATATTACTTCTGTATTTTTTGTTTCCTAATGTGGATCTTACATCTCATCATCTTAATTGAGAGATTATCCAAGGACTTAATTATTTTGATTTCTCTGTCCCTATTGTAAAAATTTTTATTTCAACACCATCTAATGAAGGAAAGAGAAATAATTTTCTGTGTTCCTTAAACCCAGAGATATCAAAGCAGGAAATATCCTTCTGACAGAACCAGGCCAGGTGAAACTTGCTGACTTTGGATCAGCTTCCATGGCATCTCCTGCCAATTCTTTTGTGGGAACGCCATATTGGTAAGAATAATCCTGTTTACTGATCCTCATAATTGAAATAGGCAATGTGTGGTGATGCTTTTTCAGATGTCTTGTCTTTTTCTTGGTAATATAATGCTATTTTGGACATTTTAACTTTAAGCATAGTTTCAAATATAGATTTGGACTGCTGCCCTTGGATCTTCTATTTTTTTATTTGTCCTCTTGACATTTTCTTCCATATTATAACCTGCATCATATTTTGGGTGTGGGTATGAAAAAAATTCAATGAAAATCCAAGTGAGGAGAAGATAGAAATGCTAAGTGGAAATTTATGTGTGTTCTTTAGATTTATATTCACTATGTCTTCAGACTAGGAGTATCTGAAGACTGATAGCTGATTTGGAGTTTTTTGGTTTTATTTTTAATTATGAAGAATTTCACACACACGTAAAAGTAGACAAGAGTGTAATAAAGCCTCACATACCAGTCACCTAAGCCCAATAACAATATTCCATTGCCAGTCCTGCCCTATGTACTCATTTCTCTTTCCTTCTCTCCACCTGCCTCCCACTGCCAGGTACTGTGAAGTAGATTCTAGGCATCATCTATTTTATCCATAAATAATTCAGTATTAATTTCAGCAAATTTGAAGGGAATAATTGTCCAAATCTTCAGCTTTCACATGTTCTCTCTGTATGGTGAAAGTGTTGTCTTAGGTCTACTACATCTTCTTTTCCACCCACCTTCCAAATCTCCCTCTCCCATTTTATAAAAGGACTTGTTACCCATCCTGAATATTCCAGTGATGCATTGGTCTGGAATGGAATAGCCTGAAAGCAATACCAGAAGGACAATTTGAGAATGTATAGTAACTATCGGAAATATTGAGGAGTCAAGACACAAACTCTTGGCAAGCCCTTGTCCCTTTCCAGTTGTCTCCCTTCCCTTCCCTTGCTTTTTCATTCTCCCCAGTTCTTTTTTTTCTGGTGTAAAATTCATAACTGAGATGGTTGTCATGGGGACACATTAAACACATTATTTGTGTTGAAAATAAAGTCAGACTTTTGACAGAAAGTGATTCTGATTTGACTGATCAATATGACAGTGAAGACTGGCTTTGCTAATTTACATGTCTATGTGTTGTTGCTGCTGCTGTTTAATAAAAAAAACTCTGCAGCCCCACATTTTAAATATCTTTAAATCACACATACAATATAAAGTATATACATATGCTGCACATCATATCCTTTGCAGCTATTAAATTTATAAAATACAGAGAGCACAAAAGTATACAAGGGGATAAATAGACTTCATAAATTCATTGGAGGTAAACAAAAACTTGAAGAGTTTCTACTCTTCCACTGATCTAGATGATCAGAAATTTCTTACATAGAATTCTAGTTTTGATAGAGTCCATTTCCCTTCAATAAAAAAGGGTTCTATGAACAAATAATATTTCTTAATGATTCTTCTGTTTAGAAATTAATGGTGAATATTAGATATTTAAAAAGCTCTGAAAAGTTCTGCAAATAAAAAGCCCTGTTTAGCTCTCCTTAACTTAGCGATTTCCCAAACTTACTTCAGCATTTTAAAGAACACCTTGGAGGGACTCCTGGGTGGCTCAGTCAGTTAAGCGTCCAGCTTCGGCTCAGGTTATGATCTCGCTCACGGTTCAAGCCCTGTATCAGGCTCTGTGCTGACAGCTCAGAGTCTGGAGCCTACTTCAGGTTCTGTGTCTCCCTCTCTCTTTGCCCCTCCCCTGCTCACGCTCTGTCTCTCTCAAAATAAATAAACGTTAAAACAATTAAAAATAAAAAATAACACTTGGAAACATTCTTTTATTTATATTTGAAAATTTACTTTATTTACATACTTGTTAATTTGTGTATAGAGAATTTGGAACATAATAACTAGGTACATATTTGGATGTCTTTACACTTACAGACACACACACACTCACACACACTGGGGTGTCTGGTGACAATGCTATGGAACATTAGCAACTGTTCTAAGGGTATATCTTGCTTAACACCAAATATAGATGAAATACGAGATAAAGTACCATCAAAAATGTTTAGATTCTAATTGAAAACATGAGTTAATCTTCCATTTTATAACCAAGACACCTACCTGTAAGGTTTATAATTGTGTCTTCATTGTGAGTTACCCACCCACTCTTATCATGGAACACTATTCCTATTTAAAAGGAAGGCTGACAAGCTATGGTTATTCAGTGTTGGTTATTGTGGCAGATATTTTCTCAAATGCATGGAGTGAGCTTGTCACATCAAGGAAAACAACTGACAGCATTCAATGCCATTGATGAAATTCCATCTGTCAAGTGTAAATTAGATTTTTGTGGTGGGATCCTGAGACCAAAATATTTAAGACTCACTAGCCCAAGGGTTATACAATATTACAGTATGCAACCCTGCTCTGGGGCATCCTTGCTTTAGGATGCTGTGATATGATCATGACAAATGGGGAGAGTAAGTCTCATACTATATATGCAATGGTAAATATTTACCTGACATCTTGTGGTGCATTTATTTCTCATTATAAAAATTCTTACATCCAGACATAATGTCTAGAATTCACACAGGTGTTCTCTATGTAGATGGTTATTATATTTTTAAAGAATAGTATACTGGGGTACCTGAGTGGCTCAGTTAGGTGTTCGACTCTTGATTTCGGCTTAGGTCATGATCTTGCAGTTCATGAGATAGAGTCTCATGTGGGGCTCTGTGATGACAGCTTGGAGCCTGCTTGGGATTCTCTCTCCCTCCCTCTCTGCCCCTCCCCTGCTTGCTGTGCTCTGTCTCCTCTAAATTAATAAATAAATTAAACATTAAAAAAATATATAAAATCCTTTTTTTTCTTTTAATTTAAATGACATTTTATGTTTTAGGATGGCCCCAGAAGTAATTTTAGCCATGGATGAAGGACAGTATGATGGCAAAGTAGATGTATGGTCTCTTGGAATAACATGTATTGAACTAGGTAAGCTGTTCCTTATTACATGTAGAAAGTTTTGATCAGTATTTTATCTCAATTTCTGTACCAGATCACAGCTTTTTATGTTTTATGACAGTTAATATTGGGAGCAATAAATCTTAAAAGTTTTCACTTTGGTTATCTGTTAATTTCTACATATATTAGAGTAGGTATATTTGCTTTGTTAAATTAGACATAAAATAATTTTGCACTGCGATACTAATTTTCAGGTATCTGTATCCAATATTTAATAAGTGTTTGTTAAACATGTAAAATATGTCTGTGATTACTGTATTTACTATATGTAGAAAGTCTCTAAAGCATTTATGAATTATCTCTACCTAGGATACTTATTACTTTGAATTAAGTATGAGAATAAGACATCAAATATATCAGATAAGACAGCGTGCATGCCATATTGTAACAGTTTGATTTTATGCACACATTTTATTCTGTTGCCCATAAAGGAACTGTGCTATAGGTAGTGGACCATAATTCCCAGTGTAAGTGAGCCAGGTAGATAATTGAACTGTCACTACAATTGAAGATATGTCAATCTTCTTGATTCTCCAAGCTTCCCCCCTTCCAGTCCAATATCCTTTCCTTTTTTTCTTCTTATAAGAGTATTCCATTCAACTTTATTTAGTGGGAAGGGACACCTGCGTGTCTCAGTTGGTTAAATATCCGACTCTTGATCTTGCCTCAGGTCCTGATCTCCTGGTTCAGGAGACTGAACCCTGCACTAGACTGTGTGCTGACTGTGCAAAGTCTGCTTGGGATTTTCTCTCTCCCTCTCTCTCTCTCTGCCCCTCCCCTGCTTATGCTTGCTCTCTCTCAAAATAAACATATAAACTTAAAAATATATAATAGAATCATTCAAAATCATACACCACCTCATGAGAAAACCTAACAATGATAAAAATACAAGTTTTACTTCTTGATATTCCTGCCAAAGATGTATAACTCAAATCTAATCATAGGACAAACTCAAATTGAGGAACATTCAAGAGTCTTGTATACTTCAAAATTGTCAAGGCTGTGACTTGAGCTATTACCTTAAGAGACTAGAAAAATAGTACCTGGCTCAGTCAGTAGAGCATGCGAGTTTAGATCTCAGGGTCACCAATTCAAGCCCCATGTTGAGTGTGGAACCTACTTAATTAAAAACAAAAGAGTAAATTCAACCCAAAATAAGCAGAAGAAAGAGAATGTAAAAAATCAAAGCAAGAATCAATTAAATAAAATCCCTAGCCAGATCAGGAAAAAAAGACACAAATTACCATCAAGAATTACTACACATTTTACAGGTATTAAAAGGATTATAGGAAGATATTATGAACAATTTTATGTTAATTTAACAATTTAGATAAGATGCACCCTTTCCTTGATGGAAATGATCAAAGCTTGCTTTTGCTACAGAGGACGTTATTGGAACTTTGACTGAAATTTGCATGGGGGTTGAGGATTAGAGGATTGTTCTATATCAGTATTAATGGCCTGATTTAATTGTGGTGCTTTACTGGAATGTTCTTATTTATAGGAAATATACACTGAAGTATTTAAGGATGATAGGGCATTAAGCCAGCTACTTAGTGTAAATTGACTCACTTGAAAAGATTCTTTGACCTCTACTTGGAATTCTTTTGCTATGTTTGAGACTATTTCCAAAAAAATATTTTTCAACAGTATCTGCAAGCATGCCTCTATATAACAGACTCCTGTCAAACTCAGGAAAGTTTTCTTTGTTTTACAGCGGAAAGGAAGCCTCCTTTATTTAATATGAATGCAATGAGTGCCTTATATCACATAGCCCAAAATGAATCCCCTACACTACAGTCTAATGAATGGTGAGTATTGTTTGGACATATATTATTTAACATTGTATACATTAAATATTTTTAAAATAATGTTATCAATGATTTTATTTCAGTTAGGTAAAGTGTATTACTTGAAGAGATACTAAATTGGTTTGTTTTACCCTTATATCATGTTTATCCTCTATTTATGTCTGCTTTTTATAACGTGTAACTTAGTTCAGAAATAAAAGATAGATGAGGCCACATAGAAGCAAGAAGTATTGCTTTTTACAAAAATTTGAATTTTATTTTTTTCTTTGAACTTTAGGAACACATATAACCCTGATTATATAATAAATAGCTTAATTTAAACAGTATTTTATAACTAAAATATATAGATTGCCACAACCTATAGTGATACTTTATTGGAGAATGGTTTATAATTTATGAAGTTTAAAACATAGGTAAAACAATTTATCAAAATTATCAGATAGTTCATAACTTTGGGATTTTTCTAATTGTTACTATGATATTTATATTCAGAATGCTGTTATTTCCATCTTCTAGTGCTTCCTTGATTTGATAAAATTAAGCTCATTCATGTAAAGTTGTTTATGGAGAACAGATTGACAGTTTTAGAAAACTAGAATTTTTAACATTGATAGAAAATTTTAGTGTATGTATGTAGGTATATTCAAGTTTGTCTAGCATTTGAAAACTTCCAAGGGGATATCTTTGGAATGCTAGATACTTTTAAAATGACAAGTAGTTACATAAATTAGTGGAACTTTTTTTTAAGATTATATGTTTAAGGCAGATTCATAGATCATTGTTACCTGTTTAGAGATATGTAGAAGGAATCTTCTGGCACACAGTTTTCCATTATGGTATATATTAGTAATAAATGTATTGAACACAGACTATCTTTACACTCTTTGATACTTAGAATTTCAAAAAAGAATTCTTGCCTTCAAGGAATTTAAAATCTTATGTGAATATGGAAGACAAACATTGATGAAGTAACTATTACTTACTACCTTCCTCATTGAACTCTCATCAGTAACATTAATAATAATACATTGCAGGCTTCTAAAGTGCCTGGGTGGCTCAGTCAGTTATTTGTCCAACTCTTAATTTCAGCTCACATCATGATCTTATGGTTCATGAGCTTCCTCAATCCCCGTGATATTAGCATGGAGCCTGCTTGGGATTCTCTCTCCCTCTCTGTCCCTCCCCAGCTCACTCATTCATTCATTCATTCTCTCTCTCTCTCTCTCTCTCTCTCTCTCTCTCTCTCTCAAAGTAAACAATAAACATTTTTTAAAAATACATTGCAGACTTCTGATGTTTTAAAAAATATCTTAATTGATTTCCTGGGCTTAATGGAAATTTATGCATTTGTTTAGGAATACTAAATACTTAGGTGTAAAACTGCTCCCTCCAAAACAAATAGATTGATGTTCTAAAATTGCTACAGAGAAGATGATCCAAGGGGCAAACAAGAAAGAGAGACGGCTTAGAAAAAAGGAAAAAAAGCTTGAAAGTAATGTTACCTTAAATTTGATTGCAAAGAAGAAAGATTGGCTTCCCTAATTTTGCCTCAGTGTAGGACAAGTTATGATACTTAAATATGTGGGAGTAGTATTTTTTAAAAGTGTTATTTAAATTACAGTGAACATACCCTGAAATATTAGTTTCAGGTGTACAATATAGTGATTCAACATTTCAGACATCACCTTTTGCTCATCATAACAAGTACACATCCTTAATCCTTATCACCTGTTTAACCCATTCCCCCCCCCCTTTTGTCAACCATGAGTTTGTTCTTTGTAGTTGAGTCCATTTTTTGGTTTGTGCCTCTTTCTCCCCCCCACCTCCTTCCCTCTCCGCACCCCTTTGCTTATTTGTTTTGTTTCTTAACTTGTAGGAACAGGATTTTTAAATAATCTGTGTAAATTTGTCCTTGGAAAATGGTAGATTCATTGATTGCTTAGGTAGCTTTTCATAGACTTACATAAAATATACAATATATTTTATCTGCTTTACCATTCCTTTTCTATCCCCCCTCCCACCAATAGACACATGCCTTGATTTGTTGATGTGTTGTTTTCTTTAATTAAGTTTTAATTTAAATTCCAAATAACATAGTGTAAAATTCGTTCCAGGTGTAGAATTTAAGAATCCAACACTTACATACAACCCTGTTGCTCAGAAATATGGACCACTTCATGAATGTGTATGTCATCTTTGCACAGGGGCCATGCTGATCTTCTCTGTATCGTTTGTGGATGTGTTTTTAAAAGGAAATAGCAATATGTTCACTTGATACTTTCCTTTACAATAGGTCTGATTATTTTCGCAACTTTGTAGATTCTTGCCTCCAGAAAATCCCTCAAGATCGCCCTACATCAGAGGAACTTTTAAAGGTCAGTTTTATTTGTTTTCTACCCTTAAGAAATTAAAATAATTTTTAAAGAAAGGTGTTTTATATTCTTTTTTTATTTTTGTCGATATTAAATATGCTCTACTAATTTTTACTAAAATCCTCATTTTATATATTCTTCTCTTTTGGAATTTTTCTTAGATGCAAAGTTTATTCATTTGTTTTTTTTTAAATTAGCTAACTGCAGTACATGTCTGAATAGAATATATAGTTACATATTCCAGATAGTACCAATTGGCCATTTATAAGTGCAAGAATGTATTCATGAGTTATAACTCCATATGTTAATTTATGTGGAACAGTGTCATATTTCAAAGTTAGTAAAACATAGTTTAACTTTGGATTTAACTTAAAAAAATTTTTTTAATGTTTATTTTTTAGAAACAGGGACAGAGTGTGAGTGGAGGAGGGGCAGAGAAAGGGAAACACAGAATCTGAAGCAGGCTCCAGGCTCCGAGCTGTCAGCACAGAGCCAGTGCAGGGCTCAGACCCATGAACCTTGAGATCATAATCTGAGTAGAAGTTGGATGCTTAACTGACTGAGCCACCCAGACGCCCTGATTTAATTTTTATGTCTACCATACTTTATGTATTCGTCTGTCCTATATTAAAATAATATGAAAGAAAAAGAAATGATGTCTAATATATCTGTATAATTATTAGGGAAGAAAAGAAATTTCAAAAGAAACTTGAAAATGCACATCATATTTCTGTTTCCTTTTTAGAAATATATTTTTCTGACTTGGCAATGAAAATATTCTAAGAATCATGTAAATTCTATTCAGTTTTCAGTGGGTTGGTTACTTAATTTAAATACATGATTAGTATATGCTTTTTGTTCTCAAAAATTGATTATTTCATTTGGAGGTTGACCATCTTATTAATAGCAATAATAACATTTTTGAACTTAATGTAGTTCCTAAAACATCTAGGTAAAGCAGTAGTAAGTAGGATTTGACTCTGTCTTCTTATGCCCCTAAGGAGTATTGTTGATTTTTCACTATAAGATTTAAATAGACTATTTTTACAGGAATGTTTTAAATTTCAGAGAGGTATAATTTATTTTCGCTAAAACACATCAAACATACAAAGAAATTGACATTTGGTTGTATTATTTAGAACCACAGTATGTAGAAGAACAATATAGTTTTAGTAATGCTTGTGGGATTCGAGGCAGTAAGCTCACTCCTATCTCAGAAATGAAAGCCTGAATAAATAGGTATTCATAATAGTAACAAAAGGCTTAGTATAACTAGAAATTATGTTGGTGATAAATAAGCAATATTTATATGTAGAAAACTATCATACTTAGAAATTTAAGATGTATTATTTTTGGATAAGACTGAATATTGTAAATCATGATATCTTAGCCTTTCTAAGCTAAGGCTCATGAAAAAGAATCTGACTGCCTTCTTACACTTGACTAATATAGGCAAAGAAATGTTTTGGTGATAACCCAACATGGTGATTAGATCCCATCTGCATATAGTATTCATTTTGCCAGTTCATAGCATGTATTAGCACAGCTTTATTGAAAATGATAGGAATTATCTATCTGGTACTTCTTTCCCTTTGGCCTAATTATATCTCTGTTGCAGTTCATCATAAAAAGAGGTAATAGAAAAAATTTTATTGTATGAAGCTGTCTCAGTATTAAAAATTGGAAGTGAGTTGAAATTACAGTACTTATGACAGTGAAAGTAGAATAAAATATGTAATTAAAATTCCTGAGAGAAGCTTTTTCCTCTCCCGGGAATGGTGTCCGTAGGCATTCGGAATGGTCCGACATTTGCCGTACCATCATCAGCTGCCCTAAATACAACATAGCTTCTAACAAAACTAGGCTGTCCCAAACCTGTAGTAATAGAATCATTCACCTTTATAAAAAGAAGGTTGGGAAAGCACTAAAATCCCCATGTGCCCAGGCCAACTTCCAGGAGTTTGTGCTTTGACACTTACAGTTCTTATGAGGTTATCTAAAACGAAAAATACAGGGGCGCCTGGGTGGTTCAGTCAGTTAAGCCTCCGACTTCGGCTCAGGTCAGATCTCATGTTTGTGGGTTCAAGACCTGCATCAGGCTCTGTGCTGACAGCTAGCTCAGAGCCTGGAGCCTGCTTCCGGTTCTGTCTCCCCTTCTCTCTCTGCCCCTCCCCCTCTCATGCTCTGTCTCTCTCTGCATCAAAAATAAATAAAATATCTAAAAATTTTTAAAAATAAAAAAGTAAAATGAAAAATACATCAGCAGGGCCTGTGGTGTGCTCTGTGTGTTTGGGATAGGATCAAGTGTGCTTTCCTGTTGAGGAGCAGAAAATTGTTAAAGTGTTGAAGGCATAAGCACAGAATCAGAAAGCTAAATAAATAGAAGTTTTTTGAGTAAAAAAAATCAAAAGGCAAAAGAAAAATTTCTTTAAAGAAATGCTTTTGAACAAAGGTAAAAAGGATTACAAGAATTCAAGGACATTTCATGGGGCGCCTGGGTGGCTCAGTCGGTTAAGCCTCCGGCTTCGGCTCAGGTCAGATCTCACGTTCGTGGGTTCGAGCCCCGCATCAGGCTCTGTGCTAACAGCTAGCTCAGAGCCTGGAGCCTGCTTCTGGTTCTGTGTCTCCTTCTCTCTCTGCCCCTCCCCCTCTCATGCTCTGTCTCTCTCTGTATTAAAAATAAATAAAATATTAAACAATATATTAAAAAAAAAAAGAATTCAAGGACATTTCATAGAATTCAAGGCAGAAACTGTCTTTCTGCAGTCTGTATGCTAACTATGTATCTATAAATCAAAATTTATAAATAGAAAATTTCTGGGGGCGCCTGGGTGGCTCAGTCAGTTAAGCATCCGTCTTCAGCTCAGGTCATGATCTCACAGTTCATGGGTTCGAGCCCCGCGTCAGGCTCTGTGCTGACAGCTAGCTCAGAGCCTGGAGCCTGGAGCCTGCTTCAGATTCTGTATCTCTCTCTCTCTCTCTCTCTCTCTCTCTCTCTCTCTCTCTCTGACCCTCCCCTGCTTAAATAAAATTTAAAAACAAAGAAAGAAAATTTCTAAAGAAATATATTAAAATGTAACAGTGATAATTCTAATGAAAGAATTGTTCTTTGTACTTTTCTGTAATTGTTAAGGTTAAGTTTATTAAATTTTAATGGTAAACATCACTATACAATGCCTTTAAATCACCTGCTAGTGTTTTATGGAGTATTGTTTATGCAGCATATAAAGGAACTCATAATATCCAAGTTTATATTACATACTTTACCATAAAAACATTTCTGTTGAAATCTAATACAACCAGAACTGAACATGCCTTTTCTATGAAATCAGCTCTAAAACTATATGAACCTTTATTTAACCTTTATTTAGGGCTCTTATCAGACTTAATTCTTAGTATTTAATTGGATTTTTGATTATTTCACCTCTGCATTTTCATTTAGCAAACAAAGTTATCTTGTTTCCATTAAATGCACCGAGATAGATAAGTATGCATAGAGTATATATATTTATGTAGAAGACAAGTTCATAAATATAAGAAGCCAAAAATGTAATAGATAGCTATAAATTATATGCATTATCTGTTATGATTAACTAGGATAGTAACTACAGTCTGAGAAAGGGATACATTTATACTAATTAAAAAAATAGATATAAGTTTCAACCTGACTTTTACCTTCTATTTTATCCAGCACATGTTTGTTCTTCGGGAGCGCCCTGAAACAGTGTTAATAGATCTCATTCAAAGGACAAAGGATGCAGTACGAGAGCTGGACAATCTGCAGTATCGAAAGATGAAGAAACTCCTTTTCCAGGAGGCACATAATGGACCAGCAGTAGAAGCACAGGAAGAAGAAGAGGTAATAACTTAGAAATGTCTCAGATATTGAGCCCTCTTTATTGGCTTCTTTCCTTATGCAACTTGTCATGCCATGAATGTTTTATATTATTGGTTCCCAGATTGTGTTTTCTTGATATTGGTCCTGTAAGATGCCAGGTGGGAAAAAAGGTTTTGCATTCTTTAAACCCAACCCCTTCATAGCGCACAATGACCTGGTAAAGCTCTGCAAAGTTTTTTATTAAAGAAACCTATTCAACCTTAATCTAATCCCCATCAAATTTTTTAGCTACTGAACCCTCTTTTGCCTTATTTGATTCCATGGGATATGCTTTTGGAAGTATTTGAAATAACAGACTCTAGAAATTGACAGTACTCATTCGGAAGTCTTTAGAATTACAAAGCATTGTGCCGTGTCACCAGGGATACTTGAATCAAACGTTCTGTGTAATTTCATTCCATCTGTGCAGTCTATAGTTACATACTTTTTCTTTTTTATTGATGCTACATAATTAATGAACTATAAAATAGAAGACTTACAGTTTTAATGTTGTTCATTTTGTTTTTTAGTTCATACAGTGATCATTAGAAAATTATTTTGAGCTTTATTAGATATCTGAAATATTTGAGTAAAGTTGTAAAATTAATAAAATTCTAATGTAGTTAAATCTATAATAGCATCTCTTTTAGGGTAGGCATGTAAGAAAAGTCTATACATTTATATCATATGTCTGTGTTAAATTTTGCATATCTCATGGAATTTTGGTGCCCAGATACAATGGCTTGCCTGGTTACTTCAAAAAACATTCTTAGGAATGTGATTAAATGTATAGATAATACATAATTTTTAATCAAAAAGTAGATAATATTAAATTAATTGATGAAAGAAGGATAGGCCAGAGAATATATTCTGAGGAAGGAAAATAAAAGGCTTTTTTAAAAAATAACTAAAAGGGGCTATTTATAAAATTTTTTAAATTGGCACTTATTTTAACCATGGGAATTATTGAGAAATGAGCAAAATCTTCTCCGTACCCCCATGAGATGTATGGTAGGAATAAATTTCAAAACAACAAACAATTTAGAGAAAATGCTACGCTGTGGTAATAACCCATAAATGATGAACTGAATTTTTGACAAGGTTGGGTTTTTTGTTATTTAGTTGTTGGTCATTTTTATTTTATTTGTGTTTCTCAGTTGCTAAACTTCCTGGTCTTGGCAAATACAGGGAATTTCTCACAATAGACCTCTAACTTTCTAAAGGTTGTATGCCAAGCACTGTGATAGGTGATTATATGTAGTAATTCAAAAGAGATAAAGAACCTAATTCTTTTTTCTCTTAGGAACAAGATCATGGTGTTGGCCGGACAGGAACAGTGAATAGTGTTGGAAGTAATCAGTCTATTCCCAGTATGTCCATCAGTGCCAGTAGCCAAAGTAGTAGTGTGAACAGTCTTCCAGATGCCTCAGATGACAAGAGTGAGCTAGATATGATGGAGGGAGACCACACAGTGATGTCTAATAGTTCTGTCATCCATTTAAAACCTGTGAGTATTTGGGCTTCAGTGAGAAAAAAATTCAACTTTGTTAAATAATTTTCTTTATATGGTTAGTTTAATTAGGAGATTGTCTTGGATGTTTCAGAAGTTTGGAACATTTTTAGGTAACTTAATTTAAAGTTGCATTAGGCTTGTTAATTCCCAGTATAATGTCTGCATTGGGAACCTATTGTTTTGAGAATACAAAAAGAGTATTTTAAAAATCTTAGAAGAAAGACCTATATAGAAACACTATGTAATATATAATTTGAAGTTAGTTTCATGAAAAATAAAGTATTTAAAAATAGTAAGTGTACACATGATGAAAATCATAATGGTTGTCTTTGGGGAGTAGGAGAAAGGATTGTAATGGGTAATGATCAAAAGTGACTTGCAATGTTTACATCTTTAAAATAAAATAGAACATAATTACAGATAATTATAAATTTCGGGTTTAGGAAATAACAGGTTTTTTAAAGAAGATGTGGTTTATATACACAACGGAATACTACTTGGCAATGAGAGTGAAGTATTGCCATTTGCAACAATGTGAATGGAACTGGAGGGTATTATGCTAAGTGAAATAAGTCAGAGAAAGACAGATACCATGTTTTCACTCAAATGTGGAATTTGAGAAACTTAGCAGAAGACAGACCATGAGGGAAGGGAAGGAGAAAAAAATAGTTTCAAACGGAGAGGAAGGCAAACCATAAGAGACTCTTAAATACAGAGAACAGACTGAAACTTAAAGGAGGGGGTTTGGGGGAGGGGAAAATGGGTGATGGGCATTGAGAAGGGTACTTGTTGGGATGAGCACTGGGTATTGTTATGTAAGCGATGAATCATGGGAACCTACCCCTGAAACCAGGAGCACACTGTATATACTGTTTGTTAGCTAATGTAGCAATAAATTATATTTAAGAAAAAAATATGATATTTACTACACTATTTTTCACACTTTGAGTGCAAAAGTTTTAATTTTGTTGAAAACATTTGAAAGTCCGGGAACTTGTTTTTAATAACTGATAGGAATACTTCCTTTTTAACTTTACAGCTTACAGTGTTACCTAAAAACTTATTAGGCACAAGAACTGGAAGGTAGAACTAACCCAAGTATTCATTAACAGATGAATACATAAATAAACCATGGTATATACATACAATGGAATATTATTCGGCGATGAAGAATGAAATTCTCATACATGCTACACCAGTAAACCTTGAAATGTTAATACTAAGGGATATTAAGCCATATGCAAAAGGACAAATTTTGCATAATTCCACTTACATTAAATATCTAGAATAAGCAAATTCATAGAGACACAAAATAGATTAGTCGGTACCAGGGATTTGACTGGAAGATAAAATGGAGAGTTTTTATTAATAGATACCATTTCCACCTGAGGTGATGGAAACGTTTTGGAAATGGTGGTAGTTGTGTAACATTGAGAATATAATTACTGCTGCTGAATTGTACATCTAAACTTGGTTAAAATGGCAAATTTTATATATATTTTACTACACTCACAAAAAGTGCTTAGTAATGATTTAGTTGAGTGGTAGTATTATTCAAGGTAAAATCATGTTTAATTTTTGTATCCTTGGGCAATAGAATCAACAGTAAAAAAGATTATTTACACAATTAGTGGTTGCTACTTAATTGACTTCCTCTTCAGTTAATGAACTAAAGTATATATAAGGAAAGACACCAGTTCTTAAAATTTTTACAGTTACTTTTTGATTACTTGACAAATGGCAGAAGTATTATAAAAGTATTTTTAAGGGGCACCTGGGTGGCTCAGTTGGTTGGGGCTCCGACTTCGGGTCAGGTCATTATCTCACGTTCATGGGTTCAGGCCCCGCATCAGGCTCTGTGCTGACAGCTCAGAGCCTGGAGCCTGCTTCTGATTCTGTGTTTCCCTCTCTCTCTGCCCCTCCCCGCTCATGCTCCGTCTCTGTCTCAAAAATAAATATAACATTAAAAAAATTTTTTAAGTATTTTTAAGATATATTATTGTTTTGAAAGCCTTAAGAGTAATTAATTTTTGACTGCTATTTAAAAGTATTAAACCCTTTCCATTTTATATATAATAATTAGGATCTAAATCTAACCTTATATATTTCCTTATGCTAAATCTGTGTGCTGTTTCATACACTTAGGGAATAATGTTTCCTAATTATATTGAAAATAAAATGTCAGCATTCTCAGTTTTTGTTTTTGCTTTTTAAAATTATATCTTTAAGAGAAATTGATCAAGCGGTCTTTAAATTTTCTTGAAAGTTCAAGTGACCTGTATTTGTTCACTTCAAATAGTATTGTCTCTTTCTTTGCTTAGGAGGAAGAAAATTACAGAGAAGAGGGAGATCCTAGAACAAGAGCATCAGATCCACAATCTCCTCCTCAAGTGTCTCGTCATAAATCACACTACCGTAATCGGGAACACTTTGCCACTATACGGACAGCATCACTGGTAATATTTCTTCCCTTGAATTAGAAATAACATTTCTGAGGGCCTGGGTGGCTCAGTAGGTTAAGCATTCAAGTCTTGGTTTTGGCTCAGGTCATAATCTCACAGTTCATGAGATTAAACTCCGCATTGGACTCTGTACTGACAGCAGGGAGCCTGCTTGGGATTCTTCTCTTCCTCTCTCTCTATGTCCCTCCCCTGCTTATGTTTGCATGCTCTCTCTCTCAAATAAACATTTTTAAAAAGAGAAATACATTTTTCATTTTATACTGTGGCGCCTATACTCCAGTATAACTATGTCTTATTTTTTTGTATCTGGAGTTTATTTTGTAAAAAACCCATTCAACATTTCAATGCCTCTTATAAGATTCTATATAGAATACTCTGAGAGATATTAAACTAGTAATGTCTTCAAGCTATACAGAGAAAACTAGTATGTTAGAATATATGAAATGCTTAAGAGGACTAGAAGGTACTAAATAGGAATTCAGATTACTTTTGGTTTGTGGCATAAAGGAAATATTTATAAAAGAAATTGTTTGAGCTTTTAATAATTAGTTGGTTTTAGGCACAGAGAGGAAGAAAAATGTTATTTCCACATAAGAGTGAACAATAAGGAAATACTGAGGCTAACCAAAATAGGGGGAATGTTTGAGAAATGGCAAGTAATTCAATTTGATGTATTCAAAAATGTAGTTCTTTTGAGTTCCCAAATAACAATAAAAAATGCATTATGGGGGTGACTGGCTGGCTCAGTTGGTAGAGCATGCAACTCTTTTCTCAGGGCTCTGAGTTTGAGCCCCATGCTGGGTGTGGAGATTGCCTTTTAAAAAAAGAAAAAAAAGAGTATGGCGGTGCCTGGGTGGCTCAGTTGGTTAAACGTCCCAACTCTTGATGATTTTGGCTCAGGTCATGATATCAAGGCTCGTGAGATGGACCTCCTTATTGGGTTCTGCATGATAGTGTGGAGCCTGCTTGGGATTCTGTCTCTCCATTCTCTGCCCCTTCCCTGTTTGTGCTATCTCTCTCAGAATAAATAAATGAATTTAAAAAAAGGATTATATATCAACAAGGATGTTGTAGTGGGGTGCTTATTACCCTTATTGGTCAGATTAAATAGAACCAAAATATGATAAAAAGGATACTGTGGATAAAAAGAAATTAGATTAAGATATCATAGGAAAAGTAGGCTGTTAGAAAATATGACAGGAAGTAAAAAAGATGTTTCTAAGGAAAAGTTACCTGAGTTATCAACTACGTAAGCAGACTTTATAAATCCCATGCAGTGGCCCAGGAATCTGAATGACATAATGCCATCACCCATACTGGGTGTAGAAATTACTTATAACAAAAGAAAAATTTTTTTAATGATTAATTTTAGCTCAATTTAAAAATCCAATTTCTACATGTTTTTCTTTATAATCAGTACCTTATGTATCCTGTCTAGGAAATATTTGTTTACTCAAGTTAATGACGGTGGCCCCATGTTTGTTTTTGCTTTAGGATTCTGAGTTTTATGTTTAGGTCCAATGATTCTTTTCAGAATAATTTTTGTATATGGAATGATATATGAGCCAAGGTTTATTTCTTTATTTTGTATACAGAGAGCCAGTTGTTTCAGCAGGATTTTTTTTTTAGAGAGTGTGAGCTGGGAAGGGGCAGAGAGAGAGAGAGAATCCTAAGCCAGCTCCATACCCAGCACAGAGCCTGACTTGGGGCTTGATCTCCCAAACTGAACCATGAGATCATGACCTAAGCCAAAATCAAGAGTCTGAAGTTTAACTGACTGAGCCACTCAGGTGCTTGTCAGCAGGATTTGTTAAAAAAAAAAAAAAAAAAAAAAAACCCACTTTCCTCTTTTAATTAATTTGACTTTTTCGTAGAAAATCCAATGAACTATGTATGGCTCTGTTTCTAGATTTTATTCTGTTCCTTTGATTTATTCAGCCTGTCCTTACACTAATACCACTCTGTTTTGGTTGCTAAAGTGTACGTCTTCTAACTTTTTTATCCCCATCAAGATTATTTTGGCTATTACTGATTTTTTACATTCCCATATAAACTTTGAAACCAACTTGTTTATTTCTTTAAACGCCTACTGGAAATTTAATTGAAAACTGCTAACTGGGATCTCTTTTATTAATTGCCTATTTCACAGCAGAGTGGTCTAAAATGCTTTTGAAAGAAATATATTGCTTTATGTTATTCTTTTCTCTCCATGGTTTGTATGTCTAGGTTACAAGGCAAATGCAAGAACATGAGCAGGACTCTGAGCTTAGAGAACAGATGTCTGGCTACAAGAGAATGAGGCGGCAACATCAAAAGCAACTAATGACTCTGGAAAATAAGCTAAAGGCTGAGATGGATGAACATCGCCTCAGATTAGACAAAGATCTTGAAACTCAGCGTAACAATTTTGCTGCAGAGATGGAGAAACTTATCAAAAAACATCAGGCTGCTATGGAAAAAGAGGTAATTGATTCAGTATTATTAATTTGTGATCATCCCAGAATTAAACAGGGTAACATTTTGATGTTAGAGAATCTCTTCCTCAGAACCAAGCAGATCAATTGGGGAAAGGGAGAGACATTTATATAATGTGTATAGTATGAAGTACTGAGTCTGGGAACCAATAGACATGGGATTGTTTTCTGATACTTGATAGATTAATAGTGTCACAGTGGGTAAATCATTCAACCTTTCTGGGTCTCAGCTACTCTGGTTTTCTGAAGAGTTTGATAATTCACCTATCAGAAATGTGGTTCAGGTCTTAAAAAATCATTCTTTATTCTCTTTCCTGTGTATTTTTTGGAAACCTTTCTTAAATTTATATCAGCATTTTTATATCAGACAATAATTAAGAATTAATATATAGAGAGAATGTTAGAGATAATAAATTAAGAGATTCAGTTAAGGTTAAGTCCATATTTTTATTTAGAAATAAATGTCATTCTACTGTACAATAAGAGTGCATTTTTTAGGATTCATGTTTTGTGAAACCTTTTCTTCTAAAGGTTTTTGATGTCCCTTCAGTTTCATTTTATTTTAATAGTCACGTTTGTCAAGTAAAATGTAAGCTTCTCAGTAAATTCACAGAATGTCTTCAGATATGTTTGGCTAGTCCACATTGAGGCTCCTTCAATGCTACTTGTTCATAGCAGTGTCAGAGCCACCCTGTTCATCCTTCCTCTCCCCCAAAAAAGAACCACTATCTCATAATAGTAGAGCATTTAACAAAATTATTTATGATGTAAATAAGTATTTGATTTTGAAATAATTTGGTGAAAAGAAAACTATCCTATTGGGCATTGGGTAGTATTTTCAATAACTTAGGAAGAGGTAGATTCTAACATATTTAGGAAAGCAGTTTATGAAACAGGATGTAGAGTATGATTACAAATTTGTTTTAAAACTATATATGCATAGAAAAAATTAGGACGGCTATGTACCAAAATGTTTATATTTGTTATCCCTTGGAGTGAAAGATTTTCCTTCTTTGTGTTTTTCTGTACTTTGTAAGTGTTCTACACTGATTATGCATTGCATGTATAATCAGAAATAAGGCGTGCTTGACTGGCTCAGTCAGTGGAGCATGCAACTCTTGATCTTAGGGTTGTAGGTTCAAGCCCCATGTTGGGTGTAGAGATTTCTTAATAAAATTAAAAAGTAAATAACAAATAAAAATAAAAAAAATAGTATGATGCATATCTTATATTTAATATTTTTATATTATTATATAATAAAAGGTCAGTTTAATTTGAAGAAGTCAACCAACATAAGAAGTCATGATTGAATTATATTTATAGATAAATGTGTGTTTGTTTTGTTTTATTGGAGAACATACTCGTATTAAATGGGAAAAGGTGTAAACATCCTGACCCTATACAAGATCAATATTTTATTTTGTTTATTTATTTTAGAGAGAGAAAGTGTATGAGCAGGGGAGAGGGGTGGGGATGAGGGGGAGAGAGAGAAAATATCTTATGCAGGCTCCATGCTCAGCACAGAGCCTGCCATGGGGCTCCATTTCACCACCCTAGGATCATGACCTGACCCAAAATCAGAAGTTGGATGCTCAACCAACTGAGCCACCCAGGCGTCCCCAAGATCATCATTTAAAAATTTCTTTTAATGTTTACATATTCTTGAGAGAGAGAGAGAGAGAGAGAGAGAGAGAGAGACAGTGGTGGAAGGGCAGAGAGAGAGAGAGAGAGAGAGAGAGAGACCTAGAATCAGAAGCAGGCTCCGGGCTCAGAGCTGTCAGCACAGAGCCTGATGTCGGGCTTGAGCCCACAAACTGTGAGATCATGACCTGAGCTGAAATAAGACACTCAACCGACTGAGCCACTCGGGCTCCCCTAAGATCCTTATTTTAAAGACAGATTCCATTTTATTGGTTCTCTGAAATTCAGATAAGGATGCTGAGTAGCAGTTACGAAAAATTTGGGGAGGGGTTCCTGAGTGGCTCACTCAGTTAAGTGTCTGACTCTTCAATTTCAGCTCAGGTCATGATCTCTTAGTGAGATTAAGCCCCATGTGGGGCTCTGTGCTGAGCATGGTGCCTGCTTAGGATTTCTCCTCTTTTTCTGCCCCTTCTTCGCTTATGTGCGTACTCGTGCTCACGCTCTCTCTCTCAAATAAACTTTAAAAAGTTACTTTGTTGGTTTTTCTCATTTTGGTAATACTTATGCTGATTTTCTACACTTGATCTTAGCCAAAAGGCCAAAAAGCAATGCTAATTTTCTATTCTTGGGAGAAAATGGCATCTTTGGTAATATGTATTAAACTGCTGATTTGAATCTACCAACTTAACTATTTGATCCATTTTTAAAACTTCCTATAGGCTAAAGTGATGGCCAATGAGGAGAAGAAATTTCAGCAACATATTCAGGCCCAACAGAAGAAAGAATTGAATAGCTTTTTGGAGTCCCAGAAAAGAGAATATAAACTTCGAAAAGAACAGCTTAAGGAGGTATTTATTTTACAAACATTTTCAAGCCAGTTATCTCCTTAGTGATTGTATGTGATGTTGATCAACTCATAGAGCCAGATAAAATATTCTTTTATTGTTTGTCACCCTGAAATGTTGTAATGGTTTGAATGAAGTCATTGATTATAATCAATTACTCTTCAGTGAACTGAGATCCTCAGTTGAGTAGGGTCTATAAAGAATCATCTCCTGAAAATAGAAGTTATTTTATTTATAATAGCTTTTGTAAGCACTTACTAAGTAACTGACTGAATAGAAATAAAAATATGTGAGTTTTGAAAAACCACACATTCTTTCTTATAAGAAAACTATTCCTGGGGCACATGGCTGGTTCAGTTGGAAGAGCATGTGATTCTTGATCTCAGGGCCATGAGTTTGAGCCCCATACTGGGTGTAGAGATTACTTAAATAAATAAATTTTAAATATAGGACAAAATAAGGGACGCCTGGGTGGCCCAGTCAATTAAGCATCCAACTTTGGCTCAGGTCATGATCTCACAGTTTGTGAATTTGAGCCCCACATTGGGCTCTGTGCTGACAGCTCAGAGCCTAGAGCCTGCTTCGGATTCTGTGTCTCCCTCTCTCTCTCTGCCCCTCCCCTGCTCACACTCTGTTCTCTCTCTCAAAATATAAGTATTAAAAAAATTAAAAATAAATAAAAATAAGACAAAATAAAATAAAAAGAAATAAAAGTAAACCATGCCTGGGGGACCTGGCTGGCTCAATTGGTAGAACATGTGACTCTTGATCTCAGGGTTGTAAGTTCAAGCCCCATGTTGGTTACAGAGATTACTTAAAAATAAAATCTTAAAAACAAAGGCCTTATTTTGGCTCAGATATTACAGTAATTTGTTCTTGTTAAATTTTAACATAGAGTAAGAGGATAAGCATCTTTGCTCATCACATTTTTTTTAATAGAACGTGATTATTTCTTGATGGCTACATGTTTTATATTTGTCCCGTTTTTTAAAGCTTATTTATTTATTTTGAGAGAGAGTAAGCTAAAGTGGGGGAGGGTGGAGAGAGAGGGAGACACAGAATCCTAAGCTGGCTCTGCACTGAAAGTGTAGAGCTTGACGTAGGGCTTGAACTCATGAACCATGAGATCATGACCTGAGTCAAAATGAAGAGTTGAACACTTAGCCACCCAGGTGCTGAGCCACCCAGGCGCCCCTTATTTGCCCTTTATGTGCTGCTTTCTTTAACTTATTTTATTTTATTTTTTTTATGTTTTTATTTATTTTTGAGAGAGAGAGACAGCATGAGCAGGGGAGGGGCAGAGAGAGAGGGAGACACAGGATCTGAAGACAGGCTCCAGGCTCTGCGCTAGCTGTCAGCACAGAGCTGACGCGGGGCTCAAACCCATGAACTGTGAGATCATGACCTGAGCCGAAGCCAGACGCTTAACCGACTGAGCCACCCAGGCGCCCCTTTTAACTTCTTTTAAAAGTAGATGTAATCTGTCTTGCTCTTAGGCACTATCTGACAGGGGATAACTATTGCAGTACAGAAAAATGGTATGTCTCAATTTTCACCCCCTCTTACAGACTGAAATTTTTAGTTCATAGAATTAATTATTGGCACACTGATAAATTAATTGATTTTTGTAAAAAAAAAAACCTAATCTCTTTGATGTTAATGTTTTTATGCGTATAGGAATTTGCCTTAAAATGAGATATATAAGTCTTACTATGAACCTATTATTGGTACAAAGACTTACTACAAATACCCTGCCAAGTGAGCTTCACTGACAATATTTTTCCTACTGTAAATGGTGTAATCTGGCAACATATTCCCATGACTATATTATAGGAGTCAAACTCTGAACTAGAACATTGGGTTTGAGAAAGGTTATAAATAGGATTCCCAATTGTAAATAAATACCCAACAACATAAAATTTCCCAGTGCAATAAGAGTTGAGTGTTAAGGGTATATTAGTTTAATCTTTTAGGTATATAACGTATGTATGTGAACCTGTGTGTGTGTGTTCATTCAGAATAATGATTCTCAGTATAGAGGAAGGGACATACTAGAGTTTTGGTGGAGAAGTTTCGTGGCAGAAGACTTTGAGAAAGATACTGTATATGTGGCTTAAGTATTTGATATCTTGTAAACTAAAGTTATAAAGAATTGATCTCTTTCTTGAATAACAGGGGAGGGAGCATAAGATTTGTAGTCTGTGAAAAATCAACTTATACTTAGGAATGATGGCTGATTTGTTTTCTCTGCAATATAGATTTTTTTTTAGGTTGAAAATATACTAGGTTTAGCATCCTAGGGTTTGTCTCATTGAGTGTATCATGAATGTTCTCATCTTGCCCAATATAAATGCATTTTCATTTAAATAGTTTGTAAAATGATGTTTAAAATGCCGTAGAGGCACACTTGGGGGGCTCAGTTGGTTAAGTGTTCTGACTGGATTTTGGCTCAGGTCATGATCTCACAGTTCATGAGTTCAAGCCGTCTGTCAGGCTCTGCACAGTGCAGAGCCTGCTTGGGATTCTCCCTCTCTCTTCCTTCCTCTCTCTCTCTATGTCCCCCTCCCTCACGTGCACAGGCTTGCTCTTTGTCTCTCAAAAAGACATAAACTTAAAAAATAAATAAATAAAATGCTGTAGAATACCATTGGTTTTGATTTGTTTAGTGGTATTATGATGCCAACTGTTAAATACCACTCATAAAGACCGTCTCTGTTCTCCCATAGGTTTGTTGATTTTCCATTTAATTTCCAAGTCCTTTATATTGAGTACATCCATAATCTTGCCAAGTGCTTGATACTTAGAATGTCTAAAACCAAGTGAGACACAACTATTTTAGCCCTAGCTTTAATTTATGTATGATTTTCACCTGAAAGCACTGCGTTCTGTCTCTCCTTGGGAAGGATTTAAAGAAAGATATGTTTTACTTCATTTACCAATTATTATGTACTTTTGAGTCATCATACATGTAGCTATGCAAAACCAAAATGTATGCATGTTTTCTAATGTATTTTTCTGTTTCCTGTCCTACTTCACTGGTAACTCAAGAAAAAGGAAACTATTTACCTAACTCCTTAAGGTCATTCTGCTGCTTGAGCATTAGGGAGGCTACAAATTAAGTACCTTATTTAATGTCTTTTTTCTTTTTTTTTTTAATATTTATTTATTTTTGGGAGAGTGCATTTGGGAAAAGGGCAGAGAGAGGGGGACAGAGAATCTGAAAGGGGCCATGTGCTGACAGGGTGACAGCAGCAAGCGCCAGTGTGGGGTCTTAAATTCAGGAACTGCGAGATCATGACCTGGGCCAAAGTCAGACGCTCAACTGACTGAGCCGACCAGGTGCCCCAATTTTTATGTATTTGGATCTGAGTTGTTTTTTTGTTGTCAGGAACTGAATGAAAACCAGAGCACCCCAAAAAAAGAAAAACAAGAGTGGCTTTCAAAGCAGAAGGAGAATATACAACATTTCCAAGCAGAAGAAGAGGCTAATCTTCTTCGACGACAGAGGCAATACCTAGAGCTGGAGTGCCGTCGCTTCAAGAGAAGAATGTTACTTGGACGCCATAACTTGGAGCAGGACCTTGTCAGGGAGGTACGTTTGTGATGTGAAATTAGAAATAAGTCCCATCACATCCCAGTTATAAGGCCTCCACACTCGTTAATTCCCTCTGCCTAAATCCTTCTTCTCTAGATACCCAATCTACATAGCTTGCTTTCTCCCCTCTCCCTTCTTTAAAGGTTCTTCTCTGTACTTCTTTTCTTATACCTACATACTTTTGAGGGGAAGTCTTTTTTCGCAACTAGAATGGAAGTTATAGGAACTCATAGATTTTGTTCAGGTCTTTCTATCCCTACTGTCTGGCCCATAATAGGTATTCAATAAATATTTATTAAATAAATAATATTTACTTATTTATTCATGAATGAAGGAAGGTATTCCATAAATATTAAATAAATAATGTTTATTATTTATCCATGAATGAAGTATTAATTTTTAAATATGAGAAAATTAATTGGATAATTTATGGCTTTTGATCTGAAATGAGTGCCATGAATTGTGTGTTATCATTTAACACATTGTTATAATCATACATTTATTAACTGGTAAAGTGTAGAAACTCTTATCAAAATGAAAACAATTGTTTTTATTATCAGGGATACCTGTGAGCATAGATAAATATATTTCCAAGATGGCTTAATATAAGCTTCAAGTTTAGCATAACTGTTCAAATTGAGTAATAATTAAAGAAATTGAAATTAAAACAGTTGCATCAATTAGATAAGAACAATTAAAAAGACTGGTAATATGGGGAAATGGGCAGTGTTGGTAAGTATAAAGTATAAACTGATACTTCATTTTGGAGTATAATTCAGTAATAGGTTTTAAAATTTAATATGCACCTATGTTTTTGCCAAATCCACTTCTGGAACTGTATCCTAAAGAAATAATAACATGATTATATGATGTATCATGCCATGGATATTTACTGAAAATTTGTTTAAAGCAGAATAATGGAAAAATTATGGAATTGCAAAGCAGAAACTATTGAAACTTAAAAAACATTTTTTTAAATGTTTACTTATTTTTGAGAGAAAGAGAGATAGAACGTGAGTGGGAGAGGGGCAGAGAGAAACCAAGACACAGAATCTGAAGCAGGTTCCAGGCTCTGAACTGTCAGCACAGAGCCTGATGAGGGGCTTAAACCCACAGACTGCGAGAGCATGACCTGAGCTGAAGTCAGACAACTGACTGAACCACCCAAGCGTCCCTTACTATTGAAACTTTAAAAAAAAAAAAAAAAGGATCTTTATGTACCAATCTGGTCAGGATATACGTCCATTATATTTTTAGGTGAAGAAAGCACATTACAAGCCTATAATGTATGCTGGTATTCAGTTTTAAAACTGTAGGTTTTGTATGATAGATGTGTCATGATAAGCGGGGGGGGTATTTGGGAAACATTTGCACCAAATTCTTGGCCTCTGGAGAAAGGGCAAAGGAGGCAAGTTTCATTTCTACACTTCTATGGTGTGGGTGTGGGTGTGGTATGTGATACACTTGTTCCTTTTAATCTGAAAAAAATTTATTGAGCGTGATGTGCTAGGTATTATTCTGAGAACTTCCCGTTTATGAACTTGTTTCATCCTCACATTAAATCTCTGAAATACCTATATTATCTCCATTTGAGAAGTAATGAAGCTGAAGCCAAGAGTTTAAATAACTAACCCAGTAACCCAACTTACTACTCATCAGTAGCAGAACTATGATTTAAAATACAGGCAGCCTAGCTCTGAAGTCCATGTTCTTAACCACTACACTACATTGGGTATACTGCATGTAATAGACTTGAATAGCATACTTTGAAAAAATTCAGTGAATGACTTACGAACTCTCTTCAAATATAAAATTAGGAAACAATAAAGGAAAGAGGGAAGGACATTAAACCTCTTGAGATAGATTTGATTGCTTTTAAAGTTACTGCATAAGGTAGTGTTAATGAATAGTAAATGAACAGTATAAGGAAATTTGTGCTACTATTTATTTACTGGAGTAAATATCATAAAACTCTAAATACTCTGCAGCCATTATTAAATCAGAGGATTACATCTATTTTTTGGTTATTCGGTTTCTTAGGATTTTTTTTTCCCAGCATCATACAGAAGTAAATTATACCTTTGTCTTTTGTGTTATGGATTAGGAGTTAAATAAAAGGCAGACTCAAAAGGACTTAGAGCATGCCATGCTACTGCGACAGCATGAATCCATGCAAGAACTGGAGTTCCGTCACCTCAACACCATACAGAAGATGCGCTGTGAGTTGATCAGACTGCAGCATCAGACTGAGCTCACGAACCAGCTGGAATATAACAAACGAAGAGAACGAGAACTAAGGCGAAAGCATGTCATGGAGGTTCGACAACAGCCTAAGAGTCTGAAGGTACCTTTAACCTAAGCTTTTTGATAAAGGGGAAAAGAGATAAAAGGCACCCATAAAAGTTCATAAAAGTCAAGAGGTCTGGCATAAAGAATTGAATAAACCTTTTTCTTTTCATTTTAAGAATGTTTGGGTAGTTTTAATGTGGAGTGCCCATAGCTGTAGATATCTTGCTTATGTATTTTTCAGCATTGTACCAAAACTTTTGACTGGGAAGTGCCATAAACACAAATCAAAATTCTTATTTTAAATGTACCCAAATGTCCAATGCTGATATTACAATCTACACATTAACATGTTAACCTGTTATCTTCTCTCTGTTGTCCCATGTAATACAGTTTTGGAATCTTATTTCCTCTAAGTATGATTTGTTTCTAGAAAAGGCACTAAGTTCTTAATCAGCACAGAAGCCAATGAATGAAAAATGCTTTTTTACCCCTCTCCCTTCATTGTCTTTACTTTGTAAGAGGAACAAGGGAGCCATCACAGTGTTACTCCCAGTCTGCTTGCTTTCTTTAGTAGTGTAGGTAAAACCATGGCATAGGTAGTTGGGGGGTATATTTTTTAATTAGCATATCAGGGTAAAGCAAATTGTTATATGCCTCCCCCTCCAAAATAAGGAAAAACAAATGTTGATATATATAATACAAAGGACTTTAAATTTTGTATGTACTTTGAATACAGGAATTCGTTCACATAGTATGAAACATGTACTTCCCTTAATGTGCATCACCCATTTAGCCCATTCCCTCTATACCTTGCCCCATAACTTTTGTTTGACCTTTAAAAGGTTAGTTAACTTGACTGACTTTCAGGTTTTTGCTAAGAATATTTCTACCTAGTTTATTTCCTTAAGGAAAAGATAATTTTATAAAATAATATGAGCCAGTTACTAATAACCCTGCTTTTGTGGAATCTGTCATATGCTGTATAGTTGGAGGTTGGTATTTTAAAAAATTTAAGCAAAGTGTTTCAGATAAGGAAGAGAGTTAAATATCCTTATTTTCTGCCTCAGAGATTTGATAAAATATTGTCTGGCCAATAAAATACTTTGCTATACTTAATGCATGAGAAGAAATTTTTATTTTATGTCATTAATAGATATATACTGTAATCAAAGCTAATTTTAATATTTACTCATTAAATTTACTAATGAAATAATGACTATTGCTTGAAGTCCTGTGATAAACGAGGTTCTTGATATTTTAATGTTTTGAATTAGAGCTATTATTTTTAAAATGCGTAGAATTCAGTGGTTTGACCCAGTAGCCAAATGCAAAACTACCTGCAACGTTATGATCTGATCTTTTTGTTTTGCTTCTCCCTTTCTCCTAGCAGCCTTTGTTTTAATGGAAGTCTAAGATATAACAAATGCCAAATGTTAAAAATATATGCATCTATTTTTTTCTTCCCAGTCTAAAGAACTCCAAATAAAAAAACAGTTTCAGGATACCTGCAAAATCCAAACCAGACAGTACAAAGCATTAAGAAATCACCTACTGGAGACTACACCAAAGAGTGAGCACAAAGCTGTTCTCAAACGGCTCAAGGAGGAGCAGACCCGGAAGTTAGCCATCTTGGCTGAGCAGTATGACCACAGCATTAATGAAATGCTCTCCACACAAGCTGTGAGTTTGTTTTATTTAGGCAGATTAAATTTAGTATTCCTTTCTTTCTACCATCAATGAAATCCCAGCAATTAAAATACTAGTTGGAAATGATGGTTTTCTTACAGCTTGGGAAATAATAGTGATGGTCCATATTCTTCCTTCTCTGAGCATTGCTTGGAAGTATGCATGATGTATGCAGAATTCTTATAAATACATTTAGATATGAAGATTTATTTATTTATTTATTTATTCATTCATTCATTCATTCATAAAGTCTTCCCAGAGAGGGGCACCTGGGTGGCTCAGTCAGTTAAGTGTCCTACTTCAGCGTAGGTCATGTTCTCACTATTCCCATTCCGCAGTTCAAGCTGCGCATTGGGCTCTGTGCCGACAGCTCAGAGCCTGGAGCCTGTTTGAGATTCTGTATCTCGCTTTCTCTCCGCCCCTCCCCCACTCACGCTCTGTGTGTGTGTGTGTGTGTGTGTGTGTGTGTGTGTGTGTGTGTGTGTGTCTCTTTCTCTCTCTCAAAAATAAATAAATATTAAGGGGCGCCTGGGTGGCTCAGTTGGTTGGGTGTCCAACTTTGGCTCAGGTCATGGTCTCATGGTTCATGAGTTTGGGCCCTACATTTGGGCTCTGTGCTGGCAGCCTGGAGCCTGCTTCCAATTTTGTATCTCCTTCTCTCTGCCCCTCCCCAGCTCATACTCTGTCTCTCTCTCAAAAATAGATAAACATTAAAAAAATTTTTTAAGTCTTCCCAGAAAAATTTTTCTTTATTAAAATTTTTATTTATTTTGAGAGAGTCAAAGAGAGCATACATATGCGTGTGCGTGTGCGCACACAGACACACGCAAGCAAGTCAGGGAAAGGTAGAGAGAGATTCCTAAGCAAGCTCTGCTATGTCAGCAGATCCCCCTCTTAAGGCTGGAACTGATGAACTGTGAGATCATGACCTGAGCTTAAATCAAGAGTTGGATGCTTAACTAGCTGAGCCACCAAGTGCCCCAGACATAAAATTTTTTTGGTTTGCTTTTTAAGTTTATTACTTATTTTGGGGCGCCTGGGTGGCTCAGTCGGTTGAGCCTCCGACTTCGGCTCAGGTCAGATCTCACGTTCGTGGGTTCGAGCCCCGCGTCAGGCTCTGTGCTGACAGCTACCTCAGAGCCTGGAGCCTGCGTCCAATTCTGTGTGTCTCTCTCTCTCTGCCCCTCCCCGCTCATGCTCTGAATCTCTCGGTCTCAAAAATAAATAAAACATTAAAAAAATTTAAAAAAAAAAGAATTTTTAAAAAAAAAGTTTATTACTTATTTTGAGAGAGAGTGAGCAAGTGTACAAGCACGAGTGGGGGGTGCAGGAGAGAGAGAGAGAATCCCAAGCAGGCTCTGCACTGTCGGCACAGATGTTGATTCAGGGCTCAAACTCACTAACCGTGAGATCATGACCAAGAGTTGGATGCTCTACCGACTGAGCCACCCAGGTGCCTCTAGACAATAAGTTTTAAAACAAGCTCTCTGCCAGTGCCTCTTAGCACATACCTGTTTAGTCTTATCCAAAAAGCATATGAAGATTGGAACAGCAGCTTTGTTAGGTAGTGGACAAAATGTAGTACTATATTTGGAATCCAAATGGTAACATTTGAATAGAAATAGAGAAGATTTTCTATATATATTTTGTAAACATATTTGTATTTGTAAAAAATATTTTAAGATATTTTAAAAGATTTTTTAAAGTCTATAGGTCAGGAAGCAAAATTGAGGATATTATGTGGGTACTTATATAGCTATTTAAAAATGTAACTATTTCAAATGTAAAAACCATTCTTTTTTTTAATTTTCATTTGTTTTTGAGACAGAGAGAGAATGGGCATGAGAGGGGGAGGGGCAGAGAGACAGGGAGACACAGATTCAGAAGCAGGCTCCAGGCTCTGAGCTGTCAGCACAGAGCCCGATGTGGGGCCTGAACCCACGAACATGAGATCATTGAGCCGAAGTCAGAGGCTTAACCGACTGAGCTACCTGGGCTCCCTGTAAAAACCATTCTTAACTAGTGGAGTATATAAAAAAATTAAAGCAAAAAACCCAGCTGTTGCCCAGTTTTGGCCAGGAAGCTGTTTGCTGGTCCCTTTGCTCTAGTGATTTCATTGGAGAGTAAACATTCAGAGTCCTATTATCTGGTCAGATTCTAGATTTTTCTTATGAAAAATATGGTCATTTAAGCATCCTCCAAAGAGCTTTTAAAAGCTTTGTCTTCTTGAAGATAAAGGTTAGTAGGCCTTCCTTTTTCAGAGATATTTACTCCACAACATGAGAGAGAAATATCCTGCAAAATAGTAGTCTGTCTTCTCTCACACCTCCTCTTTTTCAGAGGTCAGGAATAGAGAGCTCACATCAGGATATGTTTGTTTTCCTTCTCTCTTTCAGCTACGTTTGGATGAAGCACAGGAAGCGGAGTGCCAGGTTTTGAAGATGCAGCTGCAGCAGGAACTGGAGCTATTGAATGCGTACCAGAGCAAAATCAAGATGCAAGCCGAGGCCCAACATGATCGGGAGCTTCGAGAGCTTGAACAGAGGGTCTCCCTCCGTAGAGCACTCTTAGAACAAAAGGTATAAGTAATATGAGGAAGGTAATTGTGCTAGTGTTTTCTTTTAGCAGAAGCATTTTGTAATTTTTTTTCGTATTGACAGGTGGCATTGGATTGTTTTCATAATACCATATTTCCTAAGTTCTTATTTTGGTTGTGTTTTTCTTTTTTCTTTAAAATTATTGATTTGGGTGCCTGGATGGCTCGCTCAGTTAAGCATCCGACTCTCGGTTTGGGCTCAGGTCATGATCTCACAGTTAGTGAGTTTGAACCCTGCATCGGGCTCTGCTCTGAAAGCATGGAGGCCGCTTGGGACTTCTGTCTTCTTCTCTCCATGCCCCTCCCATGGCTTGTTCTCTTTCTTAAAAAATAAATAGGGGCCTGGGTGGCTCCAGCTCAGGTCATGATCTCCCAGTTCGTGGGTTTGAGCGCCACGTCAGGCTCTGTGCTGACAGCTAGCTCAAAGCTTGGAGCCTGCTTCAGATTCTGTGTCTCCCTCTCTCTCTGGCCCTCCCCTGCCTGTGCTGTCTTTGTCTCTCAAAAATAAAAAACATTAAAATTTTTTAAATAAATATATACATATTAAAAATAAAATTGTTGATCTAATAATTAACCTTATAATTATTGACTTCTTAACATCAAGGAAATACAATTAAGAAGTAATTGCCAGAGGAAGGAATATGGGATTCTGTGAAGATGGTTGAATTGGGAGAGAGTAGTTCTTGCTCCGTACTCCTCACTTCTTTTGTATACCTAGCCCAAGTTAAGGAGATTGGAGAAAAACTGGATAGTGAAGAAACAGAACATTAGTAATTGCCTGGGAGAAGCAGGAATGAAGCATCAGGAATATATACTTGGACATCTTGAGCCTGTAACTATACTGATTGATGGAAGATTATTAGAGGACAGGAGGTAAAACCAATTCGACACAGGTGAAAAATCAGGCTGAAAACATTATTTCTAGATGTATCTTCATTTATTTATTTTTTACTGATTCTTTGTCAACTAGAATCTCCAAATTCATTTCATCCCTTAAGGTCGTAAAGCTGTATATGTGTGTTTTGAGGAAAGGCTGATGGGCAGGAGATTTTTGAGAGATAAAGAGGGAAAAAAAGCATTTGTTTTCGGAAGTATAGGTAACCCTTAAACAACGTGGGGGTTAGGGGCTGTGAAAACCCATGCAGTTGAAGATTTGTGCATAACTTTTCTTAACACATTATGAAATTGACCGGAAGCTTTACTACCAATAACATAAATAGTTGATTAACACATATTTTGTATGTTATATGTATTATATACTGTATTCTTATAACATAGTAAGCTAGAGAAAATAAAATATTCTTTTTTTTATGTTTATTTTTTTGAGAGAGCCTAAGTTGGGGAAGGGCGTGGAGAGGGGGTGCCAATGGATCCAAAGCGGGCTCTACACTGACAGCAGCAAGCCAGATGTGGGCTTGAACTTGTAAACCACGAGATCGTGACCTGAGCCAAAGTCAGAAGCTCAACCAACTGAGCCACCTAGGTGCCCCGAGAAAAGAAAATATTATTAAGAAAACCATAAGGTAGAGAAAATACATTTACAGTACTGTACTATATTTACTGGAAAAAACCCACATGTAAGGGGATCCATGTCAATCACACTTTCGTGTTGTTTAAGGGGCATTTGTAGGTGAATATCAGTTGTATCCAGGACTCAGAGCTGTGTTCAAGAATTCCTGGGCCATAAGCTCCCAACAGCTGGTATAGTCATAGGTCCACTGTAAGTGAAGACTTGGCTAAGGTCTTGCCCAATGAAAGTTGTCATTGTTTTTGGATAAAAATACAATGCCTTCTTATATTTAAAAGGATAGTCTTAAAAAATCCACTAAGAAGTTACTATTTCCCTGAGACAGCTGTCTTTATTACTGGCTTCTCTGAAAGGTACTCATCTCTATACATTATCTCAGTTGTGTTTCTTATTCAAGATGAGAAACACAGAACAAACACATATAAAATTTAAGAAAAACCTGGTTTGGTGGCATGTGGGTGGCTCTGTTCAGTAAGTGTCTAACTCTGGATTTTGGCTCAAGTCATGATCTCACAGTTTATGGGTTTGAGCCCCTCATCAAGCTCTATGCTGGATTCTCTCTCCTCTCTCTGCCCCTCCCCTGCTGTGCTTTCTTTGTCTCTCAAACAAACTTTAAAAGAAAAATCTAGGGGCGCCTGGGTGGCTCAGTTGGTTGAGCATCCAGCTTCAGCTCACGTCATGATCTCATGGTTCGTGGGTTCGAGACCCACATCGGGCTCTGTGCTGACAGTTAGCTCAGAGCCTGGGGCCTGCTTCAGATTCTGTTATCTCCCTCTCTCTGTGACCCTCCCCTGCTCGCACTGTCTCTGTCTCTCCAAAATAAATAAAAACCATTAAAAAATGTAAAAGAAAAATCTAGTTTGTGCCATGTACAGATATTGTAAATCTGACTCCAATTTGAATGTTTAAAATTCAGTCTAGGTGGCGAGGATGTGGAGAAACAGGCACCCTCCTACACTGTTGGTGGGAATGTAAACTGATACAGCCGCTCTGGAAAACAGTGTGGAGGTTCCTCAAAAAACTATCAGTAGAATTCCCCTGTGACCCAGCAGTAGCACTGCTGGGGATCTACCTAAGGGATACAGAGATGCTGATGCATAGGGGCACATGTACCCCAGTGTTCATAGCAGCACTTTCAACAATAGCCAAATCATAGAAAGAGCCTAAATTTCCATCAACTGATGAATGGATAAAGAAGATGTGGGGTGTGTATGTATATATATATATATATATATATATATATATGTATATATATATATGTATATATATGTATATGTATATATGTATATATATAATACACACACACACAATGGAATACTACATGGTAATGAGAAAGAATGAAATCTGGCCATTTGTAGCAAAATGGATGGACCTAGAGGGAGTCATGCTAAGCAAAATAAGTCTGGCAGAGAAGGACAAATACCATATGTTGTCACTCAGTGGTCTAACAGGAGAAACGTAATGGAGGACCATGGGAATGGGAAAGGTGGGGAAAAGAGTTGGGGAGAGGAAGTGAGGCAAATCATGAGAGACCTTTGAATGCTGAGAACAAACTGAGAGCTGAAGAGGAAGAGGGGAAAGGGAAGGGGGTTGATGGTCATGGAGAGGGCACGTGTGGGGAAGAGCACTGGACGTTATATGGAAACCAATGTGGTAGTAAATTATATAAAAAAATAAAATAAAATTCAGTCTAAAGTTCAGTCTCTTATGCTTCAAAATTATCACTGAAAGGAAAACTTCTATAGTATTGTAGAAATAGTGTTGTGAAATATTGGTACTATTATATTTGTATTTTTAGCTCCACCTAGTGGTTGAGAGTTAAACAGTGCTAATTAGTATCTTAGATACAGTCTTATTTCAATATATGACCCAAAGTTTACATGTTCTACAAAGCCTGGTGTAAAACTGTACCTGTGGATGAAGATGCAGTGGTATTCTCATACACTTAGTGCATTTTGAAAAGCAACTTGGATTATATATTGAGCTTTAGAATTGTTAAGTATTTAATACTTTAATAATTTAGTATAACGAAAAGAAACCCAAAATACAGGGGGAAATATGCGTAAAAATGGTCATGATAACATACTTTATAATGGTGTAAAACACCTAACCATCTAGGTTACTGGAGGGATGGGGACAGGTAGGGGTGGAGGATGGGTTAAATGGGAGATGGGAATTAAGGATGCCACTTGTGATAAATCATTAAATCCTACATCTGAAACTAATACTCCACTGTATGTTAACTAATTGTAATTTAAATAAAAACATGGGGAAAAAATAGAACACTTCATCATCTAAAATAGAGATATAATTAAGTAATTATGGCCAAGTCAATGAAATCTTACTCAGCCATTTAAAATAATAGCTACAAAGACAATATTAATATGGGGAAATGCTTATGATACATTGATTGAAATAAAAAAGACAAATTATGCCTAAAGTCAATTGAAAGAATGCTAGAAGTGGCTGTATTAATACAGTAGATTGATTCTTTTATTGAGAACACCTGCAAGTGAGTGGGGGAGGGGCAGAGAGAGAAAGAGAGAGGAGACAAGAGAATCCCAAGCAGGAACGGCACTGTCAGTGCTGAGCCTGATGAGGGCTTGAACCCACAAACTGTGAGATCATGACCTGTGAGATCATAATCAAGAGTCAGACACTTATCTGGCTGAGCCACTCAGGTGCCCCTGTTGGTTGTTTTTCTTTTAAAAATATTACTTTGATAATGAAAAGTGCTTATGAATAGGATGATAAATAGTGCTTTGAGTTGCTGCTTGATTTTTAGGGCTAATGTTTACATTTCAAGTGAAGTGCCTGACTTTAAATTTTATTTATTTTTTAATGTTTATTTATTTTTGAGAAAGAGAAAGCATGAACAGGGGAGAGGCATAGAGAGAGGGAGACGCAGAATCTGAAGCAGGCTCCAGGCTCTGAGCTGTCAGCACAGAGCCTGATGCGGGTCTGGAACCCATGAACCTCGAGATCATGAGCTGAGCCGAAGTCAGCCGCTTAACCGACTGAGCCACCCAGACTCCCCTGGGTGCCTGGCAACTAATTACCAAGTCCACGTACCTTCTCTATAAAAACTTTGAAAATTTTTAACAGCTGTTTTTCTGCACTTTGTACCTACTGATTGTACAGATAAGAAACAGTCCTCTGAAAATAGAGGTGGAATCAGAGTTAGTTATTCATAGATGAGTAACAGTTCTGTTTGAAGATTGCTTTCAGCCTCCAAATGAACCAAAAATTGTTCCTTTTAGGTTGTTGAGACACCAACAAAGGAAGCTGCACTTGACTCACATGAGGTCTCATTACAACTTTTCTCACTCTTCCTTTACATTAAAATTTCAGCAAGATAACACAACTGTAATTGTTAAATTCCATGTAAAATTTATACATGCATGAAAAGTGGCAGTGTCTCTGAAGTATAAATGGACTTTATTATTATTATTTCGCTGAATTTTCTCTCAGTATTTTACAGCGTCAGTAACATGGTAGGTGGCTCTTTGTTTTTGTTTTTATAATTTTTTGAGGAGGAGGGCAGAAGCAGAGGGAAAATCTTAAGCAGGCTTCACACCCAGCACAGAGCCAGATTTGGGGCTTGATCTCATGACTGTGAGATTATGATTTGAGTGGAAACCAAGAGTCGGACACTAAACCGACTGAGCCACCCAGGCGCCCCTCAATATGTCACAGGACCAACAACATGGTTAGTGGGGGGTTTTTTGGTTTTGGTTTTTTTTTTAATGTTATATTTATTTTTGAGACAGAGAGAGACAAAGCATGAGCGGGGAGGGGCGGAGAAAGAGGGAGACACAGAATTAGAAGCAGGCTCCAAGCTCTGAGCTGTCAGCATAGAGCCCAACACAGGGCTCGAACCGACGAACGTGAGATCATGACCTGAGCTGAAGTGGGAGGCTTAACCGACGGAGCCACACAGGCGCCCCAGTGGTTTTTAAGTAAGAATTGACAATTGGAATATTTTATAGGACCTTTCTTTGTGGATCTGAAAATAAATAAAAATAATCACACTTGATTTTAAAGGAGATAGGTTGGAAGAGCCCTTCAAAAGTCTTAATTATGGGGGCGCCTGAGTGGCTTAGTCAGTTAAGCGTCTGGGTTTGGCTCAGATCATGATCTCACGGTTTGTGGGTTTGAGCCGCGTGTCAGGCTCTGTGCTGACAGCGAGCTCAGAGCCTGGAGCCTGTTTCAGATTCTGTGTCTCCCTCTCTCTCTGACCCTCCCCTGCTCCAGCTGTCTCTCTCTGTCTCTCAAAAATAAAATAAAAAAGCAATTAAAAAAAAATTTTTAAAAAAATAGATTATACATTATTTCTACAGTACATTTGTTTAATTTCTTTATAGAATTTTGTTTTAAGTTTTTAATTTATTTTTAAGTAATCTCTATACCCAGTGTGAGTCTGGAACTCATGACCGTGAGATCAAGAGTCACATACTCTTCACACTGAGCTAGCCAGGCGCTCCACATCTCTTTACATTTTTAAATGTGCAGGGCATATGGGTGGTTCAGTTGGTCAAGAATCTGACTCATGGTTTCAGCTCAGTTCATGATTTCACCCTTCATGAGATCGAGCCCTCCATCAGCCCTCTGTGCTGACAGAGTGGAGCCTGCTTGGGATTCTTTTTTTCCCTCCCTCTCTGCCCCTCCTCCGCTCACATGCTCACTTGTGCTCTCTCTCTCAAAAAAAAAAAGTCAACTTTAAATGTGCATCCATAAAATAGAGTGAACTATTTTATGATTCATTTCAAAGCTGAGTAATTATTGTTTCCTTATAGATTTTAAAAAATAAGTTGCCTTTCTTTTTGCTTCCCTCCCCAAACCCAAACAGATTGAGGAAGAGATGTTGGCTTTGCAGAATGAACGCACGGAACGAATAAGAAGCCTGTTGGAGCGCCAAGCCAGAGAAATTGAAGCATTTGACTCTGAGAGCATGAGACTAGGTTTTAGTAACATGGTCCTTTCCAATCTTTCCCCTGAGGCATTTAGCCACAGCTACCCGGGAGCTTCTGGTTGGTCTCACAATCCTGCTGGGGGTCCAGGACCTCACTGGGGTCATCCCATGGGTGGCCCACCACAAGCTTGGGGCCATCCGATGCAAGGTGGACCCCAACCATGGGGTCACCCTTCAGGGCCAATGCAAGGGGTACCCCGAGGTAGCAGTATGGGAGTCCGCAATAGCCCTCAGGCTCTGAGGCGGACAGCTTCTGGGGGACGGACAGAGCAGGGAATGAGCAGAAGCACGAGTGTCACTTCACAAATATCCAATGGGTCACACATGTCTTATACATAACTTAATAATTGAGAGTGGCAATTCCGCTGGAACTGTCTGCCAAAAGAAACTGCCTACAGACATCATCACAGCAGCCTCCTCACTTGGGTACCACAGTGTGGACGCTGAGTGCATATGGTATATTTCATTCATTTTTGTAAAACATTCTGTTTTGTGTTTACTAATTGGGATGTCATAGTATTTGGCTGCTGGGTTTTGTTTTGTTCTTTAACTTTGGGAAAAATTTTGAAAGGGGGAATTGTGTGTATGTAAAAAGAAATTGGCTAAATTGGGGGTATTTTTTGAACACTGCAAAAATAGAATGCAGCATAGTGGCAGGAGTCATCACTTTGGGGCACCTGTATTCTAAGGAATTTGTGAAAAGATCTAAAGCCTTCCCCACATCCCAGACTCTTATGAGCCACTCACAGCAGGCAGGCAGCATATGCTGAACCAAGTGATTATGGAAACACGCCTGTATCCCCTTACCAGTGTATTTTCTTTATTAAATTGTTCCGACTTCTCAGCCTCATTTGGAGTAAAAAAGTGGAAATCCACGAACACTAAAGGGTTGCATTGACTTTTTCAGAGGGTAGAGAACAACTTAGTTCTTTTTCTGAATGCTGCATAGGTTTATCAGTTTTTGTTTTGTCCGTTCAATTGTGCCTTCTTTGTGGCATGGTGAGTTGGAGGTGCTTCAGGAGATCACAAGTTGTGTGGGAATTGCATCAACAAACCTGTGAGCCTTCAAAGGGGAGACTGGAGGGTAAGAGAGACCCCTGCAAGTTCATGTGCTGGGTATGTGCGGCAGCAGAGTGAGGAGATGAAGCCTATGTGTCCTAATGTTTTGTTGCTTTTACTGTGATATCTCATCCTGGCTGAGCTCTCTAACTCCCAAGATCCCAAACAGTACTTTTACTTTGTACAAAAACAGACATATAGCCAATACAAATCAAATGCTAGAGGTATTTGAATGATGCCATATTTGCAAACTGCCATCCATTGGAATTCTCATCACACTACATAG
>NC_043716.1:16122512-16131641 GCF_006229205.1 Suricata suricatta | reverse complement strand
GCGCTGTTTTTGTTGCTGCAATACTTTACAAACTTCTAGTTCCTTGAGACTTAGTGACCATTTGGCATCATGTTAACATCACACAGTAGGAAACACCACTTCAAGAAGTCTCTAGCCTCAGTGCTAAAGTACTACTGAAAAGGAACTATCAAGTTTGGCAAATTAAAAAAGAAAAGAAAAAGGTAAAGTAAGTTATAATGGTCAGGGAATCTCTAAGTGAAAGCTAACTTTTTTTTTTTCCTAGAGAAGGGCATGTTTTATTTTATGTTTTACAATGAAGGATCAACCCAATGCTAAAAGTCAGCTGTTCCGTGGCATTCCACACCCAGTGTGGAAATTGAGTTGAAGGTGGGTAAGGAGCTATGTGTAAGGAAAAAAACATGTCCTTCTGTGACAGATCAGAGTTTCTTACAAGGTATTGTCCTGCCCCCTCCCCACTTGTCTTGAAGAACCCTTGCTGCTAACTCTGGGTCCTGCTTTTCATGTGGTCAGAGGGCCCCAAGTTAGAATTCTCTAAGTCCCGCTCAGTGACACCTAAACCTGATTGATGACCAAACACTAATCTATCACTGTTGAAATCTTGGTTTTCTCAACCAAATTTACGTCTTCCCCAGGTATATCAGCCCAATCTCCATGAAGCCTCCCCTTTAGGAGGTTCTGGCATTCGTTTAAAGGTAACTGGAAGAAAAATTAGTATTTTAATGTAAATCTTTTTAAAAACCAAGATAACAGAATTTACACTCAGTTTAGGCAGTGTTTCGGGTGTTTCGGGTTTCTTGATCACCAGTTATTAGGTGACTATAACATGCACTTGTCCTAGCTAATGAAAGGGGCTTCTAGTTTTCTCAGTCTCTCTTTTGTGCATTAAAATATTACAGTATTTCAAACAAATTGAGACATATACCTTTTTGGAGGAAAATGATAGGAGAGCTCTTAAATGCCCAAAGATGCAATAGAATTTGATATCTTTCAGAAAACTTATTCATTCTGGCCCATCTGTACTACTGGAGGAGGTGGAATATGGAAGCAGATTAATTTTGCATATGAAACACTTTAAAATCCAAAATACTACCAGTAATACATGCTAGAGTCTACTTATGGGCTTAAATTCATCAAATCGAGTTACTGAGTTCATATATACTTGTAAAATCATGATTGAATACTGACTCCGCATGACTATCCAGTAGGGCTTTGTATCTTTCTGAATGAATTGCATGACAGCCAGTTTTACATGTAGGTCATGACCAGATCTGGATTATTCCATTAAGTTAATTTTAATTAAAATATTTATAGTTTGCAAAACTAATTCCACTTAATTGGTTTGTGTGTGTTTGTAAGATCTGACTTCTGAGGAATCTCATACATGATAGGAATCATCAGAGAATAAAGGTTGTTGCAGGAAAATTTGAAAAGTTTTGAGAAATCCTAAAGAGAGAAGCAGGCACTTCCTGAGTCAGTGTACAAATGTCAACATTTGATCAAATTAATACTACCTCCTCCCCAGTGTTGGTGTTCACTCGGTATATATGTATTTAAGAAAATAAAAAGTATGGGAAATTTGTCCAGCATATCAGAAAGTTGTAAATGCTATATCTGGTATCCAGAGCTTGGCAGTAAAAAGTTTCTCGTGTTCACTGTCTCTCCCCTTTTTTAAGTTAGCATTTTAAAAATGCAAAACCTCATACCTTGAAATATATTATTCCTTATTGGGTTCCCTTTCCTAATGCACATACTTGTTCTTCTCTTATTAAACTTAGCTCTAACCCCACATTATAGTATCTGAAAATGGTTTCATGATATAGATAATATTGGCTGGAAAATGTGTTTATATTGTTTTTATTTAGGGCTTTCAGTCCTTTTAGTCCTTTGTATGCCTAGAGATGAATAGTCCTGCATTTGAACCACCCCCACAGGTATAATACGCTTGGTACCCAAGGCAAAGGGTTTATTGGTAAATTGAGCTTTTTAGCAAAGTCCTTATGATTTTCAGCTGCCTAGACATCAACACCAATCAGTACACTAAAACTGTTCATGACACTCCTTCCTATTTTTCCTCACCCCCTATCCCAAAATCGAAAACTCTATGAGTATCTTTTTCAGACCGTACGGCTGACTAGTAACTTTCTACTTCTTTAAGTACTCAATGTCTGGCATTTTAAACTTTTATAGAATACATTGTGTTGGACACTGGAATAATACTGTTTATTTTCACCTGTGAAAAATGACTATTGTACTTGAAACACCTCCTTTGCATTTCTCCATTTGTGCCATTCACTAGTGGAAATAAATTGTATTATACCATGATCTACTGGCTTTTTAAAACTGTGTTAAATATGCACATTTTGGTATAGCTATTATCATTTATATGTATATATTGTATATACATATGAGTGTCTATATGTGTGTATAGATGGATGTAACTCATACTGTACATTTCCATCAGGGTGCTTAAAGTTCTGTTATTTTGGTATTTCAGTCCTCAGTTAAGGCAAGAATGCATATGTTTCTTAAGAATGAGTATTCTGGGTTGATATTTATGAGAAGGTGGTCATTAGATGCAATCTTTTCTTTTTTTCTCCCTTCTTAGCACTTGTGTGGGTGGAAAGAAAGTTAAGTAAATGTGGAACCATAAGTTGCAATGCAGTAAAATAATGCCAGGGGAGGAGCCAGTTAGTGTCTCTGTGAGTTTGTGTTGTGATGCAATAAATGATAAGTGGTGCAGAGAGAAATGAACCGTGGAAATTACAAACACTGGTGGTGATTCCTCTGCCAAGATGCTGAAAAGAACCAGTAAGTCACACAGTCTCCATGTACGCGATCAGTGTATTTCTTAATAGGGATGCCATTGATCCTCTTACTCTTTTTTTACTCCATTGATACTAATACTTAACACATTTTGCTAAGGACCAAAACAGCCAAGAAAGGAGTTATTGCTAAAGCATCTAAGGTTCTCCTAAACTATGAGATCAACAGGAAATGGCCACTGGGAGAGAAGGATATGGTATTGGTGTGGGGCTTTCTCCCTTGACCTGCCTCTTCTTGCTTGCGAATAGATAAGTTCTTCGTGCACCTTCCAGCCCTTCTGAGCCACTACTATTCAAGCACAGATTTGGCCCAATACAGCAACCCTTTCCTGGGAGGTTTATACCGTCCTCCATTCTGTCCCATGCTCACAATGTGAAGTGTGTAGTGTGTATTCAAGTCAGAAAATAATATATTTAAGGTGTATAAGTGTGAATCTCCTGTAATGATGGAAGAAGAGGTCCTTGTTTCTTAGATAGAAAACTACCTTCTCTAAGGAACAAAGCCAAAACTTGGGCTGTCATCTTTGAACTGCTTACCAAAATACAGATCATTATTAAAGAGAGACAGATTCTCTCTTTTGTTTGCCCTCACCTAACACAGTAGTGCCCCCTGAGGTTGTAGCATTGCCTTTGAGAGGGCACTCACGTACTCTTTAAGTTGAGAACTGGAAATTTCCCATCTTCCCGATTCCTTAAAGAATGAAGGCTGTGCTGTACACTTGGCAGACTTGCCTCTTGTATGCAAGGACTACTGACTGAAGTCTGTCTTGCTGTGTGTGTGCTTATGTTGTCTGCACTTTTATGAAATCATCACAATAGATCTGCATTGGAAATGACTATTAATTTGTAAGGAAGTAAGTTTTATTTAAACACTGTCTAGAAAAAGAAAGTGAAGCTGAGAACTCTTCCATTACTGTGCGTTTATATTTTTCTACTGAATTCTGGTAGCCCCCTTTAGAGTCATGTTGGCTAATTTTTCCCTCGTTTATATTCAAATCTCCAAAATTTCACTCACACAAAGGAAGAGAACCCGGTTGGCCTAATGACAGTCTTCAGATTATAAGAAATATAAATTAGTATGCACCTTATCTGCCTCTTGTGGGTTTCTTAAACTTGCACTTCCCTCCCACCCACCCAAAAATAGATATCCTTTCAAGAAAATAAAGGCAGAGAATTAAAACTGGGGAGCCATTTACTATGTCACCACCACTGTTAACGGTTTCCCAGCAATCCTAACTTTTTGAAGTTTCAGAGAGATTTTTTTTGCGTGTATGTATGTGTTTGATTGTGTCAGGTTTGTTTCTTTTATTTTAAATATAGAAGAGATTCTTCTTCAATATAGAAAGAAGTGAATCCTCTCTGAAACAGGATGCCCACTGGATATACCACCCTGGACATCTGTAGGTAGTTTGCCTGAAAAAGTGGACAGAAGATGAGATTTCTGAATGAATGAAAAGGGTGTCTTAATGCCCAAGGAGGCCCCCCCCCCAAAGTACGGGTAATTCAGCCTGCACAGTTTCCTTTTCACTCATAGTTTTTAGCAATTATGAGTGAAAAATCATGTAATTATCTGTAAATATGTAGCTAATAAATTGACCTAGTTTCTGTATTTTTTTGTTTTTTGTACTAAAGTTTATAAGTCTGTGCCAGCTAGAGAGGATTGCTGTCATTGCCAGTTGTGGTCTTAGCATCTTATCCTGAAACCATCCTAGGTGACATTTTTAGAATTAATGCTTAAATGTTGTTGAACAGGGGAAAGTGAAGCTTATTCATTGGTCAGGTTTTACATCTTTTGAAGCAAAGTCATTTTATTTAATATAATGATTACATGTTTTCGATCATGAATGAGGTAGGGAGCCTCCCTCCCCCAGTGGCCATGTTTACAGATGTGTGTTTTGTCTATAAAGTGTAAGAGTTTTAATGTTTATGTAAATTATGCAGGTGATAACGTTATGGCTTGTAACTATTTACTGGGCTCTGTAGCTGAATTTTCAGATGAAATGAACTATGCGAATTGCTGGCACAGTGATCCCATCTCTGGAGCATTGTTCCTATTTCCAGAATTGCATATGTTCCTTTGTCATTATCCCCACCAAACCTTTCTCTGAGATGCCTTTTAGCCTAAGGTATTACAGACTGGTAAACATAGATGAGGGAAATGCATTTTTAAAAATTCGTGAACTGTCATTTGTATGCATTCAGTACTCATATGTTTCAGTGGCAACTCTGAGGTGAGTGGAGTTTAGAAAAATGAGATACCAGTGTTAATGAAAAGTGTGTACTCTTTGCTTTTGCATGGCTTGGCTTAGCTTCAAAGGTGTGATAAGGCCACTTGAAAGCATGAAGACCAGTTGTATGGGAACAGGTTTCTCTCAGTGGCACATTTTGCTTTTTCTGAGCCCTCAAATACATTGCCTCAGCATGAACATTATTGTTACTATAAGTTGCACATGGTAATGGAGTGAATTATGCGATTTAAAAAGATGTAACTGCTTTATGTTTTCAGATTCTGGCTGGTCCATGTGACTATTTGGCACATATCAAACAGCAGGGGAGGGGTGTCCTAGACCCTTTTAAACCCCCTTTTTGTCATACACAACTATATTTAGTTTATTAAGATGTTGGCTGCCCCTGGTATGTTGCCAGATAGCTCTTTTTTGGTCCCCATTCCAAATGTGCTTCCTTGCATTTCATAATATCAAAGAAATTATCCCCCTTCTCCCTAACATTTTATGTGTTACACTTTTTCTTCCACATTAAATGGGAATTGTGCCTACCTAGAGTGCCCCTCCAATTAATTACATGTATGTGTCCTAAAATCCAAGCCAGAGACACAAGGTGGAAGAATTTTTTTTTTAAAGTCCACTTGAGGCCAGTAATTTATCTGACAAGATATTTTACCACATTATCTTGACACTTGGTATACGAGCCTATTAGGAGTTGCAGGTAGTTTCATAGGGCAGAATCCAAGTGGAGAGGATATGTGGGGTTTCTATTAGAAGATAATTTTGTTCGTATTTTACCTTGCCTTTTATGATCCTCCTGTGGAGAATAGGTTAATTCTCCAAATTTATTGAGTTTTGCTCTTTATCTTTTAGAGAAATTTTTACAAAAGCAATGGTCTGATGTAAATAACATCTTAAAGTAATAGTGCACATACCTTTCCCAGACTGTTCCAACCAGATAATTTGTAAATGCTTTGGAGTTTTTTAAACTAACACTTGTGTTGCTAAATCCTATTTATGTAAGTCTGCTAAACTTTTTAACCCATTTAAAACTTAAGACGAACATTTAAATAATGGATGGGTTACTCTGAGCAACCTAGCTTTCAGAACCCCCTTGTTTTAGTATATGAAAAAGATAGCCTAATGCGCATTAATGAGGTTGGAGAGACTTTGAGAAATATGTATAGTGTATATTTTAAAACAGCTTTGCTTGTATTGTGAAGATTTAAAAACAAACTTGAGATTTTTAACGTGACTATTAACACAGTTTTAACATAAGTTATCCCACTGGGTTTAAGAGCATCTTGAATGTATAATCCTTTTTGTAACCCAGGTTGGTTTCTGCTTTCACCGGTCATCCAAACATATTATTTATGTTTTTAGTTTTATATACTCATTTCCCTTTGTTTTCCTCAACCAGCATGATTTTTTTGCACATATAGAACTTTTTAAGAAGAAAAGTTAATACATCGTTTTCTCTGAACTTTCTTCACTTCTCTCTTCCTTTCTACTAACACCTTACCTTACAGGCCACATCGCTCCATTTGCATCATTTGTGCAAATGCCAGGGTTGGTTTTTATTTTTACTTTTGCTATTTACCTAAAAAAAAAGAAAGAAAGAGAAATGCTTCAGTCAATTGCTTTTTTATTTAAAAAAGAAAAAAGAAAAGAAAAAAAGCTGTAACCTTATCATTTCTGAGTAGACCATTGAGAGATGAATGCACACCTGTCATAGCCCAGGACCAGCTTTGGTGGCTAAAGGGAATATGTTAACTAAGCAAGAAGTTCTTTTCTAAAGTGGTATATATTATTCATGATCTCTTTCAGTTATTCCCACAAGTCAGGGGTCCAGATAAAATGAGGGTTATCAGCTAACTGATATGTTATCATTGAGGTTCATCAATGAATTTGTACATTTCTACTTCCCTTTGGTGAAGGGAAAAATGATGATTTTGCAAGACCTAGATTTTGGCTTGGTTTCTTGCCTCCTTTTTTGGCAGCCTTCATCTTCTCATCTCCCAAAGCCCTTGAGCCTGTAGGGTTTTCACAGTAGACAAAGGACTTGTGGTCTTTTAAAACTAGGACTGATTTTTTTTGATGAGAGAGTATCATGTTGAGAGTGATGTTCTGCCACTTTACCGATGACTAATTTTAAATATACACAGTCCTCTCAATTTTCGGACCAAACAGACGCCCACAGTGGAAGCTTATCAAGGGCTGCAATGGGGAAGAAGCCCCTCCCTCGCTGTCAGCACCAGCTGGTAAAGGTGACTGTACAGATGTGCATTTTCCTTTTGGTAGAAATGGTCCGCAGCACTAACTGGTAAGGCTTATTGTACAGTATATTGTCAGTATTCTTCTGGTTCAACATACCTTATAGTTCATATATAACCTGTATTAATTGTATAGATTGTGCATTTAAAGCTGTTACCAAGTTGTCAGAACATAAGAGCGAAAACAAGGTCATATGTAATATTTTGTTTGTAAGTATCCTTTGTATCATAGCAAAGGAAATGTTTAAAAAAAATCAACTGTAATAAAGTAATTTTAGTACACAGAGTGTCTGCTTAGTTTTTTTAAGTAATTTTATTTCCAAAGATAAAGTATATTTCAGTTAAGTGACTGTTAATCCCAGGCACTTTGCTGGATGTTGGGGTTATTACAGAAAAAGTGTAACATACAGGGAAGAGTGAACTCTCCGCTATGGACATAAACCCTTCAATCTAATAGCCTCAAATTCTCTTTGCCCAGAGAATGAAGTGGCCGATTGTGTTGTGGGTGTGAGGTGGTCCTCATTTAGGTTTTAAAGGTTTGATGACAGTTCTTTGGTTTTATACAGACCCGTGTTATAGCCTGTGTAACTGAAGCCCCTCCCCCCCACACAGAGACGTGAATGTATGCAGTTCATGGACCTTGTACAAAACTTTAAAAGGTGGTTTCATCTGGGTGGTTTTACCTTCTCTGATTTGAAAATTGTATTTTCTGCCCCTATATGGGGCAAATGTCTAATCTGCCCCATTGCTTAAAAACTATTAAAGTGACTATTATTATCAGAGGCTAATTTGGGGAGAGGGAGTTTGATTTTTTTTTAAGATAACTTTTTTTTAATGTTTTATTTATTTTTGAGAGAGAGAGAGCGTGAGCAGGAGAGGGTCAAAGAGAGAGGGAGACACAGAATCTGAAGACAGGCTCCAGGATCTGAGCTAGCTGTCAGCACAGAGCCCGACGTGGAGCTTGAACTCACGAACTAAGAGATCATGATCTGAGCCAAAGTCAGATGCTCCTAGATAACTTTTTTTTAAGATTTATTTTGAAAGAGAATGAGCAGGGGAGGTGCAGAGAGAAGGAAAAATAGATTCCCAAGAAGGCTCTGCGCTGAGCCACCCATGCACCTCTAACTAGAAGCTTTTAAGTGTCATTAAAAAAATTTTTTTTAATTTATTTTTGAGAGGAGAAACATGTGAGCAGGGTAGGGGCAGAGAGAGAGAGGGAGACACAGAATCCAAAGCAGGCTCCAGACTCCCAAGCTGTCAGCACAGAGCCTGACGCGGGACTCGAACTTAGAGTTCCCAACAGAAGTTGGACGCTCAACTGACTGAACGACCCAGGCGCCCCTTAGGTGACATTTTAAAAAGGATAATTATTATCTACTTTATGAAGGGAATACTGTCTGAAAAAGCACTTTTGACTTTTTGTTTTTTGGAGGGTTTTTTTGGTATGTTTGTTTATTTCTGAGAGACAGAGCATGAGTGGGGGAGAACAGATAGAGAGGGAGACAAAATCTGAAGCAAGCTCCTGGCTCTGAGCTGTCAGCACAGAGCCCGATGTGGGGCTCAAACCCACAGATCATGAGATCATGACCTGAGCCAAAGTCAGACACTCAACCAACTGAACCACCCAGGCACCCTGCACTTTTAACTTTTTAACACAGCTTTTTAACTCCTAATATGTTGATATTGAGCTATTTCAATATTAACATTTTATATAGTGCAATTATGTGGGAGAGCCAAAATAAGATCCCAGATCTCATATGGCCGGCCAGCATTTCCAACCTCCTACCATGAATTTGGAGGAACTCAAGGTTTAAGAAACAAGATTTC
>NC_043716.1:16111069-16122412 GCF_006229205.1 Suricata suricatta | reverse complement strand
AAAAAAAAAAAAAGAAACAAGATTTCTAGGGCACCTGGGTGGCTCAATGGGTTAAGCGTCCAACTTTAGCTCAAGTCATGATCTCACAGTCTGAGTTTAAGCCCCGCATCGAGCTCTGTGCTGACAGTTCAGTCTGTAGCCTGCTTCAGTTTCTGTCTCCCTCTTTGACCCTTATCCACTCACATTCTCTCTCTCAAAAATAAATATTTTAAAACTGTTTAAAAAGATTTTTTCTGCATTCTCCCCACATTTGGGCTCTTCAAACAATAGTGGAAGGAGAGCACTGTAAAACTTGTAGCTTATATATCCTGTCATCAACCCCAAACAAATGCCTAATTTGTCATTGTCTAACACATCAAAGATGCTCTGAGTTGGGCTTAAACATCAAAGCCTGTCCTACCTGGGGCGCCTGGGTGGCTCAGTCAGTTAAGCCTCCGACTTCAGCTCAGGTCAGATCTCACGTTCGTGGGTTCGAGCCCCGCATCAGGCTCTGTGCTGGCAGCTGGCTCAGAGCCTGGAGCCTGCTTCCGGTTCTGTGTCTCCTCTCTCTGCCCCTCCCCCTCTATGCTCTGTCTCTCTCTGTACCAAAAATAAATAAAACATTTTAAAAAAAAATTTTTTAAGCCTGTCCTACCTGACTGTAAAAGCATTTTGAACATAAATAAAAATTTAGCTCAGCGTTGGCTAGTTCCACAGCCCCCGTAGCAATAAGCTAGGGCTATCACTTGCATCTCAGAGGTGCCAGCTGCAGAAGGGTTTTCTGTATGTGCTGTGGCCAATTGGTGACTTTAATTGCTACTATATCTGCAGATACTTGTTCTTAATGGCAGAGGAAGACAGAGTTGCTGAGGGTGCAACCTTATGGGTGCCATTTATAGATTAATGTCTATGGTTTCCCCACAAAGCTGTGTATGAAAGCAGATCTGAAGACGAATTCTTTCCCCCTTTTGTTATTGTGTCTTATGAAGTCTAAAATGGGCATTACTTACTGTCATCTCAGCCAGTGATAGACTAGAAAGGCAAAGAATGGCCTAAACACTGATCTGGGATCTGGGCTTTAGCCCCATAACTAAATAATGGTGAGATCTTAATGCCACGTCTAGGAAACTAGGAAAACAGATGGTTTGGCGCTGGAACAAATGAGTCAGTGTGCAGCCTATTAGCTATAACATGGTTATCAGAGTATGTGTGTATGCACTTGTGTTTGGGCAGGGGGTGGGGAGAGTTTGCCCTCAACTGAGCAGCCCAGGACCAGCTCATATAGGCCCTTCCCAGCTTTGCCATAGATTTTGTTTTGTTTTGTTTTATGTTTTTTATTTATTTTTGAGAGTGTGAGCAGGGGAGGGTCAGAGAGAGAGGGAGACCAAAGCAGGCTCCAGGCTCTGAGCTAACTGTAGCACAGAGCCCGATGCAGGGCTTGAACCCACTAACCATAAGATTATGACCTGAGCCGAAGCCAGACACTTAACCAACTGAGCCACCCAGGTGCCCTCCCCCCTTTTTTTTTAATGTCTTTTAATTTGTTTTTGGGAGACAGAGACAATGCCAGCAGGGGAGCCTTGGAATTAATAACTGGAACTTCTTGGCCTTATAAGAACTGGAGAATACATTCCGATCAGAAGATAGATGCCACCTCATCCTAGAGGTCTTTGAGCTCTGGCTGACAAACTAAGTCGACTCAGAGAAAGGGACCGACCTAGTTTTATTATTTCATTATATCCCAATAGACCTTCAGGATTAAGGCCTATCTACAATCTCAATCTTTTAATGTGGAACAACTTGTAAAAATAACTTTCCCAAGTCCTACGAGTCACAGATAAAGTAGAAAATAGAACCCACTCCTCTAGGCTACCTCTTCAGTACTCTGTTCAACACCCAAATTACTAATTGCTCACTGGAAAATATGTCTTTGTAGGTACCATTGATGATCAGGGAATTTTGAGCTTGCTGGGAAATTATTAGTCCAGAGCAGGAGGCCTCGTTTTTTATTAAACAGAGCTGCCCCTGGATAGTGTCTGGGAACACAAGCTAGATGTACAGAAGTGAAGCCACAGCAGCGAAGAGAAAATGTGCAGTGAGTCTGTCAACTCTACAGGTCGGTAAGCAGGCATGGCTCATAGGACTTCAGAAGACAAACAGAGCCTTTGTTTCTGGAGATTTAAAAAATAATGACATGCCATTGTTGCAAGGAGACTGCAATGTATTATTCAGAGGCAAACAGGTTGGAGAGCAGCTTCTGTACCCAGCACTGGTGATCAGTACTAGGGTATTACCTCATGACACAGGAAGGCCAGAGGCAGAGGGGCTAGAGACATTTATTTTTGATGTGGTAGTATCTTTTGTTTGTTTTAATGAAATTCTACTTTTCTTTCCACCTCTTAGTGTTTCCTGGATACTTTAGAGCATGATTATTGGGTATCTGAAAAACATCCTCTGGTCACTTTGGCAAAATTATTTTTTTAAGATTTTATTTATAAGTAATCTTTACACTGAACATGAGGCTCAGACTCACAACCCTGAGATCAAGAGTCACATGCTCCACCAACAGAGCCAGCCAGACCCCGCTTGGCAAGGTTATTTTCATTAAAATCTTTATGTCCTCTTCCAACTCCCAGAATCTAGATCAGGTCTGCGATCTCGATTCTAACCAACCAAAAGTCTTTACAACCCACCGAGCTCATTAGTATTATTTCAATTCACCAACTCAGAGACGAGAAGAGGCTTTATATCTAATCTAGGCCACCCGCAGCGCCTGGCTGGCTTGGGGCACAGTCAGTAGAGGCAGGCAACTCTTGATCTTGGGGCTGTGAGTTCAAGCCCCATATTGGGTGTAGAGTTTACTTTAAAAAAAAAAAAAAAGGCGGGGCACCTGGGTAGCTCAGTCAGTTAAGCATCCAACTCTTGATTTCGGCTCAGGTCATGACCTCACTTATTCTGCTGTCAGCCCAGAGTCTGCTTGGGATTCTCTGCCCTTCCCCTGCTTCTGTTGTCTCTCTCTCTCATTCTCAAAATAAACAAACATAAAAAAAAACAAAACTAATTTAGGCTCCCCTTATTTCTCGGTACATGTCCCATCCCTGATGTTTGCCAAATGGCAATCCAGCTTGCATGTCCCACCAGTGATGTGGGACTTGCTGCTTCCTGAGGCATTCATTCCATCTCCGGGCACTCCCTATGTATAACATTTCAATCTTGTCTCGCACACTGTGATAACTAGGGAAGATTTCAGATGCCATCCATTGTGGCTTGGCTACAGAATCACAAATACTCATCAGCATTGTTACCAAATCCTACCTAAGTGGCCAATTGAGTCTGCTTGTTTAAGCAGGGAGAGGAATGCATGCTAAAGTTCATTTCTAAAGGAAGATACCTTGGCATTCCTAAGGGTGGCTGACTGACAAAGGCTGGGTGGAAAGTAAGTACGGAGGAGATTCTGACTGTGGGGTAATTTTGAGGTTATATATAAGCCAAGATGGGACTTCCTGTGTCAAGACTTTTTTCTAACAGTACTCAAGTCTTAGAAAGGATACCTTCACCCAAAAGAGAGGATACACCTCAAAGTGAGGATTTGGTGCTTTGTTGTTCATACTGTTGTCTCTGGCCAAGCCCCCCTAGAAACCTATATATAAATACATAAAATTTATACTAACTCTTTAAGAGAATCGAGTTCTAGCAAGCACAGTCTTAGGTATCAGAGATCAGAACTCATTACTAAAAACTCAACCTCCCGAAGCAGCTGCTTCCTGGCAATCTGATCCAATGGGAGGAGACAGAAGCCTCCATCTACTTCTGAGATCATGCCTCCTTTTAAGCCATGAGGTTTGAGGGAATTTTTAAATTTGTTTTCTCCTACCATTTGAAGGTGTTTATAAATAACAAAGAGACCAAAAGGAAGCCAGGCAAGTGAATGAGGGCCTGAGAGAATCATGTAAGACTTGAGACCTGAAAACTCCCAACTCAGTGGTACTTCCTTGGATTGTCTTAGGTTGGGTTTTGTTTTTATTTGCTTGTTTTTGTTTTGGTTCTGATGCCCTCTTTGAGGCTAGTTTTGTTTTGTTGTTTGGTTTTTCCTTCCTCAAACTCATAACGGTATTTTGTTCAAGGATCACATGTTCTCTCAGAATAGTGTGCCTGGAGTTCTTGCAGCTGCTTTCATATAATTAGCTATTAACCAAAGCAGAGCCAATATGGGTGATGCCTTAATTGTTAGACTGAAGGACAGGGTAACCCAGACCTGCTCCAATAGGGGCTGCACATTCTTGGCAAAGTGAGCTGAAAAAGCAGTGATGGGAAGATGAAAAAGAAGTAGGTTCCTAAGATAGGTTATAAGCACGTGGGGCACAGGGGACACAGAGGAGAAATACCTTAGGGGTTCTGTATTAGGGCCCTGGGTCGAAGGGAATTAATGAAGCCTGGATTACAACTGAAAGGAAATTTTTATATGTATGCACATGCACTCCACCCCCACAAGTTTGCTTTCTTATAATATAGGAAAAGAAAACCAACCACAGTTTCTCCAAAAGTTATTATCTTAAAGAACCAGAATTCCATGGCCAGATACCAGAAACAACCCAGAATTCAGCCCTTGGGGGCCCTGGAAGCCACAGGCTTAAAAACCACTGGGCTGCTTCCCATTTTGCAGGCAGTCCTGAACGATCCTAGACCCTGCATGTGGGGCTGCGAGACCCAAATTAATTGAAATCCCCACTGTACCAGATGCTGGGGAGAGGGGTGGCCAGAGGTCAGTAATTCTTTCTCAGTAAGCCCTATGCCAAAGCTGATAACCAGCAGTAGAACGGCTCCTTTAGATTTCAGTTCCTTATTATTTCTCCTGCTCAAAAATGGAGAAAGAATGTTAAGACAAGGAATGTGGAGGAGGAGAAGCAAGAAATGAGGAAGAAGGGAAGACATTTTTTCATGACAGGGTAATGTGCCTTAGACACAATTGAGTGTTGTCTGCATTTCAAGTGAGATTCTTGGCTAGTTCAGAGTTTCTTCCTATTTGATCTAGAAGAAGTTGTCTAAGATAATTCAAACCTGAAAATTATGGCCCCGGGGGTTCCTCATTTCAAGTGTTAGGACACAGCTTTTGATAGACATCTCTCCTCTTTAAAATTGCTTTGCTGTTTGTGAGGCCAGGATGGAAGCTTCAGGTCAAAACAGGTGTCTTCTTTCTTGATGACAAATTAAAATAAAACTTCAGGGCAAAGCTCTTAACAACACATAGAACTACATGGGCTGCTGTATTGTTTAATGGCCTAATCCAAACCAGGATGTGCGGATCAATCTGTACGATGCCTTATTTTACTCTGATCTTCAGCATTATTCCTCACAAAGCCAAACACCATAAAACCAGTAACCGAGTAGCCAGATCCAGGAAGAAGCTTTTCCTATATCTATCTACATGGATGGCCTTTTGAATAAATTGAGCAGAAAAAAGCGTGGTAATGGGAAATATTCGTAAATCCCTGAGTCAACACTAGGCAACCTCTTGGAACTTTTGTTTTCTCTGATCCCAGGCTCGGGAGAGGAAGAGACTAGTAGTAGGGTCAGAAAAGAGGGCAACTTACTAGAAAACACCAAAGATATAAGGTTTATACTTTTTGCCACTTAGAGAAAGCCCACGTGGCAGGAAAAAAAGTGGCTCTGGCTAAGGTTTTCTGGAATAATCTCCAAGAATGGTACTGGAGGGAGCAGCTAGAGTACCTGAGTGTCTGGCTCTTTGAACCAGGGTCTGGCAGACTCAGTGTGTGAGGACTTCCTCTTCCTAAAATCATCCTTAAGCTCTCTCTAGGCTTGCGGTCCTCGCCTGAAGCCCCAGATCCACCCAGCCAAGATCTGCAAGACAAGTCCGGAAAATAGGACCTCAGTCTTCCAGGCACAGACACGCAAACGCCATACCTCCATGACCTCACCACCCCAGCCTCAGTAAGCACTCACTGCCTCTGGCGCCTTTCTCACACTCACGCAAGACTGACGCAAGCCCGCAGCTCTAGGAGCTTCCACAGCTGCCGCGGCATGAAGTCAGCAGAGAGCCACAACCACAGAACCAAATGAGGGAAGTGGGACTAAATGAGACACAAACATCCTGTCCTCACAGCAGTGAGTGGCTCCAGCTTGAGAAGCAGGGTCACAGAGCTATTATTTATGTGGGACCAGCTCCCCAATGACATACATAAGCCCATTTTCTCTTTAGTCCTTTGGAGTGAAAGAGCATTTTCTCCTGAGTCCATGCACTTAATAGTCCATGCTATTCTTTGGCTTAAGAGGTCGGCAACAGGACACAGTGACTGTGACAGCCCAGCTGCTGACCAAGAAGAGCCGGGATGTGCTGAGCAAAGCCTGGGGTGGGAGTGTTCCCCGGGTAAAGTGAGCACCAGCTTGCTGGAAGTCCCATCTCCCCCCACGGACCAGTTCAAGACAGAAGGGGCTGAATCAGTGGCCAAGAGCTGGGGCCACTTGCCGCCTTCAGTCCTTGCCGCCTTTCCAGGACTCTGGTGTGCCCAGCCCTGCTCTTCTGTGCAGGACTTGGGGTGTTCCTGGGCCAGGCCTCACCTTGTGTACGATCGCCTCCAGCTAAAGATCTTCTCCAGATGGGAGGAGGGAGAGACCTCCCGCTTCTGCGGGGTTCCCCAGCGACGGCGGCCCCCTAGGAATGAAGCTCGGCGCCTGCTCAGCCCCTTCATCCTCTCTTCCGTTCGGAAGAACTCAGTCAAGGCCCGGAAGTACTCCAAGATGACCTCATGGCTCCAGGCTGGCAAGGGCTCCTGGCGCAGGAAGCCGCAGTGGCCTCCATGGTGACTAAGCAGGAGGAAGAAGTAGGGGTTGCTGTGAAAGAGTTCGGTGGGCAGAAAGTGGTCTGGAGGCCCACACACGGGGTCATCAGCGCTACAGATGCACAGCACGGGCACGGCGGCCTCGTCCACATCCCGGAGGGGGTCGTTGTGGTCCCAATAGGTGTCCCAGCTGATGGGGAAACTCTTGGTGTGGCAGAAGAGGGTCTCCTCAAACTCTTGCAGAGAGCGGCTCTGGAACAGTTTGTGAGTATCCACTGTGTCCTGCAGGGCCGAGGCGTACCTGGCAGCAAGAAGTTCAATGGGGAAGGTAGGAAGCAGAAGAGGGAAGAATGAGAAAACAAACTGACAGAAGTTACAGACCCGGGTGGGGTGGGGACAGCCTGCAGGCCAGATTCTGGCCACAGAACCGTTCTTTGACCATATAATAGTTTTTAGAACTTCCATTCTATGGTCATCATTTAAAAATTTCATTTTATTAACTTTTTTCTTTAAAGTTTTATTGATTTAAGTAATCTCTACACCCCATGTGGGGCTTGAACTCATGACCCCGAGATCAAGACTCACATGCTCTTCCAACGGAGCCAGCCAGGTGCCCCTAAAGATTTTATTTTTTGTAATTTTTTTTGTTTTTGTAAATTTATTTTTGAGAGACAGAGATAGTAACAAGCAGGGGAGGGGCAGAGAGAGAGGGAGACACAGAACCTGAAGCAGGCTCCAGGTTCCGAGCTGTCAGCACAGAGCCCAACATGGGGCTCAAACCCACGAACCGTGAGATCATGACCTGAGCTAAAGCCAGACACTTAACTGACTGAGCCACCCAGGCGCCCCAAGATTTTATTTTTTTAAGTAAAGTCCATGCCCCAATGTGGGGCTCGAACATTACAACCCCGAGATTAAGTCACATGCTTGACCAACCGACCAAGTCAGGTGCCTCATCATGGTTTAAAACCAGGAGATTTTACATGAAAGGCAGCTACTTGAGTTCTCGAAGGAAATGGAAAGGTCTGGCAATGTGGGCTGGCACTCTTCAGGGCAATCAGCAGTGCATTTCTTCCCTTTTTCCTGTGTCACAGTTCCTACCAGACCTGCCACTCATAACGTTACCTGCCCAGCCCTGGGGCAGCAAATGACTTTACAGCCACTGATCCATAGTGACAACTCTCCTCCTGACCACAACTTCTAACCCCCTGTAGGGAACTTTCTTTGAACTCTCATCACCTGAACCCCTTCTAGAACTCCCTGGCTCAGACAATCCAAACCAGCAGGTGACTCCCCCCCCCATCATTAACATTTTACTTTAGGTATGCTGGGGGCGCCTGGGTGGCTCAGTCTGTTCAGAGTCAGACTCTTGATCTGGCTCAGGTCATGCTCTCACATGAGTTTGAGACCTGCCTTGAACTTGGGGTTCTGCCTCTGCCTCTCCCCACCCCCCAGCTAAAATCCTGTCCAGATAATGGCGAACAAGTGTGACCTTGAGCAGTGGTGCAGGTATTCCTAGAGAGGGCCGAGCCGCAGAGAAAGTGGCTGGGAGTAGAATTACTTTACAGGGTAAGCTCCCACAAGGGAGCCTGAGAGCTATGGCTCTGGGGAAGAGGGACATTTTTGCTGTTTCCACTTCCATGGAGACAGCCCAGCACCCTGACAAGGAGGCCAGGACAGGCAGCTCAGTCCTTTGGGTAGTTCAGTCCAGACTTAGCCAGTTGAATTTGGATGTGTGTCTCTTGCAAACATTCAAAGAGGCTTGCCCTGAGTTTTCAATCCCAAACTTCCACGGGCAGGGCAGATCCTAAAGGCCCAGATTTCCTCTCCACTTCCCTCACCTTATCCTCCAGCTGGTGCCTAGAGTCGGCACTGGTGGTGGTCATTTGGGAATGGAAACTGGTAATTAAGTATATAAGAACACCTTGCCCTAGGACTGCTCAGAAGTTCTGGGTTGCCATGATAGTACTTCAGGCCATTGTGGAGCTTAGGGTTTGCCCTTCTCAGAACAAAACGGGGCAAGGAAAGAAAAAGGGGAGGCCTGGGTGGCTCAGTTGGTTAAGCGTTTGACTGTAGCGAGTTCAAGCTCTGCATTGGGCTCTCGGCTGTCAGCTCCCTAGAGCCCACTTCAGAACCTCTGTCCTCCCAGATCTCTGCCCCTTCCCCGCCTTGTGCTCTCGAGCTATCACTCTCTCTCTCAAAAATAAACAAACATTTTTAAAATATTTTTTATGCTCTTTATTTATTTTTGAGAGACAGAGACAGTGGGAACAGAGGAGGGTCAGACAGTGAGGGAGACACAGAATCTGCAGCAGGCTCCAGGCTCTGAGCTAGCTGTCAGCACAGAGCCTGACCCGGGGTTCGAACCCATGAACTTTGAGATCATGACCTGAGCTGAAGCCGGATGCTCAACCGACTGAGCCACCTAGGCGCCCCAATAAACAAACATTTAAAAAATCCATTTAGGAGGGCTCCTAGGTGGCTCAGTCAGTCGTAGACGTCTCCAACCTCAATTCAGGTCATGATCTCACAGTTTGTGAGTTCAAGCCCCGTGTCCGGCTCTGTGCTGTCAGCATGGAGCCTGCTGCTTCAGAGTCTGTGTCTCCCTCTCTGCCCCTTCCCTGCTCATTCTCTCTCTGTCTCAAAAATAAACGTTAAAAAATATTTAAAAATCTATTTAGGGGCGCCTAGGTGGTTCAGTTGGGTTGAGCATCCAACTTTGACTCAGGTCATGATCTCACGGTTCACGAGTTCAAGCCCTGCACCGAGCTCTGTGCTGACAACTCAGAGGCTGGAGCTGGCTTTGGATTCTGTATCTCCCTCTTTGCCCCCCCCCCACCTGCTTGTGCTCTCTCTCTAGAATAAAAACGTTAAATTTAAAAAAAAAATAATAAGTCTATTTTTAATTTAAAAAGTAAAGAAAGAGAAATCACAATTGTTACCATTTTTTGAGTACCTATCCAGTGCTAGGATTTGAACCCAAGTGGGTCTGACTGCACATCCCAGGTCTTTCTGCACACCACACTTTCTGCTATGTCTTTGATCTCATTTTGCCACTTCCTGGGAAAGCAACAGTGCATGCAGAGATGTGGTTATTTGCTGTGGGAACATCGCTCAGGCCTTCTCAGTGCGAAGTCTCACTTTCACCCTGGTGGTAGATTGCTCTCCTGTTGGAGATACTTTTTTAAAGATTATGTTGGGGCGCCTGGGTGGCTCAGTTGGTTAAGCATCCAACTTCAGCTCAGGTCATGATCTCAATTTGTGAGTTCGAGTCCACCATCAGGCTCTGTGGTGACAGCTCGGAACCTGGAGCCTGCTTTGGATTTTGTGTCTCCCTCGCTCTCTGCCCCTCCCCCACTAATGCTCTGTTTCTCTTTCAAAAATAAATGCTAAAATTTTTTTTTAAATATTCTGTTGACATATTCTTTAAATTTGGGGCTTGAATACTGAGTCTATACCTAGGAATATGCAAAACATTTGTCTAGTCCAAGGAATGTTAAAAAATCACCTAACAGGCACCTCCAGGCTCAGACACCAGAAGGAAACAATCTGGATAATTGTTTATAATTGCTTCCAGAGCCCTCTTTGCTGATTTGACAGGCTGTGTAAATTATGTGGTCAATTGCTGCCTCTGCCACAGGTGTAGCAGGTGCTGAGGTTGCTAGGAAACGCAGGGGCTGAGGTGAGGTCAGGATCCCTAGGCCAGGAGTCCCTATTTTAGCATAATGATGCCAGGTTCATCTATGGCATTTAAACCTGTTTCCCTAGTTCTGTCTAGAGGGTTTGGACAGCTTCGGAAAGTGTGTGAGGAGAACTTTGCTCAAGTTCAAGCTTTGATTCAACACCAGACAGAACCTTGGTTTTTGGTCTACTGCCCCCTTGTCCGTCTGCGGCCTCAGTTACCCACCTGCTGAGGGCGATCTTCTGCTGGAGTAGAAAGCCCCGCTCGTAGGGCCAGGGCAGGCCGGCCTCAAACCACTCGCGGCAGCGTAGCACGGGCGAGATGCAGGCGGCGCCGGTCACATAGCTGGAGGAGCCACACTCGCCCAGGTAGGACAGCAGAAGCGCTGAGCCCGAGCCCTCGCTCACCGCGAACAGAGGGGCCGCCGGGTGTCGGAAGCGGATGTAAGTGACCGCCTCCTTGAGGTCGGACGGGTCCCCGAAAGGCTGCAGCCGAGGGCTGACCAGCGGGCAGCCGTGGTGGCCGCGGCGGTGGAAGATGACTGGGTAGTAGCCGCGCTCCAGGGCGAGCAGGCAGAGGCCGAGCACGTTGCGAGTGAGGCGCCCCCATGCATTGGGGATCACCAGCAGCACCGCGGGAAGGCCCCCGGCATTGGTGACCCGCCGGCCCCGGGGGCAAGGTCCCACGACCCAGTCCAGGGCCACCAGCCCATCGTCCGCCAACTGCAGGTACTCCCGGGCCAGTTCAGGCCCCGGCCCCACCGGCAGCACAAAGTGGCAGAGGGTCTGCAGGTGGGGCCCGGAGAGCCAGGAGCGCGGGCGGGGCTCCAAAGCTGCTGAACGTCGCAAGGCGCTCAGCAGGCACTGGGCCAACGCCGACGGCTTA
>NC_043716.1:16089959-16110969 GCF_006229205.1 Suricata suricatta | reverse complement strand
CAGGAGCAGGGCGAGGGCGGCGCCCCACGGCGGCATGGCGAGGCGGGAGAGCCCTCGGCGGGTGGCAGCTGGAAGGCAGCGGGGCCGTCCCCTCGGCTAGCTCCCCGCTCTGCCCGCGGCTCCGCTTGGCCACTGGCAGCTGCCGCAGGCTCTCCTGCGCGGGGGGGGGGTGCGGGGGTGGGGGTGGGGGTGGGGGCTGGGCGCTCCGGATTGGCCGTGGCCGGGCAGAGGCAGCCAGTTCGGTCCTGGCTCCCCTCGCCCGCCCCCGACTCCCGCCCCTGGCCCTTTGTACAGCAATTGCGACAAGCTGGAGCAGAAGGTGAAAGGAGCCAAGGCCACAAAAAGGGAGCGAGGACGCGCCAGCGGGCCGGAAGGGAGTGGGGAGGGCAGCAAGCCGAGGAGTGGGTTTTGGCGGCAGAGTGTGGAGACTCGGAGACCGAGGATCCGGACTTGGGGATGAGCATCAGAGTCCCCGCCGACCCCTCCCCTCGGTCCCGCTTGTTGTGTAGCTAGCTGCCGAAGGAGACCCTGCGTCGTTGCGCCCTCAGAGGCCGCAGTTGAGAAGTAGCAAAGGGAAAAGCGAATAAACCACAGCTCCGGGCGCGGGTTCTTTGGCTCCCGCGGGGCGGCTGCAGCTGCAGCAGCCGGAGCCACCAACCGCGCCTCCCTCCCGAGGCTCGGCAGTGCTATCTGGCCTAGGTGTTAGTCTCGGCGCCGCGGGCACCCTCAACTGCGCGCGAGCCCAGCCGGGCAGGGGGTCAGGCTCAGCGCCAGCGAGGGCTGGGCCGGCGTCCCGCGGGACAGCTGGTTTGCTGTTCCCTTGCCTGCATCAGCGTGCGGTCCCGACCCCACCCCCCTTCCCGGGAGCACGGAGTTCCCCAGGAGCCTGGCTTCAGATAGAGGAAATCCTCAGCACCACTCCCTGAGAAAGACCTCTCCAGAAGCAACAGCCCCAAGCTCGGGGAAAAGACGTACTCGGGTGCCCTGCGAGGGGTTGCCTGTCACCCTGCGATGGAGCCGTGGCAGGGGATAGATTGCAGTCCCTTCACTGGTTCAGTAACTGACAATTAGGGGGGTTGAGGGATGGGTAAAAAATCCCTCTGTAAGTCACGTTCTTGCTCTATTTCGAAATAATCCTTCTCCCTCTATTTCTAGGTTGAGGCTGGTCATTTTAATCCTCACCCTCCACCCACGTTCCCTTCGTCAAAATTCTGAGTTGGGCCAAAGAGAAGGGCATTGGAAAGAGAACAGCAGAGCCGGTGCCCCCTACAGGGGAGGTCCAGCCAGCTCTCCCTGCGGGGGCCAAAGACTGTGACTCCACCTCACGCTAACAGATGTCTCCCTGGGCACATGCCAGCCATCGCCGAACTAACGACAAGAGCAGAGGCGGGCATGGGGGGGGGGGGGGGACAAAGGAGCTCCAGCCCCGGCTTCAGCTTCCTCGGACTTCTGGGCCTGGGAAGGGTAGAGGTCTGAGACCCTCCTAAGTTCCTCTGGGTTCGGGCCCTATTTTCGAGGATACGAGTGGAATGGGATGACGGTGGACTGAAGGTGGAGTTCTAGAGCGGGGACCGTCTTCCTTCCGCAGCTCGGACTTCGTGATTCTGCCTCCTCTTCTAGTTGCAGGTAACCCTGACATGTCGGAGGCAGGTTTGCGGGAGGAGCGAACCCGTCCGTCTCCCCTCCTGGGCCACTCGGTCCACTGGGATCCCACTTCCCGCCCTTCGCCCGGCTCCGTGATCCCGCCCAGGCACTGCAGCTGCTCTCGGCAGGCCCTGGAGACGCGCTGAGACTGACGTGCGGGCCAAGACGGGTCCCTGCCAGTGCTGCCGCGCGGTGCGCTGGGCCGGGTTCCTACACACAACTTTTCCGGCTTCGGGTTTACCGCGCGTGCGCGAAAAGTAGGTGGTTGTGGGCGGGCATTGGGGCGGGGCGAGGCGAGAGGCGCGCGATCCTTGGGAGTCTGGGCGCCCCTCTGGGAGGGGGTGGAACGGCGCGCACGCGATCCCAGGGTCTACGTGGGTACGCTGGGGCGGGTTCCCTGGCTTGCAGGACTTCGGGCCGAGCCCCAGGCCACCCGGGATGGTGCCTCCGCCGCCGTCGCCCCAGCTGCTTCTCCTGGCAGCCCTTGCGGGGCTCCTAGGTCCCAGTGAGGTAAGGCGACCGGCTCCTGAGCCGGCTTCGGCCTGGGATCTCAAAGCCCTTTGTCAAAAGTTAGTCCTGGAAGGAGTCGCGCGTGGAGAGGGGACTAGGAGTCCTCCCTTGACCGGCTGGGCCTGGGAGGGAGAAGGCAGGGCCCACACCGAGGCTAGTGCTCCAGCTCTTCTGTGCCTTGGACCCACAGGTGGTAGCTGAGCCAGAGGAGGAAGCGGGGGCCAGTTGTCCCGAGGGTCCATGGCCTCTGCCCCCACAGGTAGGAGCCTGGTGAGGGGTGGGAGAGAAGGGTGTGAAGGGGCAGCCCAGCCCCGCCCCGCCCTGGCCCCACTGCGCCCTCCATGGTCACCCTCTGAGGACCTCTGCCGGTTCCTCTGGCCCTCGGTCGCCAGCAGTTCCATCCCAGCCTGGCCGGTTGGGTCCTGCTGTCCCTTCCCTACCCCCACGTGGAGCCCCAGCTGCTCTAAGCCCTCCGTTTCCCCCATGCATAGGTGTCACCGAAAGTGACCTACACGCGGATGAGCCCATGGCAGGTGAGTATAAGCAGGGAGCTCACCAAAACAGTGAGCTCCTTGCAGGCATTCTTGTTTTCTGCTCACCAGCTCCATTGTGACCACTTCCCTCCGGAAGAGACTGTGTTCTTAGTCCCTAGAAAGTGAACCACAAGCCTCTGTCCTCTGCAGCGCTGTGTCAGGAATGCTGTCGAGTAGCTATCTGCCCATGGGCAGAAGGCTGCAAGGGGAACTCTGGCCCTTGTGGCAAAACAAACTAAAACAAACAAAACCAACCCAGGCCCCAACACTGCTGTGTGACTGTGGGGAGTCTCCTGACTTCTCTGAGCCCCAGTTTTCTTAAGAGGGGCTGTTAGTAATGTCCCAGCTCCCCAGGACTAAATGAAGTGTGTGTGCTAGCACTTTGGGAAGTAGGAAGCTGTATGACGTAAAGAGTGTGCCTCAGTTACTGGCCATCAGACCATGGCTTTACCTTGCATGGCTGCCTCTCTGTTTTCGTGGCCAGTGGTCAGGTACCTTCCTTCCCTGTCCCTTTGGTTTTCCTTTTGAAAAAAAAAAAATTTTTTTTTTAAACCTTGTAATAGCTCCTGGCCAAGAAACCTCACTCATGCCACCTACCTGATTCCTTCTCTCAAAGAGCCCTTTCATTAAGTTATTCTGTTTGGAAACCTTCAGTATCTTATTTCTCATCTTATCATGGTCATAGCCAACCGACCCCTCCCCCCCCTCCACCCCCAGCTTTTCAGGCCTCGTCTGACCTCTCCAAATCTTTGGTTCTTCTCCAGTCGTTTTGGTCTACCCACCACACGTGTGAGTGCCAGCCTTCTTCCCACTGCTGAACCTTTAATGCCGCTTACTCCACACCTGGCCTATCCTGACCGGAAGCAGCTCCCTGCCCTCCTGTCCTCCATCCCATCCACCTCCAAAGCCCAGTTCAAGAGTCCCCTCTTTCATGAGAGCTTGCCCCATCACATCAGCCCTTATTCGTCACCTTCTCCAAATTCGTGTAATGCTTACAACTTCTCTCTCATAACAGCTAATCCCTTTGAGTTTTATTAGTTTGTTCTTATTTGTATTAGTTCTGTTGCCCTGTGTTTCCTCTACATTCTGTGCAAGCAGAGTCCAGGCATTGTGTTTTGGCATCTCCTGTAGCATCTGGCATAGTGTGGAGCATTAGGTCAGCACAATCAAAGAACAATAATTGATGAATTGTTTCCTCGTGGAATCGTGCACCTGCTGCCTGAATGCCCTGCATTTGGATGTTTTGGGAAGATCAGTAGATAGGAGACCTGGATTCCATTTGGGGAATGCTTACCGTCTAGACTGGGGACTCATGGAGGCACTGTCACAGGTGCAGAGAAAGAGACAGCTGAAGAGTGTTCTGACAGTGTTAACCAGGGCCTGCTGTCATGGAAGTTGTGAGCTTTGAGGTGTGGCATCTGGTGGAAAGGAGGGGTGAAAATGCTCAGAGGCCCTGAAGGTGGGTCATTTGGCCCTGTGGGAATCCCTTTAATAAAGCTGGCCCCAGGATGGGAGAACTGGGGATCCTCAGAGTCACCTGGCCTGGCTTAGTGTCTCCATGCCATTACCCCAGGCTAAGGATGTCCGCTTCCTCTACCACCCCTGTGCCCACCCTTGGCTGAAGCTCCAGCTTGCCCTCCTGGCCCACATTTGTGTGGCCCAGTCCTCACTGGCCCAGGACTCCAGCCTCACTCAGGAGCGGGTAAGCGGTGGATGAAAGGTGGTTGGCCCTGGCAGAGGCTACAGCCCCATGTTTGAGAAGAGAAAACTCAGGGACTTCCTCTTGCTCACTCCCCACCTTGAACTTAGTTCTCCTTTTGTAGCCCTTGGTGCTGGCAGCAGGGGGGGTGGTGCTGGAGCTGGCATGGATAGAGCCAGCCTGGGCTGCCCACTGGCTGAAGAGGCGGCGGCGGCGGCGGAGGAGGCTGAGGAAGGAGAAGGCATGGTTCTGCTCTGACAGTCTTTCTGGGTTCTCTCCCTTGGTGCCAAGGCCAGGTAGAGGGAGGCTGTGCTGGAGAGGGTGTCTACAGGTGAGGGGTGTTGTGCTTGGTTGGTGGTGGGGTCATTGGGTTATCTGGGCAGGAAAAGAGTGACTGCTGTCTCTCTCCCCAAAGGCCCCAGCTTTGGCTTTTACCCTGCGGAGCTGGCGGCCCCCCGGTGCGGAGGAGGCAGCTAGAGGGTCCAGGCACCTCTCTCCTGTCAGTGCCAAGAGGCGTGGGCTGCGGGCTGCTCTCAGCCTCCAGCCCACACCCTCAGCCCTGAGGTTCCCCGCTGCCTCTCCACGGAGTTTGGAGGCCAAGCAGCCCATGCTGGCAGCCTGGGGTGATGGAGGTGATGCCCCCTCTGGGCCCACTTTCCCCTCACTACATGAGGGGGCTGGAGGCAATGCCAGCACCAGGATCGGGGCTCAAGTGCCCAAAGGGCAAAGCAGCCCAGGGGGCTGTACCTGTCCTAGTGAGGCATCCCCAGCCCCTCAGGCAGCAGTGCCCCCGCGGGTAGCCCGGGGCCCCACCCCACGCACGGAAGAGGCTGCTTGGGCTGCTATGGCCCTGACCTTCCTGTTAGTGCTGCTCACTCTGGCCACGCTCTGCACGCGGCTGCACCGAAACTTCCGCCGGGGGGAGAGCATCTACTGGGAGCCCACAGCGGACAGCCAGGACACGGTGGCTGGTAAGAAGTTACTTACTCCCCCAACCTGGCCCTGGAGCCCCGGGGCATCCCTGCGGACCACCGACAGCTCCCCACACTGCTCCTGCCCGTAGCTGTGCTGAAGCGAAGGCTGCTGCCGCCCCCGCGCCGGCCCAAGCGCTCCCGCCGGAGACCCCTTCTCCCGCCCACACCGGACAGCGGCCCGGATGGGGATAGCTCCGACTGACCGGACCCCAGCCCTGCCACTTTGGCGGTTTGGTTTCTCCGCCCCGAGGGAGGCCGCCCGCGACCTCTGCCACGTGGACCCTGCGCAGGACCGCCCCCTGGTGGCCAGTTGGAGCAGTCCTGCCTAGGCGTCGTAAAGGGGCTTGTCCTTAAGGTGTGGTTTGCCGCGGGGAAGGAAATGGGCTGTTTCAGCCTTCCTTGCCTATGTTTCTAATTAAATTATTTTAGTAGAGTCTGGAGTTGAGCTTGTGCATCTGCCACACAGACATTCCCCCCAGGACCCCTTCCTAGGCCATTTAGATTTTGTTTGAAGTGGGTGCTTAACAAAATCAAGATAGGCACCCACTAGCCTGCCTCTTCCAGTCTTCCTTTCGGTGGGACCCTTTGGGACCCGTTGTAGTCCACCACATGGGTAGGGAGAAGGTGGTGGTGGTGGTAGTTACTGACATTTTATTTCCTAGCTTCTTTTCTAGAACACAAGGGCTTTCCTTGCAAGTTCCAGGTCTGGAGTAGCTGTTGTCTTCATTTGCTTCATGTTCTTGACAGGTCTTTTTTTTGTCCCACCTCCCCCTCCTTCCTTCCCCACCACTTCCCACCTCCAAATCCTCTAAACATCAGCAACAGCACATGGTCACTTATTTATTTTTGATACAAATGTACATGACACACTTTTTGACAGCCCGCCCACCACCACACAGGTACAGCCTGGCCCCTGGGGCAGAGGCAGGACAGGGAGCCAGGCTGGTAGGCACTGCCCTCTGCCTCTCCAGCCTTCCCAGGCTGCAGCCCAGATTCCAGATAGCCAGGTACTGCAGGGCGGGTGCTGGCCTCTCCAAGGTTACAGGGAGGGGCCTCTTGGCTGAGTCAGGGACCCCGGGGAGCCAGCCCCAGGCTCAGGTGCTCAGTTCTCTGCCCCAGCCAGCATAGCCCCCTCCACAAGGGGGGGGAGGGGAGAGGGGAGATGCAGGGAAGTGGTTTTTTTTCTGTAAGTTCATAGAGAAGGGGTATGAGTGGGGGGACTGATGGGAGGAGGCAACAGGTAGGACCCAGCTGGTTACCAGCAGTCCCTGGCCCCAGGATGGGGGGGGGGGGGGCTGACCCCCAACTCTGGTCCCGCTGTTCTGTTCCCCTCACCCTTCATAAAACTCCAGATGGGCCAGGCCTCCGGAACGGCACTGCCGCCCCGCACACGCACACACAGGCACGCAGGGACACTCAGTTACCACAATGTTAAAATTAAGGGGTGGAAGAGAAGAGAAAAAAAAAAAAGATTTTCCAGTGTTTGCTGCTAGGGACCCTGGGAACACAATTGGGGCCTGTGCCCTAGGCAGGGGCTGTTTGGCATTAAAGGAGAGCAGCAGGGGGGCTGGTGGCTACAGGGCAGGGGACATCCAGAGATTATGTACAAAGGGGATGCCCCCGGCTCAGCCCCCAATAGGGCTGAACTGGCTCATGGAGGTGGGGTACCTGAAGGGGGAACTGGCCCCACTTGGGAGTGTCCCCACCAGACCCTTTGCTGAGGGTGCCCCAGAGGGCAAGGGGCTGGGAGTGATGCCTTATAGGCCCCTGCACGCTAGAAGGAGGGGGGGAGATGCTATGTACAGGGGGAGGTGCATGGAATGTGGGGGACAGAAGCTCCTGCCACCCCACCTCCCCATCCCTGGGGGCTTGAGGGGGTGGGCACCAGGGTGCCTGGCTGCCAGGGGACAGTGACAGCACTAAGGGCACTTGTGCCAGCGGCTCTGTTGGGGTGGGGATTAGTGTCTGGGGGTGGCCCAGCTCCCGCAGCCAGTGAGGTCCCAGGGTGCAGGTGAGGGTGCAGGGAGAGTGGTCACTGCTTCTTTTCTCGGGTGGTGATGGTGACCAGCTGCTTAGCAGCCTTGGCGATGTCATAGGCGCACTGGATCACCTGCTGAGTCAGCAGCTGGAAGTCCACAGGGGCGCCAGGCTCCGGGGGCACCGTCTTCCGGCACTCACTCTGCAGCCGGTAAGCGCTGGCATTGAGCAGCCGCAGTGAGCTGCGCACAGGCTCCAGGGCTGGCCTCTGGAGGGAGGGAGTTGGAGTTGGGCCTTGGACTTCAGACCATGAGCCATGAACAGGGCCCAGTGTGTCCTCCCTCATCTCCACCTAGGTAGCGGTCATATTCCCTGCACCTGCCCCACCCTGAGAGACTTCCATTCCTGCTCTTCCCTCCGGCCCCTCCGCCCCTGTACCTTTGGGAAGAGAGAGGCCATCTCCGTCACAGCCAAATGGATCTTCTCTGAGCAGGGCACAAAGCTGTGGGGGCAAGGGAGGGGAAACCTCAGGAGGGTTTGCAGGGACAGGGGAACATTGGTTACCGCCCCCCCCCTTTCCCTCTGTGACATCCAGGGGCTGCTGTGAGCTCTGCATCCCACCCCCTGTACCTGTCATGCTTGAATTCCTGGGCAGCCCGCAACAACTCCTGAATGTTCTTGGTGACCTGTTCTGTCTTCAGAATGACATCCTCCGTGCTGGGAAGCCCAGGGTCAAGGTCTCCATCCAGGCTTTCCAACTCTGGGTGGAAGTCATCTTCCTTCCCCAGCTCAAGAAACCTCTTCCCCTCCATTCTGAGATTGGGGTTAGAAAGAGACATTCTAGTGGTGAGGCCACTTGCCTGTACCCTCACAGCCACTCCACTGCCGCCTTCCCTGGGCTGCCTTACCCAAGCAGCGGGTCCCCACTTTGCGTGTTCTCATAGTCGCTGTCGGCACCGCTGCCGTGGCGGGAAAGCTTGCTCTGGAGGAGCAGGGAAGGGGCAGTGGGTGAGGTTCACAGTCACAGACTCGCTCAGCCCAGCACCTGTCCCTTGGGCCCTGGGGAGGGGAACGTTACCGTGTGGCGGCTTCCTTCCTGGGAGGACAGTAGTGGGGAGGAGGGAGTGAAGGGCACGGATGAGGCTGACACCCCCTTCCGGATCTGAAACCCAGGAGGGCTGAAGTCAGTCTCCCTTCCTTGCCACCCACTGTCCAGCTTCCCAGAAGTGAGGGTAGGGACCGTGTGTATCTCGTCATGCCCATGCCCGGCAGCAGCACGAAGCCTGACACCCACTGGGGCTCAGGACCTATGTGCAGAACTGGATCTGCTTCCCCCAGGCCCTCCTTACCCGGTAAAGGCCAGCAGGGACGTGCACTGAATAGATGGCATCATCCTCCAGCTCCTGGGGGTTGGCACAGGTGTCACGGAGGGCCCTGCGGCAGCCCCAGCCCTTTGTCTCCCCCAATCCTTGAGACCCACAGGCAACTCACAGTGCTGTGGAAAGGCTGTAGCCGGGTGGAGAGCTCGTCCCCAGGTGGGGCCCCAAAGGGCTTCAGGGCAGAGCCTGGTTCATACATGGAGAAGGCCTGGCGGTCCCTGCGGTGGGCACTCCCGCCAGGCCCCATGGGTGTGTGTTCTGCCCGCTCGCTGGGCAGTGGGGGTGTGGGCACCGGCCCAGGAGGCTGCCGGATCTGCAAGTTCTCTGCCTGCAGCTTGTGGATCTGAGAGCGGATAGTGGGATCAGAACCTCCCGAGGGTCCAGGCAGCACCCTACCTCCGGGAACAAAGGATCCTCTGCAATCCGGGCGCTCCCACCAATGCTGCAGCCCTTACCTCCCTCTGCAGCCTCCGGAGCTCATCACTCAAGCTGCTGTTGACCTTCATGAGCTGTTGCACCTTTGCCTCAGAGGTAGCAAGAGCCTTCTTCAGCTCCAGATATTCCTGCAGCGTCACAGCCCCATCAGACAGGTCTGAGGAGTCCATGCTCTGCAGAGTGAGACAGAAGCTGGTCAGCCTTCGGGAGCAGGGGGCAAATGCCCACAGAAGACTGTTCTCAAGGCCACAACCAGCCCACTTGTCCCTGAAGCCATAGGCTACAAGGGGATAGAGCTGAGCCTTAATGGAGGCGTGGGGAGGGGCAGTGCTCAGACCCGGGCACGGTTGTTCCTAGTGGCACCGGCGCTGCGCAGGGGCTCCTGGTCCGTGTCCTCATCTGAGGCCACACTGTCGTAATCGTGCTGGTCGTCGAGGTCACTCTGGCTCCGTGCAGATAGCTCGAGGTTGTCTAAGGACGTAGTACAGTCACTCGGGATTCCGCCACACGACCCTTCTATCATGTCACCCCAGAAGGGAGCCATGATAGTCTACTAGAAAAGTGCCCAATGCCCTCAGCCCTATCCACGCCCTTCCCACCTGTGGGGCTGCTCAGGCTCTTGCCCTGCTGTCTCCGCTTGGCCTCGCTGAGAATGTCAATGATCAAGGTGGCAAACTCTCGGGCGTTAAAGCGGGCCAACTTCTGTCGCCCCTGCAAAGCAGAAAGAACTGGCCAGTGTGACATGCCCCCTCACAGTTGATAGATGGGGGTGGGGCCAAAGCAGCAAGGCCGTCTTCTGCTACCTGGCTCACCTGGCCATATTCCGGGTGCCTGGGCAGCTCTCAAGAAGAGGCTGGAATGTCTCCCCAGAGTTTGCTCACCAAGAGCTCAAAAAAATCAGCCTCTTCCCCATTTCCAAATCCCAGTGCCAGCAGGGCCCCAAGGGAGACCTGGGCCAGAGGAGGAGAGCAGGTCCAGGCAGAAGCCCATACAACAGCCGGTGAGGAAGGGCAGGGCCTGCAAAGCCGGTGACCCCAGCAGGGGAAGTGGCCGCCCCCGGCCCCCCATCCGGCCCCCTCACCTGATTCCGTGTGGCCGAATACTCGGGGTTAACAGGCAGGAAGGGCACAGCGCTGCGCTCTGTCACCAGGGTGCTGTGGTTCTGGGTAGCCAGCCACACTGTGGGGGAGAGGCAGGGAGCAGAGCGTCCATGGGGGAGCCAGGCCCACAGGGTGTATGTGGGGAAGCACTGAGCACTGCCTTCCTCAACGTCCACCAAGTGCTAATGTTCAGAACGGAGGTGGTCTTCAGACACCCGAGGCAAAGCTGGGTCAGGGCATGGCTGGGCCAGGCGGGTGACGACGACCAGAATGAGGTGACTCCTCCTTACCAGGCCCAGCCCAGGGTTTGGGCTGGGATCTGGCTGTGGCCAGGAAGGAGTGATGGAGGGGGGCGGAGTGGGACTGGGGAGCGAGCCAAAGTGGGAGGGAGCCAGCACAGAGATGAGACCCAGTCCGGGGATGGGGGCGGAGGAACAGGCTGGCTGCCTCCGACTCAGCCCACTCTGCCTGGCTGGGGACGCTGCCCAGGCTGCTCACAGCCAGCAAGGGCTGCTCTGCAGACATGCTGAGGCGACCCACCTCAGGCCTCCCTTCTCAGTCCCAGCAAAAGGCCCTGAGAGCCATAGCAGGCCCTAGGTAGGTAGGTGCCCTTGTCACATCCACCCATGGCCTCAGATGCCACCGCCCCCCCCCCAGCTCACCAGCATCATTTTCTCTTCTGTCGACCTCATCGTACACATCCATGGCAAGTTCCTCAAAAAGCCGGTTGCTGAGCTAGAGACAAAAGAGGGACCCGCACTTCATCAGATCAATTGGTCCCCTGTGCTGATAAGGCCAAGCCAACCAGGATGTCCTAAGGTGTGGGCAGTGGCTTGTGTCCTTTACGCCACCCAGCCCCCACAATCTCAGAACTGGAAACCAGGGCAAGGGTCTCTCTGCCAAGCTCCAAGCTGGGACAGGATGGAAGGGAACCAGATTAGACTATTTAGTGCCCTGGGAGGTCAGAGGTGGAGCTAGGGCCCTGGGAGCCTAGGGAGCGCAGAGCCAGAGTCAAAGTCAAGGGGTGGGGAGGCGGGGGAAAGGAAGCAGGGAAGCTAGAGTGAGAGGCAGGTCAAAGACTTGGAAAAGGAGATCAGGTCAGAGGAAGGGGGAGTGATTGCAGGGGTCGAGGCTCAGAGGTGGGGGCAGCTCCAAGTATGAGGAGCCCATCCTGGTAGACTCACCGCCTGCAGCTTCTTCTTGGCAGCTTTGGCCAGCTCAGACAGGTCTAGGCTGTGGGAGGAGGAGGGAGATGAGAATGGGCAGACAGGAGAGGTGACCAGGCCCCCGGCTGTGACTCCCAAACATGCAGGGACCCCAGGAAGACAACATCCCAGATGCTGCACACCAAATGCCACCCCTCTGCCCCGCCCCCAACCTCCAGAGCCTGCTCCCGGAGCAGGCACCATATACCTCTGAGACATGCACTTTTGCCGAGATCTAAGTCCAGAGAAAGGCAGCAGAGGAAAGAATAGGACAGAGGCAGCGATTACCGGAGGCAGGGCAGCACGTGCCTCTCTTGGCAAGCTCAGACCCATCTCTGTGCATACGCCAGACCCGGAGGGTACAAAACAGAACTCTTCTCCCCTCCCAACATGCTCCTAGATCAGCCTGTTCTCTACCTCCATGACCCACTCACCCAGCACCAATGTCTGTTCCTGCAAGTCACCGGAAACCTCCCTCACCCTAAAGCCCCAGCCAAGCTTTCCCCAGTGCTGCCATTGATCCCTCTTTGCCTGGACCTTCGCAAGTTTCTTCATCCATTTTCCCACTTCCAGTCTTGCCCCTACAATCCTTTTTTTCCACCCAGCAGCCCGGGTGATCTTTTTGACATGTTGGACCATACTACCCCTGGCCTTAAAAACATCTTAATGACAAAACCTATGTATGGATACTTCAACTGCACTTTAATATATCTTATTTTAATCCTCTCAACAGCCCAGAAAATGTAGGTACTGTTGCCTTTACGTGCAGGAGGTAACTAAGCCTCAAAGAGGTTAAGTAGCCTGCCTGAAGTTGAACAGCCAGTAAACGGCAGAGCCGATGCACCTTATCTGTGCTTAGAACCTCTCTGCTCTTGTTGGGGCTCACAGGACCGGCCGTTCTCTTCTGTTTCTAGTCCAGAGCTGCCCCTGGGAAGTCCCTGCTTCTCGCACTGTGCTCCAGCCACACAACTGCCCACAGGTCCCAGCAGTGTGTTCCTTTATACCATCTACGCCTTTACTTCTGCTGCGCTCCCCACACTGAATACAGCCATCTCACTAGGCAGCCTCCTTCTCTGGACTGTGAGCTCCTGAAGAGCAGAGATTCTGTCCGAGTTACCTCTGTGTCTCAGGGCCAAGAACAGCAGCTGGCACTAGGCAGGTGCTCAGTTAACACTTTTTTGAGTCCGTGCCCATATGTGTTTACACACATACACCAGACACGCATACAGGTACACACACCCCAGAATAAGACCAGAGAAGTAGGAGGGACTCTTGGAGTCTCAGGACAGAATAGGTCTAGCTTCAAGGGATTCAAGACACCTAGTCCCGACAATCCTGTCTGCCCACGCTGGTCTTTGGAGAGGGAGGAAGCCTCCTCTCTCTGGGATCCAGGCCAGCAGGCACAGGTTGGAAAGGCAGCCTTCAGAGGTGGCCACCAGGTGGCGCTAACATCCATCTTGTGAACCCCCATAGCCTAGGCGCCCAGAGGCTTTTCAGGTCAGAGGCAGAAACACCTCAGCGGTGCTGTGCACTGCCCCACCTCCGCCCCTCCCCAATTTCGGGGCACAGAGCAGAGGCCCAATGTTAGTCAAATCCCTGGGGCCCACCATCTTTTCACTGAAGAGCAAAGGCTTATCTAAAGATTTTACAGTGGGGTGAATGCCACTGGAGCAGAGCCCAGTGAGCCCCACTCCTGGGGCAGGTGTTTCTTATACTCAGGCCTACGTGTGATGGCCTGGGGCTCAGGCAGTGCTTGGCCAAGTGCTGAGCTGACCTCCCTCCCCTGCCTTGGGGCCCAGCATTAGGGAGTGAGGACTGGCCTGAAATGCTTTTATGCCAGCCCCAGAGGGTCGGGGGCCCTAAAACCTGGGGAGTGGGAGGGGTGGGGGTTCTGGGGCTCAGGCACTCACAAGGTGTCCAAAAGCCTCTGGGAAGGGGCATCAGGTGGGCACTCACCTGTCGGCCATCTGTGGGATGATGTAATGCCCATTCTTGTGATCTGAACAAAAATAAAAATGCCAAGTCACTGGTGCTGGGTGGCCTTAGCAGCTGGGAGCCCACCTCACTGCCACGAGCAGAGCTTGGCACCCAGACGTGTCAGGGGACAGGGAGGAAGGCAAGCCACCCCCAAGATCCCTGGGAGCTGACTAGAAGTGATGATGCCCACCCCCTACTCCCTATCCCAGTGTGCTGTAACCCAGAGCCTTCATCAATTTCACAGGAGCCGGTTGCCTAGCAACACTGTTCCCCAGCCAGCTCTGTCACCATGGCACCTGCTGCTGGGGTGTGTCTGGGTCCCACCTGCCTGGCCGAGCCAGGCCCGCCCCGCGTTCTGCTCACCCGGCTTGCGTCCACAGAGATAGAAGGCCAGCCGGTCAGTGAGCTCATACTGGCACTCGACTAGCCTTTCCGCCAGCTCATGGTGCCCCGCCTGCCTGTGGGGAGGGGGCATGGCTCAGCCCAGCTGCAGCAGTCCACTCCCCCCACCTGCTCAAGCCTCACCCAGCACCCCACCCTCACCTGGCGTAGTCAATGGGCGTGCGGCCATTAACATCGGGGGAGCCGGGATCAGCCCCATACACTACAAGCAGCTCAGCCTGCAGTGTCTGTCCCGCCTTGGCAGCCACATGCAGAGGTGTGGTGCCCTTCTCTGGATGGAAGAAGTTGGCCTGGGCACCCAGGGACAGCAGGCGCAGACATGTCTCCAAGTTGCCTGTTCGTACGCTTGAGTGCAGTTGCTGCAAGGAGCAGAGTGTGCAACAAATGTGTGTGAGGCCCCTGCCCTCCTCAAGCTGTACCAAGTCAGGCAGCTGCTGGGACTCCTACCAGCTCCATCGGCCCGGCTGAAGTTGGGTTGTCAGGGAGGACAGAGGATTTAGTGCCAAGTAATAATAGCTGCTCTCAGTCAACATCTACCTGTGCTATGGGCTCCCCTTGAAAGAGGTATTATCTATGAGGGAGATGCTGTTACTTCTTTCCCATTTTACAGAGGAGGAAACTGAGGCTCTGAGTGGCTAGGAAACCGGCCCAAGTTTTCCCAGATTTTGGATGGCAGCGAGGGAATTCTAGCCCTGTTGCGTCCACTTGGAGGTGGAGGGGCCCCAGCCACATGCAGCCTGACCACATAACATTGTCCCCTTCCGTTAAGTTATTTTTGCCTGACCTGACCGGCTTGCCTTTGGGACCTGGGGCTTGGTGGTGATGGAGAAGCCCTCGGGGTGTGGTGAGTGACAGGAGGGGAGACCCACCCGTCTGTCCCGTGGGGCCCCTCTGACCTTGCTGAGGTCTTTGGCAGTGACCCCATCATCGTCCCGGCAAGGAAGCTTGTGCACAAACGCCAGCATCTGGTACTTGGCCCTGATGAACTCTGACTTGATGGGGCTGGATGGGGCACAAAGGAGGAAATGGGGCGGGGGGAGCAGAGCAGGAGAGGCTAGCCCCCCCGCCCGCGCCACCGCTCAGACCCAAGTCCCATACCATGCAGCCCCTGCCACCACCCTCCAGTCCAACTCACTGGACTTTGTCCTGGGGGTTGGCTTTGCGCCGGCCACTCTGTACTTGCGCAGGGTCCAGCAAGGAATGCTCCCAGATGGAGTTGGCCCCGTTGCTGGCGAGCGTGTGCACCATCTGCAGGGAAGGAGCGCCAAGTGAGAGTGCCCACTGTGCACTGGGTACTGGGGGAACACCTCCAAGCGCTGGTCACAGCCAGCGTGGCTGCAAACAGTGCCGAGGGGCCTGCCAACCATCACACCTCCAGCCAGCCAGGCCACCCAAGCACGTGGGGTCTGCTTAGCACTTCAGGCTGCATGGCGTGTGTGCCAAGGCTCAGAGAGATTAGGTGACTTGCTCAGTGCTACGTGGCCAAGCTAGGAAGTGGCAGAGCTGTGGAGAGAGCCTAGGTCTGTGAGACTCTGGTCTCTCAGAAGTCCCCCCGCCCCTCCCCCACCCCATCTGCATGGCAAGCACAATGGATGGAAAGGGTCAGGGTTTAGGTTCTGCCTCAGATGGGTAATGCCCCCTGTACGCTGCAGAATCCCAAGCAGCACGTGTGGGTGTGGCGGAAGTGTGCTCACGCGGCTGGCCCCATACCTGCAGCAGCGTGGGAGGCCAGGCGCTGTGGCGGAGGTGCTTGACAATGGAGATGTGGCGGCCCAGGCTCCGGTGCACGCTGCAGCACTCGTCACACACCAGCACCCCCCTGCTGATGGAGGCCCAGCCAGGGTCTGCCGGAGGGGGAAGCAACGGTCAACGGAGGCCAGGTCACGGGCAATATGTGCTGGGCATCTGCTCTGGGCCCGCACTATGCTCACACACTCCAAATACCCAGGAGCTGGGACTGCCAGGACACACAGGTTGCCAAAGAGGAAGCTGAGCTATGGCGGAGGAGGGATTTCCCACAGGCTCGCAGCAGGTGACTGACGGCTGCGCCTGGGGCGGGGGATGTGTGGTCCCCAGGGTCTACTCAGCAGGTATGCTATCCTGTAGTCTCTCCCAAGGAACAAGACAGCTGGTCCAGCCCTTCCCCAGGGAGGCAAGAGTCCTCTGGGGGATATGACACTGATGCATATGCCAGATATCCTAGACACTCCTGTCTCTGGGTCAGTGCCACACTCTCCTGCACCCAGGCTTCTGCTGAAACCACTAGCCACTTGCCTGACCCACTGTACCCCTCCATGGGCTCCTGCCTTTGCCCTCATCTTGGCAGGCAAGAGGCCATTTCATGCTGCACCTCCAGCCACCATCACTGATGGGCTGAACTGCAGCCCCTTCACAGGGATGAAGAGGGCAAAGGCATCTAGTACACTGGATACTTACCGTGTACTAGATGGACCTGTATGTACAATGCCTCTCACAACTGTCAGGCAAGGCAGGAAATGTTATCCTTGCTTTACCAACGAGGAAATGGTGGCTCAGAGAGGTTGCTCAAGGTCACACAGCTAATGAGTGGGATTGCTGGGATGTGGACCCAGGCACTTTAGACATCAGAAACCATGCCATGTTCATACCCACTGCTCTTCCTCTGCTCTTGCCTGGAAGGCGTCGGCCCCAAGTGGGCAAGGGCCCTGGAAGCCACTCTACTCCCTGGGGAGCAGCAAACTTTGGAAACAAGAAGTGTGGGCCAGGACAGGGTGGGAGGTCCTTGGGTCCTTCTCAAGGGCAGGGGAGATGCCACCCATCTGAGGCCCCTTGGGAGAGGGGGAGGAGACAGCTGCATACAGCTCAGGCTGTGGAAAGGTCACGGGGGAGAAAGCAGCCATTGTGTGCCTCCAGAGAGTGGGGGTAGGGAGCTTCTCTCCCAGGACACTGTGCTCTGCCCTGGCCCCCCACCCAGTCTCAGGAATCCCTGGGCTGGGTGGGGGAGCAGGGACTGGCTGTCTTCCTTTCCCGGGAGGGGAGCGGGAGCGCTCAGGAAGTCCAGAAGCAGTTGAGGGGAGGGGAAACGCCAGGGGAGGGACAGGCTTGGGGTAATGAGAGCCTCTCCAACCACAAGGAAGTTCTGAGACCCTTCCCCACAAGGACTTCCATCAAAGTTCCCAGGAGAATTGTAAAGAGACTGAGTCAGGGTGCAGCCTTTGTTTCATCCATAGCAAGTGTTCCCTCCATCAGGACAGGAAGAAACAAAAAGTGAAAGAGGGGGTTCAGCTCATTGAGTCTGGGCTTCTTGAGGCATCCACCCAAAAACAGGGCATTAAAATGCCTGCCATATACCTTCCTGGGAGCTGATTCCAGGGGCCCACAAGGAAGGGACCCACTATCTGTGCCAAGAGGGGAAGCCCTGGGACACTTTTTAGTACTGGCTTTACCCAAATTATGAGGCCCCCCAGTGAGGCACATGGAAGTCTCCCTCCCCCCACTCCCAAACCACTGGGTTAGGGGTCCGTGAGCCAGCCACCAGCCACCTCCAGCTGCCCAAGCAGGAAGCTGGAAATGACGCAGCCTAACTAAATTCCTCTTGTTGAAATGGTGGGGTTTCCTGTAAGTGGGGAGCCGCCCAGACCAGGATCATAAATGGGCCGCCCTGAGGCCTCAGGGCCTCCAGCTCAGGCCTATGTTTTTACCGGAGAAGCCGGGCCTAGGCAGACTGCACAGATACCCAGAGCCAGACCAGACATGGCGAGTCTCTGAACATGGCAGTGACCAAGAGATCAGGATTTAGAGAACGTAGTCCAAGGCTTTGCTTGGCACTCAGCCTGGGGGAGGGGTCCTCCCTTCTCCTCCAATGACCTGAAACAGGAAGGTTGAACAGGGGACACTGTCCTGGTCTGGGGCACACTGGTATAAGCTCAGTTCTGGGCTGCACAGATGAGAAGCCCACCCTAACTCTACTACCTATTTCTCATAGGCCCAGGTGGCCTTGCACCCACCCAAGCAGGAGCCCCCAAGTCCTTGAAGCCTCCAAGAACTTAGGCCAGTTCCTAAGGCCAGGTAGGGTTTCTGAAAGTCAAATGGCTATTGTAGTTTAAGGTTAAAGGACTCTTGCCCCTAAGAGGCTCCCTAAACTTAGGGTGGAAGGGCAGGGACATAAGGTTTTTTTGTTTTGTTTTTATAATAGGGTCCATGTCCAAAGGCCCAGTGTGGGGCTTGATCTCATGAGATCAAGAGCAGTATGCTCTACTGGTTGAGCCAGCCAGGCAAAAAGATGCAGTGACCTCCTCAGCATCCTGCCAACACTCCTGGCAGCTTCTGCCTCTGGGTGAGGAGTCTGGGAAGTGTGGGCAAGTAGAGGAGGGATCCTGGGATAATGTGAACCATGGAGGCATCTACTAAGGTGATTTCATGTCACCACCCAAAGCCATCTGTAGCCTCTAGGAGCAGCCCACCATCTTGAAAGCAGCCCAGAGTAATTAATCCATGGAAATAAAGGTCAGAATGGCAGATACTTTGGGGGGCTATTGAATGTGAGAGGGCAGAAGAAGGGCTCAAAGGGTGATGGCAATGCTCCACCTCTTGACTGGAGTGGTGGTTACACAGGTATACAGACGTGTAAAAACTCATCAGGCTAAAAAACAGTAAGGTGCAGGAACTTTGCTGTATGTAAGAGGAAGAAAGTCCACCATTCACCCCACCCAACAATTTACATTATGAAGAGGACAAATGAGCCTGCAAATTTCCAAATGGCCCAGCCAGTGGCCATCCATGCTCACCCAAGGTGCCATCCAAAGTACTTCAAGGTATCTTGAGGGATTCACTCCTGTGCCACCAAAGTGGAAAGGTTGAGATAGACGCCCATGGGGGGAGGAGTAGGCTCTTGAGCTGGGCCAGGACTGTGTGGCAGAGTGGAGGGGAAGGGGGGACACACACAGTCTCCAGAATTCCTGACTCTTGCCCCTCCCTTGGACTCCCATGGCAGCCGGGTACACATGTGGGGCCTGATGAGTTGGTACCATAGCAGCCATGCCATGTCCAGCTGTCTTACAAAATACACTTGTCACCTGTATGCCCAGGCCTCGAAGTAGAGGGAAGATGAAGACCTTTGGGGCCAGCCTGCACCTCACCATTCACCTCTGTAACCTCCCCAAATTAACCAACCACAAAAAGGCCACAGCCTGCTCCTAGGGCTTGCCCCCTCACCAGTGAAAGAAGCCTATGACGAGGTAGGAGGCATACACCAATGGAGTCCAGATTGGGGGAGACCCAAGTAGCCAGCAGGGTCCTGACAATATCCAAACACTCAGGGAGGCCTGCTGCCAGGTGTCGGCGTAGTGTGATGTGTAAAGACCCTGTCAGCACCCTGCCCACTTCATCATCCTCACCTTCTCACCTCCTGCCTCTTCCTGACCTGTATTCTGGATCAGGAGAAAAGGAGGTACCTAGGGCAAAAATGCCTCTGTGGGACAATGACTATGCATAGGGACTGGACAGTCCCAAGATATCCCACTCCTCCCTGAGCCCACTGGGCACCCAGAGGCTTCAAACAGTCAAATGCAATGGAAAAACGGCAACTGCCTTGCTCATTCTGCCCTATGTCCCTCTGGCTGAGAATCAGGACTTGAAGATGGGATGGGACTCTAAAACCATTTCTACTCCAACTTCTTTACCTCACAATTGAGGAAACTGAGGCCGGGAGTGAGGAAAGTCTTGCCATGGGTCACAGAGTAAGCTGATGGGGTGAGGGTCTGCTAAGCACCCCCACGTCCATGCTCTGCCCGCCCTGCACAGGTACAGAACAGCCTGGAAGAGACAGAGAAGGCACACTCTCCTCTTAGCCCTTCCATCCCCAGACCTGCATGCGGTTGTAGGAAGGAGATCACAGTTTCCAGCTCATTAGGGTAAGGACACATAAGCCCAGATAGCTTCTCCAGGGTCCTCTAGACAATGACATGCCCTGAGAGGAGTACAGGGTCACAAGCACCCACAGAGTACCATGTCTCTGTGAGCCACCCACAGTTACCAAACACTCTAGCAGGAAGGCATCGGAATCACCAGAGTATCTGTGGATCCCAACCTGTTGGGGTCCTGAGCTGTCCAAAGGGTGGCTGGAAGTTATGGGCCCCTGAAACAGCACTGCACACTCTCACACTTAATTGTGCCCACAGTCCCCTGGAGTTCAGACACCCTGAACCAGCCCAGAGGTCTCTCAGGGAGATAGATCCTTTTTAAAAGAGAGGATGGACAAGAGCCACGGCTTCCTTCCCGGGGCCAGCTGCTGAGCCCCATCACAGGCAGTGTCCTCCCACATCAGAAGATAGCAGCCTCTCAGGTCACTGCTCCTCACTTCCTCAGCAAGTGGGGGGCGGGGGGGGGGGGCGGGGAGCGGGTTCACATCAGCCTGGACCTGACTGTGCTGGGAAGAAGGGAAACACCACAGTAAATACAGCCAGGAGACAGGCCAGGAAGCCAGCCAGATCCTGAGAATCTAGGCAGCTCTGGGTACTGTTCCCTACCCATTTCTAGCCAGACTGGGCTAGAGGGCTAGGAGGGGTCTGTCTCCAAGCTGGGTCAAGGCTAAGTCCCTTTCCCAAGGAGGCCTTACTGGGGCACAGGAAAAGCCGAGCTAGTTGCTTCCAGGGATGCCTCAGAGGAAGATGCCCAGACTGTACTGGCCCTCAGCACCAGGCCCTGCAAAGAGTCCCCGCCTTGGGAAGCAGGGGCAGGGAGTCCTAGGAGGATCCACTCCCTCCTCTGCTCACGAGGAAACACTATTCAGGCCTCCCCCGGCCCATCTGCCCAGCTCTCTGCCCCTTGACCTCCTCTACCTCAGCGGGCGTGCAGACATGGGAGCAGCAGGTGCAAGACGCGGGGGTGGCACTGAGATGACACAAAACCACACTCGCCCATACCTCCTAAACCCTGTGGGCCTCGGCCACAGCCCTCCTACCACCCTACCATGCCCGGCTGGAGCTTCCGTTAGGATACATAGATGTAAGAGGGAGGGTGGGGGAGCAGCTAGCTGCCTGCCTTTCTCAGACTGAGGGGTGGGAGGTGGCGCCGGGAATGTCCTTCCTTGCTCGTCCACGGACGCGAGGGACTGGGGCCCCCCAGCTGGCCCTCCCGCCAAGGACGCGGCTCCGCAATGGCCCGGGCGGGGGCCGAGGCCGGAGGCCGCAGCCCCC
>NC_043716.1:16086238-16089859 GCF_006229205.1 Suricata suricatta | reverse complement strand
TCTCTCCGCCCCCTGCGCGGCTCCGGGCCGCTTCTGCAGGAAGCCGCGCAGGCCCTGCCCACCGGGGGAGGGGCAGCCTGCACACCCGCCCCGCCGCCCGGACCTGCCATCCACGCCTCCCGGAGAAAGGAAGCCGGGAGCGCGGGCGGGAGGGGGCGGGGGTACTTAAAGCGGTAGCGCAGCCGCCGCTAGGCAGGCCGGAGAGGGCTGCGTCGCCTTTAGCCTTGTCTCTGCTCTGGCACTCTCCCGCCCCGAGGCAGTGTGAGTTACCCTCACAGCCCCATCCCCTTCGCTTTCCTGGTGGAGGGTGGCCCCGGGGGCACCCTGGGGACAGTGACCCTTGGGGAACAGGGAAGGGAGGAAGGAGCTGGAGGCCCAGGCCCCCTTCCCCGTCAAGGGGCTGTGGTTTGGGGTACCCGCCTCTGTCTGGCTGGGGTGAGATGTGTGTCCTGGTCCCCCATGTGTCCTCATCTGTGTGTCCAGGTGTGTGTGTGTGTGTGGTCACACCCTTGTTGATTACGCACGACGCCAACAATATGGACGCCCAGGTGTTCCCTTGCCTCCCAGCTAAAAATACACCTATACCTCATCCATGCTTCCATCCCAGGAGGAAAGAATCAGGGCACTTTTTAAAGACCTCCCGAGGAGTGACCACTGTGCCTGTATGAAGTAATATGCACTTGGCATTCGTCTTGTATACATCCATGCTGTTTCTGGGCCACCACAGGTTTGTGTGTCCAGGGCGTGTGCATGTATAACACACAGGGACCTTTTCTTGTGGTGGCCTTTCTTCCTGGACTTCACACTGAGACTTGGCGTAGGTGTGTGTGAGGGGGGTGGACAGGAAGCGGAGGCGCAGGCCGCACGTGGGTGCACCCCTGCACTGAGCATGCTCCCTCATACACGTGTGCCCCGCGTGCACCCAGCCCCCATCCCTGCAGCAGCAAAATGCCAGAGCACTTTGCTTGTGGGGAGAGGGCAGGGGTGGACAGGACTAGGCCTGGGGGCCAGGTCAGTGGTGACAGAATTAAGGGAAGATTCCCCAGGATTAGGGAGTCCTGCTCAGTAATGAGGGAGGAGGGGAATTCTTGGGCAGGGGTTTGGGAGTTGGTCGATTTTTATCCCAGCGGTGCCAGAGCAGCAGTGACTTGTGGGTGGGCAGGCAGCTTCCCTGGGGGAGACAAGTAATGCTCATGAGTCACACCACCCGAAATACAAGCAAAGCTGCCTCCATCGCCTTTGCCGCAGCCCAGATTGACAAGTTTGTTTGAAATCGCGATCCACGGGGTATATTTATAATCGCACCTTTAAAAAGATCTTTTTGCAGGCTTCCCCAACCCCCCACCGCCCTCCCCCCCCCCCCCGCCAGCCGCTCAGCTGGCGGGGCTTCAGCAAGCAAAGGTACCTTGCAGCGGGGGTGGGGGTCGGCGGCGGGGGGAGCACCACCTGCCGCCCGGTGCTGCACCCGCACCAGGGTGTCAGTCTGTGGGCTTGGTCGGCCCAGGCTGGGCGATGAAAAGCGCACTGGCCACGAGACGTGGCCGCCCATTCACCCTGATCGACCCCCCAGTCATGGAAATTCATTTATTAAATGTCGAGGCAGCTACTGGCAGCCCCATCGCACGACTGTCTTTGTTTCTCTGCTGTGTGGGCGCGTCTCGAGCACGTGGCAGCTGGAGCGCGCAGACCCGAGGAAAAGCGACCTGGGTTTAAGGCTAGGGCAGCCTGGCAAAAAGAGGCCCGGCTCCTAAGGGGATAGATCCCCCAATCCAGGCTGAGGTCCCCCTCTCCCAGAGCTACAACACTTTCAGGAGGATGATTCACCCCACCGCCCCCTCCCGCCCGCCAGCTCCATCTCCCGGTGGCCCGGGGACTAACTGGGAGTGGCCTAGGCACCGAGGCACCCTCCAAACTTTGTTCCGGAAGCCCCCAGCCCCGCCACTGCAGAGCTTCTGGGCCTGGGACTAGGGATAAAAGGTTTCCAGGATTTCCCTTGGGAGATGTCGCCACCCCAGGAAGCAGGACAGTGAAAAATCTCAGACAAGGTTCTAAAAACAGTTTAATGAGGAAATGTACACGCACTCTCCCGACCACTCCTAGCCGTCCCTCCCCCGCGACAGCCCCCTCCCCAGCGCCGACCGCGGCCACAACACTCTGCTGACCCCTCGTGGTAGAGGTGGGCAGCGGTCCCCGGCTGCGCGAGATACCAGGTGGCTCCTCCCAGGCTGGAGAAAGGGGCGAGGCAGTCCACTCCTCCCTTCTTTCCCGCCTGGGCCTGGCACCGCAGGGTGTGGAGGAGGAAGGAGAGAAGACCACACAAAGAAACCTGAAAGAGGCGCGGAGAGTTTGCAAGCTTTTGCTAGCACCTCCTACACAAACACTTATTGGATTGTTCTAACATGAGCTGGTATGGAATCCCTAATTCCTGTCCTGTTCTAGGATGGACTCAAGAAGGCGCTGTGCCTGGTCCCGCCACCTGTCTCAGTCCGCCTGGTTGGAGACGGGATGGGCCGTTTCCAGGGGAGTTACTATCCTTAGCTCACCCCAGTAGGTAGTATTTAGAGTCTCGTTTTAGGGGTGAGTGGTCTGAGAACGCAGAAATTTAAGCATTTGCCTCTGGTAGGCAGTTAAGTAGTAAGGAGAAAGTCAAACTCTGGTCTAAGTTCCCAATCCCCTCTCCCTTCAGGGCTGGGCCACGCCTCGAGATCCTTCCAGTCCTTGCAATAGGCAGCCCCAGAGGTCAATTTCATTTTTACCACAGCGTCCGCAGGGACCCTTCTCGAAGGACCTCTCTGTCCTGGGGTTACTCGGGAAGGAGACAGTCTCTGGAATCAGTCACTTCCTCTCTTGAGGGGACCGCATTAGGGGGAGTTGGGGAGCTGCCACCTGCTGCTTTCTGTGGTCCTTGCAGAGGACAGCAAATGGGGGAAGGGACTGTGCTCCTAGCCTTAGTGGTCATTCCCTTTCTAATGTCAAGTGTGGAAGATGGAATTTAAAAAGAGGACAGGGAAGACTCCTACATAATATTTCACGTGACAGATCCCTGGTTGCTCCAACGACCCTTGGTACTCATGCCTCGAACCTTTCTCAGGAGTCCCCCATCAGCTACTCTTGGAATCTGGATACCTTCTCACCTTCCACTGGGACCCAAACTCAATCCTGAAAGCCACACTTTCCTGCGCCCCCAATGCTCGAGCAAGGCCTGTAGCCCCCTCTCTCGCCAGCAAAAGGCAAAACGCTGGTGGGTGGGGGTGCGCCCCCGCCCACCGGGCGTCTGGACACAGTCTCCGTTCCGCTCAGGCCTGACTCCCTCCCCAGCCTTTCAAGAGATCAGGGGGACAGAGCGGGACACTCTCTGGCCACCCGCCACCCCCAGTTCCACGAGGAGGACTACATGCCCCATGATGCCGCGGGGCCGAGCTACAACAAGCTCTGCCCCGGGCACCCTTGTCCCCCTCCCATCTCCCCTGCATCCCCGCATCTCTCGCCGGCCCCTCGGGCTGAGGGCCGGGCAATGCAGCTTCGGGGAGCCGGAGGCTGCGGGCGCGCGTCCCTGCGGCGGTGTCCCCGGGGTTCGCGCCCCGTGCGCCCCCGCGCCCGCTGCGGGCGCCTGCTCCCTCC
>NC_043716.1:16030834-16086138 GCF_006229205.1 Suricata suricatta | reverse complement strand
CCCCGCGGCCCCGGGCCCCGGCTCCGGCGCCGTCCCTCCTCCCCGGCCGGGCGCCGCGGCCCTGGCATGAGGAGCGGGCGATGATCCCAGCCAACGCCTCCGCCAGGAAGGGGCCCGAGGGCAAGTACCCGCTGCACTACCTCGTGTGGCACAACCGCCACCGCGAGCTGGAGAAAGAGGTCCGCGCCGGCCAGGTAAGAGCGCCGTCGGGGCGCCGCGGGGACCCCACGGCCGGGCACGCCTGCCAGGTGTGGGGAGGGGGCGCGGCGCTGGCTGTCCCGCCTCCCCGGCGAGTTTGCAGCGCTTCTTTGTTCGCAGCAGCTGCTTTTGTGCTTGTTGACAGCGAGAGGGTGATGGGAGCGGTCCCCGCCCGCTCCCCTCCGGCTCGGGCGGACGGCCCACACGTGTTCCGGACCCTCCCAGGTTGGGGTCGGGGACGCTGTGCCCCTCCATGGCCGGGGCGGAGGGCTGCGGGGAGGGGCTGGCGGCCCGGTCTGAGCTCCATGTGGTGAGAGAGTCCGCGGAGCTGCAGAGCAGCGACACCTCCTGCGTGAGTGTGCGGAGGTGGGCAAGGCCTGCGTCGGGAGGGGTCACAGGTCAAGGATCCGAGAATGGGTTGTGGCACTCTCAGGTATCCCAGCCCCACCCAGTGTCCTCCACCCCCCCGCTGAGCTTTAGTCTGTTTTCTCAGATTGAGCAGAGCCCCGGGGTCCCTCAGACTCCAGCGCCGGCTCTGGAATGGGGAGTGGAGAGAGAGCCCCCTGTGAGAAAGTCCTGAAGGGCCTTGTCCAAGTGCTGAAAGGAGCTCTCTTGCCCTCCGGTGCTGGGGGCTGGCTTCTAGGCGCTGAGGAAGCTAGGGGCCCCTGGCCGCAGGAAGGATTTGGGGTTCTGTACACAAAGCGGGCTCCCTGGCTCCTGACAGTCTGTGGGAGAACGGGTAGGTCAGCCAGCTTTGGCTGGGCAATAGCCTCTGGGAAGACCAGGTAAGGGATGGGGTCTCCTGGTCATTCTTAAGGACCAAGGCAGGCACAGGTCACAGGTAGCTCCCAACTCTGCCCTTAGTCCCCAGGCCACAGATGGGCCCTTGGGGTGTGGACAGCTCACCCTCCAGGGTGGGAAAGCATGAGCCAGAGCTGGGCCCAGCCTGCCCTGGTTTGCCTCAGGTCAAGGCCTGCAGACTTGGCCCAGATTTGAGACCCCGGGGCCATAGGCCATAGGAGTGGGTCGCTCGGAAATGGTCTCCTTTGGGAATATGCCTTTGGAGGGCGGCTTCCCGAGTCACAGGAAGTTCATTTTGAGGAGCTGTCTGCTTCCCAAAGGACAGTGAGATGGAGAGCAGGGTGAGGGTCAGAGAATCTCTGAAGTCCACCACTGAGCCTTCAGAGCAGCAAAGCATCCACCTCTGCAGAGCAGAGAAATGAAGAAATGTTGAGGTGACCTGAGGCTCCAAGCTTCTGGGCTGGTTAGGGTGTCCACTTGTATTCCATCTTTGCTTAAACAAGGGTGCTCCAAGTTGCTCCTCAGACGGTGCCTCTGTTTTATTCATCATAAAGGACATGGTTTGCAACCAGAGAGGCCTGGTAAAGGAAGCATGGCCTGAGTGCTAGGTCCTAGGGGACAAAGATGAACAAACCAGGCACATCCCCTGCTCTCAAGGAGACCCTGTTCTGGTGCTGTGTGAACCAGGAAAAGAGTATCATGTGCTGGGTGCTAAGGCAATCCAGTCTCTTCTGACTCCTCTCTGTTTCCTCCCCTGGGGGCAAAAGAAGACAAGCTTCTAACAGAGGTTAAGGCTGGAGGGATTTAAATCTAATATGAGAGGAACTTCCTGATGCGGTGATTGATGATTGGTCCAAGGATTGTTAGGCAGAAGGCTAGTGGCTAAATCTTCAGAAATCTCAATTGTACTGCCTTGCCTGAGGGGTGGGTGGTACTTTTCTTGCTGAGATTGGAGAGAGGCGAAATGCCCTGGAAGAAAACTCTCACCTCAGCCTCTCTGACGGATAGTACTCCAGTCAGCAGCCATCTTGCTGAAGTGACGTTGGGGTGGGGAGCATGGGAACTCGCTGAAGGTAGGGGTGCTTGGGGGCTGCTGAGTGTTTTCCTCTTTGCCCTCAGGCTGCCACAGAAACTAGGCACCGGGTTCACCAGTATGTCCAGCCTCCCGTCCCTCCCACTTCCCTGGTGTGTTTGTGTCTCCTGGAAATGGACACTGCCTGCCCCAATCCAGGAGAGCAGGAATATAGGGCACTGGTTAAAGTTAACCCTTGTTCAACCACAAAGGAGTCAGGCCAGTTCTCTGCTTTGCCCCAGGGGTGCCAAGAAAGGGAATGCCAATCAGTCTGCATGGGAGAGGCCCCCTGGCTGTAGCTCCATGCCAGGACGGACCCAGAGTGGTCCTTGAATCCAAATGTGCACTACTCAGTCCTCCGGGCATCGGGGTCCCAGGGAGAGCTGAGGGTGCCCAACCCAGCCCTTTCCTGCTGGCAACAGGCCTGGGGGCAGCCTCCTAACATCATAATAAAACCCCATAGACCCTAAGCATTTCATCCAGTGGGGGTTCCGGAACCTGACCTCTGGTCCTCCTGGCACCAACTGTCACAGGACACATTCAGGCTTTTCTCAAGCACATAGCAACTGGGTTTTCCTGGTCTTCACTTGGCTTAGCTGCCTCTTATTCGCTCCAAGAAAGCCCCGCAGAGGCCCTCCCATGGGCAGGCTTGGCAATGCTGGCAGGCTGGGGAGGGGGATGGAATGGCAGGCTTCAGGTTCATCAGCTTTGCTCAGGGTCCCCCACCCTCATAGCTCTTTTGGGGGCCGGAAGCAGGGAGTGGTGGGGAGACGGGAGGTGCTCATCAAGTGTTTTGATGAAGGGAAACACCTTCATGGACCACTGCTAGCTGGCACCCCGCAATATGATGGTTGCTGGGTGCCCTGCTTACCGCTATGCACACACCCCGCTAGGTTGGGAGGGGGCAGGGGGCTGTAGGCTGGTGGATGTGCTAGTTTCCTCTTAGCTAGCAAGGCCCTGAGGTTGGCACGGCCAGCTGAGCACAGCCTCAGTTCCTGAGTCAGAAGGCCCTGGTGTTCCCTGGGGGGCAGGAGGTGGAGGTTCAGCTGTGTGGCTCCCTGTGGGAAGGCCAAGGCGGGCAGGGTTCTTTCCTGGCAACAGGCACTCTTGGGGGGGCGGGGCGCAGACTGTTTGTTCCCAAGGAAACATTTCTTCCTGGGGCCGCCTCCATCATTGTCCTCCTCCCTGCTTTCCTCAGTTCATCCTTTTGACCTAGAGGCAGGCAAGATGAGACTGTGGGGACCCTGGATGCTTAGCAGAGGTTACCCCACCCAAGGCACCTGTTGTGTCCTCCTTCCCCTAACATAGGCAGTCCTGGGTGTGGGCCATGTCTCTTGTGAGTGGGGAAGCTCAGGAGAGAGACTAGTAAACCCCAGAACCCCCAAATTGATGTGTCTGGGAAGTAGGGGAGGGGCTGCGTGGGGCAGGGTGGAGGGAGCAGGTGGGAAAAGAGTCAGCAGGTGTCACCCTCCCCCACCCACCTCAGCTTGAGGAAGCATCTGGCCTCCTGCCTCTTGAGTGAGCTCAGGCCTACGTGGTAGGGGCAGGGTTGGGTGGAGGGCTGGGAAGTAGTGACCACACCAGACTCTGGTCATCCTCCAGGCTTGGGCAGGCAAGAGAGCACGGAAAGGAGACCAAGGCTGAGCATGCATGGCTCTCTGCTATGGGCCCTTCTCCTTTCTTTTCTGGCTCTATACATTTGCTGTGTCCTTGTAAGATTTCATCTAACAAAAGGTTCTACTAATGCTAAACAAGTTTGAAAACACCCTGCTACTGCCCATGGGTTCAAAGGGTATGCATGTGCAAATAAGCTGGCCCCAAACTTGGGAGTGACATCTGCAGATCCAGAGGGCAACTGAGCATGCAGGTGCTGGCACACTTACGGGAGCACATGAAGTGTGGGGGCAAAAGGAATGGACTGTTGTGGATTCCTCTGGTACCTGCTCACATGTGCGTGTGCATCTAGGTGTGTGCCTGAGTGCAAGCAAGGAGTCTCTCTGCCCAGGGCACCTCAGCCCCGAGCTTGAGCTCGAAAGACCCCTGCTTTTGACTCCAGCTGAGGCCTGCTGGGGTGCCTAGTTTCATTCTCTTGGTGGTGAGGGCTGGGTGTTAGGTTTCACGGGAAATCTTTTCATTCCAGCAATTAAATAGCTGCAGGCCTTTGCTGAGGAAATTAATGAATTCTTCCACCTGGGCCTGGGGCAAGGTGCCACTTTCACTGCAGGCCCTCCTTTGAGCAGGTAGTGGGGAGCTCCTTCGGGGGTTGGCTGGGTCTATGTGGAGGCCTGCGTTGATCTTGGAAAACAGCAGGGCTCTGGGGACCCTGGGGAGAGCTCCCAAAGAGTAGAGGTGAGGAGGGGCAGCTGGGCCCAACTAGCAGCGCCAGCCTTTCTCTGGGGCCTGGAGGTGAGGCACCTGAGGAGGAGGGTGACAGGCAGCATCTGGAGCTCTGGGGCTGGGCAGGGTGCCCTTTCAGCTCCCCAGGGCCTTGTTAGTAGCAGTGGCAGTAGTAGCATCTGGGCCCGGCTGGTGGGATGCATAGATGGTTCAGCTGCTGCCCCATGGGAAGGCTCCTCCAGACTTCCCAGGCTCAGAGTCTTTGGATCCTCCACTCCCACCCCCGACTCATGGACCCACTTAGGCTGGATGCCAAGGGGCTCAGCCCATTCCATAATAGATAAAGAGTGAAGAATGCCATCCTTGTTGTAGGGGAGCCGGTGTAGAGGAACGTAAGATGGGGGGTGGGGCGCTTGGATCTCTATGCCACAGCTAGGATGGCCACATGGGCTAGGTACGCTTTTTTTTTTTTTTTGAGGCTCCTAATATATTTAAAAATGAAGAAGTGGGGGTGCCTGGCTGGCTCAGTCATTGGAGCATGTGACTCTTAATCTCAGGGTTGTGAGTTCAAGCCCCACATTGGGGATGAAGCCTACTTAAAAAATCAAAGAATGAAGAAATGCCAGGGTTTAATAACAGGGTCATTAAAATCATATATACATTACTTACTTAAATTATCCAAAAAATTTTATTTTTGACAAAGTAGTTCATACTTGTGTTTTAAAAAATATTTAGCTGTTGCTAGAAGGCTTGTGATGAAAAGCAAGAGTCCCTACTCCCTGCGACGCCTCCCTCATTCCCTGGAAGCGACCACTTTGAACTCTAGGCTCTTCTGTTATTTACCTCCATGATTGCAAACAGTATACACCTACAACTCTCAGTTTTATATCGTATTGCCATCCCCTCCCCAGGTCCCTTAAATACAGTCAGTTATGCATCTACTGAACAAATATTTATTAAGCACCAGTTACGTGCCAGGCACTGTCTAGGGACTGGGGATGTAGCATGGAACAAAACACAGGGACCCTCCCTTTGTGGGGCTTACAGCCTAGGTGAGGGAGACAACAAACAAATGAACAAGCAGTTTCATGTTGGAAGAGATCTAAAGTAGGATCAGGGGCGACAGGTAGATAAATAGTTAAGTGTCATTTAAGATGGGTTTTAAAGGCAGGCCTTTCTAAGGAGGTGACATTTGAGCAGCCACCTGAATAAGATGAGGGAGAAAGTGCTGCGGCTATCAGGGTATCCAGCAGAGTGGAATTTGGAGGAGAGGCAGGAGAGCACATGAGTTCAAGGAGATGGCCAGGGCTGCTGGATTGTATTCTAAACAGGATAGGAGGCCTTGGGTAAGTTTTGAGCTAAAGGATGTCAGGACCTGAGGGACGTTTCACAGGATGATGGAGGCTGTGGTGGGTCATGTGGAGAATAGACCTAAGAAGCCAAGAGAGGAGTGAAGAGACCAATGAGGGGCCCATGAGGCCACCAGGTGAGCTAGGATGGCTTCCACCAGGATGGTGGCCTAAAGGTGATCAAGAGAAGAGTCTCGATCTGTTTTGAAGGCAGAGCCCAAGGTCTTGCTGATGGATTTGATATGGAAGGTGAGAAAAGGAAGAGATAAAGACAGTTACAAAGTCGTGTTTTGTTTTGTTTTGTTTTTTTCTTTTTTACCAGGGCGCCTGGCTGGCTCAGTCAGAGCATTCGACTCTTGATCTTGGGGTTATGACTTTGAGCCCCACATTGGGGATAGAGATTACCTAAAATATATAAATAACTTAAAGTTTTATATTATTATTATTATTATTATTATTATTATTATTATTATTATTTTAACCAAAAGAGGGAATGAATTGAGGTAACATCTCCTATGAGGGGAGAAGTGGGGCAGGTGCAGCTGTCCAGGAGTGGCTGGAGCGAAGAAGGCCAGGGAAAGACAAGAAGTCATGGGAAGTCAGAGTGTCCCTTTTTGTTCCATGAATTCAGTTATCTTTTCATATATTTCTGAGGATATAAATTACTGTTCCCTCCCCTCCAATGTTTTTGTATTTCCTGCATTGACTGTGTATCCTCTAGGTTTTTAGCATCTATTTGCATGTTTTGGTCTCTTTCATGTTGGTGGCTTTCCTAAAATGTCGAGGCCCCCTTGGCTAATGGGGCATATTTATGAATGTGGGTATGGAGCTCACTGATGCATGGGTGGTACTGCTGTCAAATGATTGGGTGCAAGCTGGCCTGCTTATCAGAGGGTCCCCTGGAGGTCTTCGGTGCCTCTAGTTTCTCCAAGGAAGACTTGTCCAGTCTCCTGCTGGGGTGGGATGGGGCAGTTGCGTGTATGTTGGGCTTTCTGTGGTTCAGGACCCGAGGCAGAAGGGACTGGGCTTTCACTGTTCACGAGTCTTCAGTCTGACCTCATTCTCAGACCAGTATCCCCAAGTCCAGTGCATCTTAGGCTGTTCGTACCGAGAATAAATTCTTGGCATCCTGTGGAGGGGAAGGGGGACAACCCTCAGCTTTTCAAGATTGGTGAGGGAGCCAGGGGGGTTCTGAATTTTAACCAGCCCTCCTGTACTTAGCACTGAGCCTCACTCATACCTCTGCCATTCCCACTGCCTTTGTGTTCTGGACATTTCAAGAGTGGTCTGGCTTGACACTCACTGGGGTTCCCCTATGTGGGTGCTTGGGTTCTAGTACCCTCTGCTCCACTGAGTCAGCGGTAATGCCTCAGTTACTTTCCCTGTTCTAAAGATGTGTTAACGTTACTTATCTACTAGCATCTTTTCTCTTTACTCTTGCGGGTTTTAAATATTTTATTGACATTCTTATACTTACTCATGAATTTTCCTTTTGGGGCACTCTTCATTCCTTTGTACAGATCTAAGTGTCCATCGGTTAACATTTTCCTTCTACTTGAATAACTTCCTTTAGCATTTCTTGCATGTCTTCTGGTGATAAATTCTCTTAGCTTTTTTTTTGTTTGCCCATAAACGCCTTCATTTCCCCTTCATTTTGAAGGATATTTTTTCACAGGATAGAGAATTCTAGGTCGACATTCCCCCCGACCCCCAGCACTGTAAACATTTCATTCTATTGTTTTCTAGCTTGCATGGTTTCTGTTGAGAAGTATGCAGTATTTCTTGTTCTTCTAGACATGATGTGTCTCATTTCTCAAAATGATTTTATTATTTATTTATTTATTTAGGGGCACCTGGGTGGCTCAGTCGGTTAAGCATCTGACTTCAGCTCAGGTCATATCTCACAGTCTGTGGGTTCGAGCGCCATGTCAGGCTCTGTGCTGACAGCTCAGAGCCTGGAGCCTGTTTCAGATTCTGTGTTTCCCTCTCTCTGCCCCTCCCCAGCTGACTCTCTGTGTTCCTCTCTCTTAAACATAAAATAAAGACATAAAAAAAAAGATTTATGTAGTTTTGAGAAAGAGAGAGCAAGCACAAGTGGGGGAGGAACAGAGAGACAGGTCAGTGGCTCCAGGCTGACAGCAGCGAGCCCAATGTGGGGCTTGAACCCACGAATGGTAAGATCATGACCTGAGTTGAAGTCAGACGCTCAACTGAGCCACCCAAGTGCCCCTCAAAATGATTTTAAGATTTTCTTTTTATCACTAGCTTTCAGCACTTGATTATGATTGGCCTTGGTATAGTTTTCTTGGTGTTTGTCTTGCTTGGGATTCATTGAGTTTCTTGATTCTGTGAATTTATCATTGTGTTAGTTTGTGCAAAAAAATTACCACAGACAGGGTAATTTTATTCTCTCATTCTTTTGGAGTTTGAAAGTCCAAACTCAAGGGGTCAGCAGGGCTCCCTGCCTTCCAAAGGTTTAAGGGGGAGAATCCTTCCTTGCCTCTTCTAGCTAGCTTCTAGTATCTCCAGGCATTTCTTTTCTTTTCTTTTTTTTCTTCTTCAGGCATTTCTTGGCTTGTGGCTGCATAACTCCAGTCTCTACCTCCTCTTTACATGGAACTTCTCCTCTCTCCACAGGATCTCTCCTTTGTATGTCTTACAAAGGCGGATCATTGGATTTAGTTAGGGCCCACCTACATGATCCAGGTTGATCTCATCTTGAGATCCTTACCTTAATTTCACTCACGAAGACCCATGTTCCAAAGCAGGTCACATTCACAGGTGCTGGGGGGGAGAGTATAGACATATATTTTGGAGGACACCACCATTCAACTCCCTATAGCAGCTTTTTTTTAAAACAACAAATTTGGAAAAATGTTAGCTGTTATCTCTTTAAAGGTCTTATTTCTCCTACTTTCTTATCCTAGCCTCCGGGACTCCAATTACATATATGATAGAATACTGTCTCACATATTGTTGAGGGTCTTTGAATGATTTTTAGTACTTTTTCCTGCTTCTGTGCTCCACTTCTGTTCTCTGTACTATAGTTCTATTGTTATGTCTTCAAGATCATGGATTTTTTTTATTCTATAGTGTCTAATATTTTTTTTTAAATTTTAAGCGTTTGTTTATTTTTGAGAGAGAGCAAGGGAAAGGCAGAGAGAGAGGGAGACACAGAATCCAAAGCAGGCTCCAAGCCATCAGCACAGAGCCCAATGTGGGTCTTGAACTCATTAACCATGAGATCATGACCTGAGCCAAAGTCAGACACTTAACTGACTGAGCCACCCAGGTGCCCCTATAGTATCTGATCTATCTTTTTTAAACTTTTTTTTTTAACGTTTTACCTATTTTTGAGAGACAGAGTGTGAGCAGGGGAGGGGCGGAGAGAGAGGGAGACACAGAATCTGAAGCAGGCTCCAGGTCCCGAGCTGTCAGCACAGAGCCTGACGTGGGGCTCGAACCCACAAATGGCGAGATCGTGACCTGAGCTGAAGTCTGATGCTCAACTGACTGAGCCAACCAGGTGCCCCATCCTATGAATTTTTCACTTCAGGTATTGTACATGTCTCTCATTTCTTTCCCCATGAATATTGTGTTCATGTTTTTCTTTCAACTCTTGAGCACATTGAACCATTCATCATCTTTATCGTTTCTGTGTGTCTGTTAAATGATTTTTTCATATGGGTTTTATTTTACTACTTCTTTGTGTGTCTAATAATTTTTTTCTAGTAATTTGTAGCTGGATGTTAGATACTGCAAACATTGTAATGTTAAGCATCTGGATTTTATTGTCTTCCTTTAAAGAGGCTTCATTCTGACAGACTCAGTTAAGTTACTTGTAAATCAGTTTGATCTTTTTGAGGTTATTATTAATCTTTATTAGATTGGGTTTAGTGAGCCTTTTCTCTAGGGATAGTTTAGCCCTACTATGAAGGCATCACCATTCTTCAGTCTCTGTTGAATCCCCTGTGCAAACAACAAAGACCCTCTAGAACCTTCTATTCTAGCTGGTTGGAGTTTGAATGTCTCCATACCCTGAGACACGAGTGCTAGAAATTTCCCAGCTTATTGCTCTTCTGTCACAGGTGAGGTTGGGTGTTCCACAAAGACTCAGGAACCCCATGCAGATCTCTAGAGCCCTTTGTTTGCATAGCTCCCTCCTTCCTGGAACTTGGTCCTGCAACTTCTTGCTACCTCAGCCTCCCTGAACTCCTCTCTCTGTCTCCTCAGTGCCTCAGCAAGACTACCATGCTCTGCTAGGGATTCCTCTCTCTGCATTGCTGTCTGGAATGTTCTTCCAGGTAGAAATCTAGGCAATCATAGCCTACCTTGTTTGTTTCTCTTACTTCAGGGATCAAGTCCTGGACTGCTTGTTGCCTAATGTTTGAAAACAATTATTTCATGTATTTTGAAGCAGTTTTATCTGTTTATGATGGGAGGGTGGTTCCAGTTGTCTCGCTGTAGTTGGAATAGAAACCTTTTGCTAGCATTTTAATCAATTTGGGGAAGGAGAAGAGGAGTTACATGCATGTGGTCAGTTCACTGTATTTACCTAGAGGTCTTAGACTCCTGAAATGTATTTAAATATTTAAGTTTAACAAACATGCTTTTATCACACAACAAAAATCTCATGCAGTATAATTAGGCTATTCACAAAACAATAATAGGAATTGTAAAAAAAAAAAAGTGTTACTAGTGTCCCACATATAAAGGACATTTCTTTCATTCCTATCAATATATTACAGCAACTCTTTGTTAAACCTCACTCAGTGATGATGTCAGTCATCTAAAAGTGTGGTCTTCCTGAAAGTGTGGTCTTGGGCCTGTAGGATAAGTCTAGTCTCAAGTGCCCTCCTTGGCTAACAGCCTCTCTCAACCACTCTTCAGCCCTGGGCTTATTCTCCGTAGGCAGCCTACTGGGCCTTGGAAGAGTGAACCCAGTCAGGGGACAGGAGAGGAGGAAAGTCCCTCCTTTCTCAGGGCTACTTCCTACCCTGTCCTGCAAGCCTCTTTTCACCCACCTGACCCCAGCTCATTGTGTCTGTCTTTTCCATTGCCCTGTGAGTTGGGCAAGGCAGGGCGGCCAGGTGGTTGCTGCCTCCCTAGAGGGTGTTGGGTTCAGATGCGCTGCCTCTGAAGTGACCAGGGATACGTCTTCACCTCCTTCTGCAGGTGGACATCGAGCAGCTGGATCCCCGTGGGCGGACCCCCCTGCACCTGGCCACCACGCTGGGACACCTTGAGTGTGCCCGTGTGCTCCTGGCGCACGGCGCAGATGTGGGCAGGGAGAATCGCAGCGGCTGGACAGGTGGGCACCCCTGCTCACCCCAGCCCCACAGCCACCGCTTCATATCCTCACCCTTGGTTAGTGCAGGGGGACCCCAGGCAGGGTCCCGCCCTGTGACTTTGTCTCCTCCCCCACCCCCCAGTGCTTCAGGAAGCTGTGAGTACCCGGGACCTGGAGCTAGTGCAGCTGGTGCTGCGGTACCGGGACTACCAGCGGGTAGTGAAGCGGTTGGCTGGCATCCCTGTACTCCTGGAGAAGCTGCGTAAGGTGAGGGCTAGCCTCTCAGCCTCCCCACCATGCCCTTGAACCCTGTCTCTAGCACAGTCTTAGCTACTCTCCTTTTCATCCTCCAGGCCCAGGATTTCTACGTGGAGATGAAATGGGAGTTCACTAGCTGGGGTAAGAGGGCCTATGGGGGCCTCTCTGGGCATTCTCCCATCACAGGCCTTTTGCACCTGCTGCTCCCCCGCCTAGAGCTCTATTGCCACAGCTCTTCCCGTGGCTCCTTCTCATCTTTTAGTTCCCACCTCAGTGGGGACCAGGCTTGGCTAGTCCCCCTTAGCCAAGCCCTCCTTGGCTAGGCTTTTCCACACCTCCTCAGACATTGTCTTGATTCCATTATTATTATTTCCTTCACTTTGTAATGATTCCCTCATTTGTTTGTTGCTTATGACTCCCTGCCAGAAGGTAAGCTCCAAGAGGGCATGTTCAGTGTTGTATCCTCATTGACTAGAACAGTGCCTGGTACGCAGTAGGGATTTAATAACTATTTGTTGGGAGATTAGATGAAAGATTGAGTAAATGAATTAACAAATGGTGGCTACTAGGGACTTGATAGCAGCTGAGAGGTGCCCACCTCTGACTTCAGGTTGCTTACATCTTAGTGACTGGTCTTCATTTACGTGGGGGAAGTTTGGAGAGGGGCTGACTCCCACTAGCTCTGTTATCCTTTCCCAACCACACCACTGACCCTGACCCCTATGCCCTGAGTTGGCCCAGGTTGGGTGGACCAGGCAAACTGAAGCCACTTCTGACCTTCCCTTCCACCTAGTGCCCTTGGTGTCCAAGATCTGCCCTAGTGACACCTACAAAGTGTGGAAGAGTGGGCAAAACCTACGGGTAGATACCACGCTCTTGGGCTTTGATCACATGACATGGCAGCGAGGGAACCGCAGCTTCGTCTTCAGGGGCCAAGGTCAGGCAGGGCAGGAGGTGGGGCAAGATGGGAAGGCTGGGGACAGCCCCATGCCACCCCTGACCCCCCTGTGCTATTATGTGGCTGGCAGACACAAGTGCTGTCGTCATGGAAATCGACCACGACCGCCGGGTGGTGTACACAGAGACTCTGGCACTGGCCGGGCAGGACCGTGAGCTGCTGCTGGCTGCTGCCCAGCCCACTGAGGAGCAGGTGCTGAGCCGGCTCACCGCACCCGTTGTCACTACGCAGCTTGACACCAAGAATATTTCCTTTGAGAGGTGAGTGGGTGAAGCCCTCGAAGCCTAGAGCCAGGCTGCTGGGGTGCCCCTCACCTGGACCACTCTGCTCCCCCAGGAACAAGACTGGCATCCTGGGCTGGCGCAGTGAGAAGACGGAGATGGTGAATGGGTATGAAGCCAAGGTGAGGCCACCTCTTCCTGGTGCCAGAACCTGCCAAACTCTTGCCTACAGTGCCCCGGGCAGAGGGTTCCTGACTACTCTTTCTCAGCCTTGGAGGTGCAGAGGCAATGCAGCAAGGAGGGAAGGGCTCTAGACTAAGAGGCAACTGATGAGAATGGCCTGAGTTTACCAAGCACTTACTCTACTCATGTTTGAGGCTCTATTCTGATGTTTTGTATGTATGTATGTATGTGTGAATATGCATGTACACACACACATGCACACATACTCATTTAATCCCAACCACCTTTTTGGGTAGGTGCTATTATTTTTCCCATTTTATGCAGGCGCCCTCTGTAGGGGAGGGAATTGGCTCATTCTGTGATGAGGAAGCAGGCTTGGAGTGGTTCCATGACCTGTACAGGGTCACACAGCTACAGGAGACAAAGCCAAAGTGTAGACCTTGACTACCTGGCTCCAAAGCCAGGCCTTTACCACTAAGAATACGGTGTTGGTCACGCTGGCACCCTTACATCACCCTTGGGGGGCCACCTGGGGCCACATTGTGCCGCTGGTGAGGGAAGGAACTAACAAATGCTGCCAGGTTCTGCTTTGTGTCCTCCCGGAAGCCTTCCCTGGTCCTACAGACTGCGTTATGGCCTTTGCTTTTTGTTCCCACAGCTCTGTGCTCCCTCCACTGGAGCATGAATCACACTATGTCATAACTGCCCATTTCCTTATCTCTTCAAATAGTGTGTGTCTGATGCCTGCCTCAGTGCCTGGCACATAAAGGCTCCTCACAAAATGTTTGTTGAATGAATAAGAGGATGGATGAATGACCAGATATTTACTTGCCCAAAGACTGGGAGATGGGGGCAAACAGCTCCCCCATCCCCCAGCGGATCCTTCCTTGCAGGAAGTGTTCATCAGGCCCTTGGGGGCTGGGGATAGATTTGTCTTTGAGCCTTTCCTCATCTGTTGCCAGGTATATGGGGCATCCAATGTGGAGCTCATCACCCGGACACGGACAGAGCATCTTTCAGAACAGCACAAGGGCAAGGTCAAAGGTAATGAAGCAGAGGTGGAATGGGGGGTGGGGAGGAAGGCAGTGTAAGGAAGCGGTTCCCACTTGAGTACCTCCGTCAGTGTTCCCTGTGACATCCCTGCAAAAGCCAAGATAGTTTATTCCCACAGACAGGTTTCAGTTCAAGTGCCAAGTGCTAATAATTGGGAGTGACTGTCTGGAGTGCGGCTAGGAAGAGTCTAAGACAACGTCTGGGCTCAGTGGGAAGGAATTCTACAACTAGTAACTGATGCCTGCCTTGGATTTGGAAATGTCACTCCCAAATTTATTGCCCATTCAAGTCTAGCAGGACATACCCTAAGCAGAAAGGCAGGGGGCCTGCCACTGATTCTCTGTGCCTCTTGATCCCACAACTGACTCTCTGGGCACTGGTTAGTCTACCTAAGGTAGAAAGACAATTCCTACCTCACAGGGGAACAAAATGAGGTAATTAAGATGGAAGTACCTGGAGGAAAAAACACACATGCACATGTATCCCTGAAAACTGCTTGCCAAAGGCAGGTATTTTTTGTCCAGTGTCACCAACCTGGACACTTTTGGAAGTGTCTTCTGAGCCCCAGGGCTACTTTATTCCCACTGTGCTTGTAGTGTTCCTTGCCCCTGGCCTTTGGAATCCTCGGTCACCTTCAGATGAAGGTGCCTGAGAGTTTGGTGTGGGTGGGTAATCCTCCCTACTCGATGGGAGAGTCTCCTCCCTTAGGTCGTGGGTGCTGTCACTTCTGAGGGTTGCAGTGTCCTCTGAGATGCCACATTTCTTGTAGGCTGTAAGACACCTCTGCAGTCCTTCCTGGGAATTGCTGAGCAGCATGGGGGCCCCCAAAATGGGGTGAGTGTGTGCCAGGGGTGCCCTTGTGTGGAAGGGTATGGATGTGGCTCAGGAGGCCTGGGAGGCATCCTATCTAGCATGGCCGGTGTGGAACCACTTTCCACAATGCTCAAGGCCATGTCAGCTCCACAGTGGCAGGGGGGATAGCTCTGGGGCCCATGATACCAAACGGCTGGCTTGGCATCAGAGACTGAGGCTCATGGGCACCTCCTCATGTGGTACAGACCCTGATCACTCAGACTCTGAGCCAAGCCAACCCCACTGCCATCACTGCAGAAGAATACTTCAACCCCAACTTTGAGCTTGGCAACCGGGACATGGGCCGCCCCATGGAACTGACCACCAAGACACAGAAGTGAGGCCCTGCTGGTGCTGGGGAGGGGTGGGCAGGGGAGGGCAGGGCTGGGTGGGGTCTCTAGAATGTACTGAGAAGCCATGGCTTCTACTATGTCCCTCACCCCTTGGGATCTGGGGGGGGGCAGGTTCAAGGCCAAGCTGTGGCTGTGTGAGGAGCATCCCCTGTCCCTGTGTGAGCAGGTGGCCCCCATCATTGACCTCATGGCTGTCAGCAATGCGCTTTTCGCCAAGCTCCGGGATTTCATTACCCTGCGCCTACCCCCTGGTTTTCCTGTCAAGATTGGTAAGACACCACCCCCATTTCCCTTCAGCCACTGTGTGTGTGGGAGGGGGGGCGGGTAGGGTTTAGATGAGATAAAGATTGGAGGTGCCTAAGGTGTGAGAAGGTGGATGGTGGCACCTGACTGTTCCTTCATCCTCAGAAATCCCAATCTTCCACATCCTCAACGCACGCATCACCTTCGGAAACCTCAATGGCTGTGATGAGCCGGTGCCATCGGTGCGAGGCAGCCCCAGCAGCGAGACCCCTTCCCCAGGCAGCGACTCCTCCAGCGTCAGCAGCTCCAGTTCCACGAGTGAGAGCCGCCCCCTCTGTGCGCCCCGCCCCGCCCTTGCCTGCCAGCTTCCCAGGCAGTGGCCCTGAGGGTGGGTCTGCCCATTCTGACGCTCCCCCTGGCGCCCTCAGCCTCCTGCCGCGGCTGTGAGATCTCCCCCGCGTTGTTCGAGGCCCCGCGAGGCTACAGTGTGCTGGGCGGCCAGAGGGAGGCAGCCACCCGCGATGATGATGATGACCTGCTGCAGTTCGCCATCCAGCAGAGCCTGCTTGAGGCGGGCAGTGAGTATGACCAGGTGCGTCCCCGCGGCCTTGCCGCCTTACCGCCCTGCCCGCCTTCAGCGCCACCCTGGCTGATTGGCCCACGTCCCTCCTTCCAGGTCACTATCTGGGAGGCACTAACCAACAGCAAGCCAGGGACTCACCCCATGTCCTACGACGCTCGCAGACAGGACAGGTCAGTGCCCGCCACTCCTGACCTGCCCTCCCTCCCCTGAAATAACACGTGCACAGAGTGTCCTGTCCCAGCGGGTGAGGATACTGCTGGCTGGGCAGCTAGCCCATCTTGGTCCCAGGAAGCCATGGTACCCTCTGTTGGCCCCCTGCTGGTATCCAGAAGTCTTCTACCCCCACCCTTTCCTCACTCTGAGCGGTACTCCAAAAGCAGCCAGGGAGCAGGGAACAGGCCTCAAAGGCCTTCAGACCCTTACCAGGCAGGATGTCGGAGCTAGGGTTGTAGAAGATGCATGCCCATGCGCTGGTCCACCGTCAACCTGGAGAATGGGCTTTTGTAGGGGCTGAGATTTGTCACACCTTGGTGGTAGCCAGGGCGGTGTGATGCAGGATTTATCGCTTCCACTGGCCGGTGGCTAGCCCTACTCAGTCCTGGGGCCTCCACGCTGTCTCCTGGCCCTGTTTATGGGCAGGTGCGCCCTGGAACCCTCGACGTATCTTACCCGCCTCCAGGAGCGCCCCGCCCACGCCGCAGCGCCAGCCTGCGCCCCCCTCGGCCTTGGCGTCAGTGCCCAGCCCTCGGCCCAGCCCGCGCCCCGGCCCAGGCGGCCATGTGTTCCGGAGCTACGATGAACAGCTGCGGCTGGCCATGGAGCTGTCGGCGCAGGAGCAGGAGGAGCGGCGGCGGCGCGCGCGCCTGGAGGAGGAGGAGCTGGAGCGCATCCTGCGGCTCTCACTGACGGAGCAGTAGCGCCCACTGCCGGGCCCCTTGACCACGCCCCGCGTGACCCGCCCCGGAGCAAGACTCGCCCCGCCGCGCGCCTGCCGGGCTGCGGCCGCCGGACACTGGAGCCGCAGCCTGGGGGCGTAGAGGTGCATCCGGCACCAGGCGGGGACGGGTTTGGCGGGACCTAGGGGTACCTGTCCTGGCCAGGGCCCCGGAGGCAGCTCGCTCGGCCCGATCCCCCTGCTTGCTGTATCCTGATGCCCACCACTCTGTCCTGGGCTCAGACTTGTCCAAGGGGGCCAGGCCGTCCTGAGAGGGAGCCGGGTCCTTAGAGGAGCAGTGTTCCCATCCCTTGCTCCTTCTGGTCGGTCCTCCTTTTCTGCTCACAGAACCCACTGTAGGACAGTCCGTGAAGCCTTTGCATTTCCGCTCTTCACCCCTGGGGGGCAGCTGAGCTCCCCACGTGCTGTGCTGCTTTGTCCCAGATACAAACCAGTACGTCAAGGGCCCAGCTCCTCCTTCACCCCAGCATTTCAGCGTCAAGTGCACTTAGCGGGGTGCCCGGCTTCCCCAGCCCCCCCCCCCCCCCCCCCGTCTCAGGGTGGTCCCACTTTCTCCTTGGGCGGCCAGAGGTTGGAGTCCCCATCCCCAAGGCACTCTTTTTGTGATCAGGGAGGGTGCCCAAAGTGGCCCCCCGGCCTAGGCAAGGCCTGGTTCCTTCATGATGTCTTGGCAAATGGGGGACATATTTGGTCTGGGGGCAAGCACTAGACCCTGTCCCCCAGCCCCGCTTATGGGCAGGTGCACCCTGGAGCCCTCTCATCTTCGGCTCAGGGCCCTGGCACCACCACCCACCCCTTCCCACCAGCTGCTGCTAGCCCTCTGTGGTCGTGTGTCCCACCTGCCCCTACCCAGGGGCTGACTCTAAAACCCTTCATCCAATGGTGCTAATCCCCGGCTCTCCCCTGCCCCCCCCCCCCCCCCCAGAGAAGCACAGACCCCGCTAGGGGCAGGGGCCCACTGCACACCCTTGTCCACCTTCTCAGGCTGGCCTTCCTGTCTCAGCCAGTGAGGCTCAGTAGGGACACAAAAGGGATGGAAGAAAAGAACAAAGAGAAACTGTTCCTCTCACCTCCTTCCCTGATGCCAGGGGCACCAGTCTGACTCTGAGGCACAAATAAAAGAGGCTTCGAACCCGAGGCTTTTCTTAGCTGGCTTTACTAGGGAAGAACGCCCACATAGCGGTTTGGGGTCCTTTCTGAACCTCAGTGTGGGGAGGGTTTTGAGGTAAAAGAATGCCTGGTGGGTCTTGAGCATTTGTCAGCATCCCCTGCCCCACAAGCCTGGGGATAGCGTTTGCAGAGGCTGGGTCTCACCCCCCTAACCCCCACCCATGCAGGAGGCACAGACTGAGCACTTAGTAAAGTATTTCATTCAGTATGTCTTGTTTTCCACCTAGAGTCAAGGCCACAGCAGAAGGTTGGGGGCGGGGGGGGGGCCGAACCGGGGGGGGGGGGGGGGTGACGTGAAGGAGGGTGTGAACCTGCTTCCATGCCAGTTTTCTGATTAGTTCTCCGGCGGGGGTGCAGTGAGGCAGCCGCCCTCTCCCCTGCGGGTGAAAAAAAGGAAGAGAGACCTCTGCCACAGACTGCTGGGTGTAGACGGTGGATTCGGCTCTACAGCCAACAGGTTGTGTATGTCTGCAGAGCTAGTGTGACGCCCATTCGTTTTACCATTTAGGGTAATGGAATCGAGAGCTGATTAGAAGGAGAAGCGCTGTAACTTAGCCCCCAGTTGAATCGCTGCCACCCCTCTGAGGTCAAGCCCAAGTTCCCTGATATCCCCAAGAATAGCGCTAATACTAAGCACTTCCCCTGCTCTGGCCGGGAGACAGAGAGAACACCGCTTCGCCGTGCAGCACCATTGCTGAAGTCCCCGTCACCCCGGGTTTCCCAAGGCCAGCTCCTGCTGAGTCTCGGAAGAGGCACATAGCCCGGCGGGTGCCAGGCGACTCGAGTCTCTGCGATGCTCTATTTGTCCAGGACTCCCGCGAGGGGCGGAGTTCCCTTCCCAGTCCCGCCCCCCTGCCCTGGTCCGGAGTTCCAGACCGAGAGCTGGGGCGGGGCCGAGGGTGCTCCCGGCCGGCAGGGCTCCCCGGGGTGCGGAGCTTCCCCCCCGCGCGCTGCACTAGTCTGTGCCGTCCACCAGCTCGCACAGCATGTTCTCCAGGGCCGTGATGCGCTGCTCCTGGGCCTGCACCTGCTCGCGAAGGGCCTTGATCTCCTCCAGCAGAGTCTCTAGAGTGTGCTGCTGCTGGGGCGCACAGGAGAGAAGAGGCTGTATCAGGAAGGGGGCTGTATGGGGGTGTGTGTAGACTGGGCCGGGGCGGAGCAAGGCCGCATTTTACCGACAAGGGGGCGTCACTGGCCGACTGGCTGCGGCGGGGGCCGGAGGGAGGGCGCGCGTCCAGAATATTGCGCTTGGTGACCCGGAGCTCGCGGTGCTTGGGAGGCACGTAACCGTCCCTCAACGAAATGAGTACGGGGTCGGCGTCCTGGCCAGATAGCCATTCGTCCGCTTCTAGGGCCGGCTCGGGGCCCGGCGTATCGGGGTATAGGTCGTCCTGGAACAAGTCTGACTGCGGGCGTGGGGAGAGAGGGGGACAGTGTTAGCAGAGTGCCAGGTCTGCTCCACTCCCTCCCGCCTCGGAGCCCTCTCTGCTCAACCCCACTCCTGGTTCCCTCACCTTGCGGGGCACAGTCATGACGATGGGCTCACATTTTCTTTCGTGCAACTTGTAGAACCTGTAAGGGAGCCGGGTTCAACACCCCCTCAGACTCCCACCCCCTTTTCTGCCTGGGATCGGAGACCAACACTTTGCTGAGCCCCTGTTATGCTCTGCACTTGAAAACACATTACTGGTCCAGCTGGTTAAACATCTCTGATGGGGTGTTTATCATCATTTTACAGATGAGGAAACTGAAGTTTAGAGAGTGTTAAGCTAGTTAATGCTGGGGCTGACACCATAACAAGCCTGTTTGACACCCTCCCCCTCGCCCCCAAGCTCCTACGTTTTCCCGGATGCTATCGGGGACAGACATAAGGGAGAAGGGCAAAGGCCGCTGACCGGGCGATCTCACACTTGTTGACTTCCAAGCCCCGCTTGGGCATGAAACCCATGCCCCTCTGAGGCTCCTTGCTGCTGAACGTGTTCAGGTAATGCACAAAAGGTGGTTCGTCGGTAATCTCAAAGTACCGAATACTGCTGTCGCCCTGCAAAACCAATCGGTTCAGAGACCTCCCAGGCGGGGCTTTCAACATCTTGTCAAACCCTTGTACTCCCCGCCGGCCCTCAAGCACCTTGCCGCAGAGGTAGACGATGCTGGAGTCGGGATCGTAGAAGGGCAGTAGGACCCCGTTGCTTGTGTCCATCTCCTGCAGGGCCACTGGCTCCTCGAAATTGTTCTGCCCGAGCACAGTAGGCGTGACCAGCCCTGCCCCAGCAACGTGCCACTTCTGGATCCCCTGAAGCCCCTTTACGCTTCCTACCCACTCCGAACACCCCAAGCGTTTCCCAAGGCAGCTCTGGCGAACAGAGCCCCAGGCCCCACCTCTGGACACTTCACTCCCAGCCCCCGCCCCGCACATATACCCCCTGCGTCGCCGCATGCAGTCACTGCAAACCACCCCCAGGGACTCGGCATCACCAGGTGGGGGTGCCAGCGTGGGCTCCTTCAGGCGACGCAGCAAAACTGGACAGAGGGATGGGTGTGGGGATGGCAGGCGCTGCAAACGGGGCAGCAGCCTCCAGCCCAGTCTAGGTGGGCATGCCCTGCGGGTGGGGGGCGCCTGGCCCCTCTCCCGTGATGCCAGTCCCCGGGGCACACACCCCAAGCTTCTAGCTGCGTTACCGGGTCCCACAGGCCCAGCTCTCGCTGGCTCATGCGGGTGAAGCCCGTAGTGAAGATATGACCCTGGCGTGTGAAGACGGCCCGCATAGGCCTCATTCCCTCGTGGGCCGCAAACCTCTCCTGGGGGAAGGGGGGAGACAGGGAGAGGCGTCACCCAGCTGCCTGCTCTGGGGAGCCTGAAGGGCCGAGCAACCATCCAGCTCGCTGATTTGGGCTGGGGGGAGAGATGGGGTGGGGGTGGGGGTTGGAGACAAAAGATGGCCTGACTACTCAGCTTCCTGGGGGCCCTGGCTGGCTGCAGGCCTGGAGAGCGCCTGGGCCCGGAGAGAGCGGGAGGTGCGGGCCTGTCAGCAGATCCAGAGCCTTAAAGCGCCCTCAGAGGCTGATCCCTAAAGCAGGGGATGTCTGCCGGCTCCCCGGGGTCGCAGCGAGGCTTTTCCCAGACAGGAGCTCCCCGCTCCGCTTCCGCCTTCTTGGGCACCGGCCGCGGCCTGGGAGGGCGCTCCTGGCTGGCCCAGCGAAGGAGCGAGCGCATTTGCCGAGCGCGGCCTGGCCTACCGGGTCCCAGAGGGCGAGTTGCCGCTCACTCATCCTGCTGAAGCCGGTGCTGAGTAGCTTCCCGTCTGCAGTGAAGACGGCCCGCAGCGGGCGGGCGCCCTCGTGAGGCCGGGCTCGCTCCTGCTCGCGGGGTTAGTGGGTTAGCGCACCCGCCGGCCCGCCCCCGTCCCGGCCACGCCCTCCGCGCAGACATGCACGTGCCCCGTGCACCCGCACCCTGCGTAAAATTGAGGCTGGTGAGGCAGGTGCCACCGCCCTGCCAGGGTACCGAGCTGGGACTAACGAGGCGCTAGGGTTGTCTCCTCTCTCCCCGCCGCCCAGCGGGTTGATTAGGGCAGAAAGGGGCCTGCCAGAGAGCCCGCGTTCGGCTCCAGACCCTGGAAGATGGCGCTGGGTGTTGGCCGAGAGGAGGGGGATCTGGGAGGTTTCATGCAGGTTCTGGCGGAAGGATAGAGTTGGCAGCTTCTCGCCCGCTCAGTTACAACTGGAAGAGCACTGCTCTGAGCTTCTGAGATGCAGGGCAGCGGAGGGAACAGGAGTGGGGCAGAAAATTGTGGACTGTGGGCTTACTTAGGCCTGGGAACTGTGGTTGCAGACACCGGGAGGAAGGCGGCCTCGGGCTGGGGTTGGGGTGGGGGAGGTGAGAGCTGGGACTAGGGGCTCAGAGGATTAAGGGTAAAGGGGTCTGTCAGCTGGTCCCTGGGGTTGGGGCTGAGGGATGGCCATGCCAAGCACTCACCGCCACCACCTGGCCCTTGCGGGGGTCGATAATGCGCAGGGTCTTGTCCTTGCAGGTGGTGGCTAGCAGGCTACCATTGCTGTTCCAGCACACGCTGTGGATGACGTCCGGGTGCATGTCGTCTAGACTCAGGAGCACCTCCCCAGTGCCCACATTCCAGATGATGATCACATTGTCACCACCTGCCCAGAGCAGCCAGTCACCATTACTTGGGTACTGCCTTTGCCTGCCCCCCACAATCTACAGTAGGGACACCTCCCCAGGCACCCAGACCTGCACTGAGCAGAACATTCCGGGCAGTGGGGTGCCAGCAGAGGATGCCCACACGTTTGGAGTGGCCCTCGAGTGTAATAATGGGTTCTGTAATGTTGCGCATAGGGGTATAGTCTGGAATCTGCCACACCTGGTGGGGAGGAAAAGGTATAGGGTAAGTGGGATGAGGGGCCTGCCTTGTCCCTCTACTTGTCCCTTACTCTGCACTCTCCCCCCACCCCACAACTCTACAGGCTCTCTTGAGTGGCAAAGGTCAAATGCAGGGCAAGATGTAATGGTGCCTGCCCCAGGCAGAAGCAGCTGGGGGCCAGGATGGGGCACTGCCAGCTCTCCAGAGACCTCTCTATACACCCCAGCAGGGAGACTTCAGAGCACTGCCCCCTTGCTCTTCAGGCCTCAAGTTGGCCATGGCTATAATTAGTCCTAAGAAGTGCATTCTGGGAGCGGGTGGGCATGTGGTTAAATATAGCCTGGGAGCTGGGCAGGGTAGGGCCCTGGGACCTAGCACCTCTTTTACCACCTTCCCTAGCACAGGTGAGGCAGCCTTCCCCCCTTCCCCTGCCCAACTGCCCCGAGCATCCATGTGGCTCCTACCATGACCGTGGTGTCGTCTGAGGCACTGGCAATGACGTTGTCATTATGTGGGCACCAATCAATGTCCAGCACTGGAGCAGTGTGCCCAGTGACCAGTGGGTAGTTCTTATCCACTCGTCCTGTCTGGAGGGGTCAGAGAGGGAGCTATAGGGACACTTTCCTGTGTGTTTTTTTGGGGTAGGCAGTGGACCTGTTTACATCTCAGTACTCTATCACCTATTTTCTCTTTGTGAACCCCTTTCTGCACCTTCAATCCCATCTAACTACTTCCTGTACTTCACTGAAGGCAGAGTTGAAGTCATTAATATTGGGAAATCAGAGACAGAGAGGTAATAACTTAGCCAAAGACACAGAGCAAGATACTGGTTGAGCCAATACTTGAGCTCTCAGTCCAGAGCTCTTGCAAAAATATCTACTTGGAGGAAATTGTTCTTGGGTCTGTTCTCCCAGTTAGAATGTCTGTAGGAAGCCCGTGGTAGAAGAGGTCAAGGTGAGGTAATTTGGAATGCAGTGGCCAATAACTCTTTCCTTGCCACCCTTGGCAGGTCTCCCCCTTGTCACTGGTTTGAGCTTGGAACCACAAGCAGCAGCCACTCCTAGTGTCTGAGCTGGTGCTCATCTACTTTTGGTCCTTCCGGGCTTTTTATGGGGGCTCTGAGGCCTTTGCAGGGGCTGGCATCAGTCCAGTCCAGGCACTAGGGGAGAGGGGTGGCCATGTAGCATTGGAATGGCAGTTGTACTGGGTAAGGAGGTGGCTCCAGCTTGAAATTTGAGCCCTGGGGATGGTGTCCTTGGATGGTGTCTGCATTGTCCCTAAGTGAGTCACTGGCTATTGTCAGGCTTCTTTCTGACCCTGCCACCTGTGGAGCCTCTCTTAACAAGGTGTAGGGGCCAGATCCAGGTCAAGGTCATGACTTGGGATGGCCATCCTGGGGGTAGAGATTTCCAAGAGGTTTGAGGCTACCCAGCATAGGTGGCAGTCATTACCTGGCCTCCATCTCTGGGGTAGGGAGGGCTCTGGCCTTATGTGTCATGTCCCCCTGCCCTTCGTTCTCATTCTTTCTCACTGTAAGAACCACAGTGGGGAGGTGGCCAGGGACTCTTTGGAAAGAGCTTGACTCTGTCCTCAGTGTGCCACTCTGGGGTATGATTTAAACCAACTATCACCCTGCTCTGGGGAGAAAGATCCCATACCCAAAATATGTGGGATGTGGCATTAGGAAGGATGGAAACAGAATCTGGGCCAGGCCCTGGCTCCACTGCTTCCCAACTATCTTCATAGCACCTTTCTGGTCCCTGCTGGCAATAGGGTGCTGCATGGAGAGAGGGATGCGCTATGAGTGGGTGCAGGGCACTGTGATGCTGCTGCTCTGGGCAGGGTGAGGGAGCCTCCCAGTTGGTCCCTAAGGGCTTGGGGAACAGGGAGAGGCAGTGGATACATACTGCCCTGCTGACTGAAGGAGGGGTCCTCAGGGGCCACAGGCAGTGTCTTCCCCCTGCTTTCTTCCCTTCATCCCTCACCTTGGCCAGAGGCAGGACAATGAAGGCACCTCCACCTCCAGCCTCCACAATAATGGCCAGGAATTTGGGGTTGACGGCACAGAAGGAGCTGTCCCACGTGACTTTGGACACACGGATATCCTCATAGGACTGGTCAGCCTTTGCTGCCTGCCCAAACACATGGCGGAACTTGCTCTGCCGAACCACACGCCGGCTCATGGCTGTGGGTAGAAATGTAGGATCTCAGTGCCCAGAAATGCCTTTGGTCCTTAGTCCTGTGAGCTGTGGGAGGGAGGAAGAGTCGGGAGAGGGTGGCAAGTGAGAAGGGTTATCTAGCCACAAGTCAGGTCCTAGAAGCAGGGAGCTGTCTTCCAGGTGACTAAAGTATGGGAGAGGTCTTTGACACCTATAAAGTGCTGCTTAATTCAAGAGGCTAGGATTTGGGGCCCGACTTCTTTGAGACTCAGGCAAGGGACAGTGGAGTTTGGGCCTGAAAACCTCCTGGAAGTTGAAGTGGTTTGGGAGGAACATCCATGCCAGGCTGCCCTCCTGCTGGCAGCCTTGGATGAGCATCTCTTCAGGAAGTGGTTTATCTCCCAGCAGCCCCTTGCCCAGAAGTAGAGGCCATGGTTGTGGGATCTTGGCTCAAGGCCAACCACGGGGTTAAGATTGTAGCCCTCCAAGATTTCTAAACCTGCATCTCTAACATAGTTCAGGCAGATGGGCTTTTGTCTTTTTCTAAAATTTTGCCAAGAAGTTCCTCCTGTCAGCTAACTTGAGTCTTTCCTGCTACTGTTTTCATCAGTTTCCTCTCATCCTGTTGGGGGACACAGTGTAAGGTGGATCTCTCCTCTTTCCATGCTTCTCTTCACTGGCTTCTCCAAGAGGTCCTAACTATGGTCTGGCTTTTGCCTACCACACTTTGGTTCCGCTTCTCCTATGGGTCCTGTCTCCTACTCAACTCTCCTGGGGTGGGGTCCTCAACCTTCAGGGCTATGGCCAGATTTGCAGGAGTGGGGAGGGTGAAGTGGGGAGGGTGAAGATCCTTTTCTCCAGTCTGGGTTTCTGCTATGCTCTTCCTCAGGGAACTCAGGGGAGCTTTTCCAAAGTCCCAGCCACCAGACTCCTGCCCCTCCCCAGCCCCGGGCATCCCCGTGCCCTTCACGCCGCTTCTGCAGCCCCAGGCCTGAGGCCCGGCCTCCCCGCACCCTCCTCCGGCCTCCTGCCCCAGCACTGCGTTCTTGGGAGACGAGGTGTCGGTGCCCTGCAGGCGCGCGGGCCGCTATCCGGCCAAATATAGACACCAAGTCCGCCCCGCCCGGGACCGAATTTGGCGGCGCGGGGGAGGGGGCGCAGACCTCAGTCCCTCCGGAGACCCCGCCCGCGCCGCTGGCTGCGGTGGCGGTGCGTGGAGGGGGGGGGGGTACCTGGTCCTGAGTGGGCCGAGGGAAGCTCCCGCTGCGACTCCTCTGCAGTGGGAGTTAGGGGTGCGCTCGGGGTCGAGGGAGGCGTCAGGGCGCCGGAACTGCCTCCTGGTGTCCGCGGCGTCTGGGGTCCCGGTGTTCGGCTGAGCGCTCCGGCCGCCGCTTGCGGCTCTCCGGGGCCCGGCGTCGCTGCAGTCCCAGCTGCCGCTGCCATCAACCTGCGGAGGCGGGACCTGTGGCGGGGGCGGGGCCAGAGTTGCCCCGCCCCTCCAGCGGCGGGAAAGTTGAGCGCAGCTGACTCTGCGCTGCCGCTGCCAGATCGCTGGCCGAAGAAAACTGTCAAAAGTAATTGAGTGTGTACACGAGGATTGTGGGCACTCCTTCCCGCCCTCCGTGCCTCGGGTGGGCCGGGCATACTCAGGTTCCGAGACCGCACAGCCAGCAGCCGCACAAGATTAGGTGCCTTCATGCCATATTCCTGCTGTAGTCGCACTCCCAATTTAGCCTGTCCTGGCTGGCGGTCCCGGCCCGCGGGACTGCACGTCCAGCCCCTTCTGGAGAGAAGTCCCGGAAGATGCTTTGAGGGAGTCTTCTCAGCCCTTGGATGAGGGCCTAGGATGGCCCAGGGCAGCTCAAGAGAACTGGACAGGGGGCTCTGATGTTACTGTTGTTCTTAATGGCTGTAATGACCACTTGAGAACCTAAAACGTTGGCACTGTAGGCATTTCACCCCTTTAGAGAGGATTCCATGGAGCAGGGCAGAACGCAGCCTAAAGACTGGGTGGGGGAGTGACCCCATGGGAACACCAGGTTCAAGGAGAGGCGGCTGCTATAGGCCTTTGGCAATCAAATTTTAGACCCAGCCTGATTTCTAAGTCTTCTGGGATTTGTTGGAATTGATGGCCAGATGTGTTCCAGGGAAGTCCCAGCCCTCATTCACTCCCCCTGGGATAACGGATCTGAATATTGATCAAGATTATGAAGGGGGGCGCCTGGGTGGCTCAGTCAGTTAAGTGTCCGACTTCGGCTCAGGTCATGATCTCACAGTTTGTGGGTTCGAGCCCCGTGCCCGACTCTGTGCTGACAGCTAGCTCAGAGCCTGGAGCCTGTCTTCGGATTCTGTGTCTCCCTCTCTCTCTGACCCTCCCCTGCTCATGCTCTCTCTTGCTCTCTCTCTCTCTCTCTCTCTCTCTCTCTCTCTCTCTCTCAAAAAATAAATAAAAACATTTAAAAAATATTATGAAGGACATATAAGGTGCCTGCGTGGCTCAGTAGGTTAAGCATCCACTTGGCTCAGGTCATGATCTCATGGTTGGTGGATGCAGCCCCAAGTCGGCTCTCTGTGTTCACGGCTGGGAGCCTGCTTCGGATTCTTATCTCTGCCCCTCCCCCAATCATGTGAGCGTGAGGTCTCCCTCACAAATAAATAAATACACATTAAAAAGAAAGATTAAAGGGCTGCCTGGGTGGCTCAGTAGGTTAAGCATACGATGGTTTCAGCTCAGGTCATGATCTCCTGATTCATGAGTTTGAGCCCCATGTTGGGCCCTGCACTGTTGGTGCAGAGTCTACTTGGGATTCTCTCCCACTCTCTCTCTCCCCCTCCCCCTGCTCATGCTTTCTCTAAAAAAAAAAAAAAAAAAAAAAAAAAGGAGGAAATAAAAAGAAACCTAATCAAAATACAGCCAGTGCGGAACAACAAGTCGCTGGAGCTGCTGTACATCCAGCATCCACCTCCTGCCTGGATTTCTTGCTTTGGATAAGGCCAGCTATGATCTCCTATTCTCTAGGGCACACCTGGGGATCAGTGGAAAAGCCCTGGGGGAGGAAAGATGGTGGGAAAGCCCAAAGGCCCACACAAGGCTCCTTCTCAGGAAGATTCCAAATATCCAGTGTCTTGTAGGGGAACAGAATCAGAAACTGTTACAGGTGCTCCAGAAATAATTCCTGGCATGGAGGGCCATAAGAATAATGAGTCTCCCCTTTACCTAAAGATTCTAGGTATGTGATTAGGTGGAAAAGACCTGAATGACTCGGTTGCTCCTTAATAACAGTAGCTCACAACTACTATGTGCCAGACACTATTCTAAGGTCTTATTTTTTTTAATGTTTTTATTTATTTTGAGACAGAGAGAGACAGAGCATGAGCAGGGGAGGAGCAGAGAGAGAGAGAGAGAGAGGGAGACACAGAATCAGAAGCAGGCTCCAGGCTCTGAGCTGCCAGCACAGATGTGGAGCTCAAACCAACGAACGTGAGTGAGATCATGACCTGAGCCGAAGTCGGAGGCTTAGCCAACTGAGCCACCCAGGCGCCCCTCTAAGGTCTTTACATTACATTCTGACAACAGCCTTCTGTGATAGCTATTATTATTATCCCTATGTTACAGGTGAGGAAACTAAGAGATTAAGCAGCTTACCCATCACTCTACTGGTAGTTGGTGGAGCTGAAACTTTTATCCAGTGGTCTGGATGGCATCTGGGTCCATGCTTTTCAGCACCATGCATTTCTGTCTCTTGAAGGATAGTGCTACTTTATCTCACAAGTCCTGATCCTGAGAGATACTCTTTGTGGCACAAAGGATGCTTGGACTAACTAAAAAACTGGAGCTCCAGCCCTGGCTCAATCACCCCATTTTTGCAGTTCCCTGAGCTGTAAAACAAAGAGGGCTGGGTCAGGTTCTTTCCAACTCTGCACGACCTTCTAACCTGAAGTGACATTTTTTTCCCTTTCCTCCTCTTTAAAGAGACTCCATTCAAAGACTTTTTTAAAGTTTATCCTGAGAGAGAGAGGGGAGGAGGGGCAGAGAGGAGAGAACCCCAAGCAGGCTCCACACCGAATGCCAGACCTAGACAAGAGGTTCTATCTCACAAATCGTGAGATCATGACTTGAGCTGAATTCAAGAGTCAGATGCTTAACCAACTGAGCCACCCAGGTGCCGGGAACACTCCGTTTTAGACCCAAGAGTCTGAGACTAGGAAGCAGGAATCCTTTAATCCATCCTGCCTTCAGTTCTATAATCTGAGAAGAGGGGTGCTCTCCAGATACAGAAGCAGGGATTCATAGGGATTACTTGGAACAGGCACCTGTCAGCCCTGCCCTCTAGTTTTCTTCAGATTGCCAAAGATTGACAGGGGTGGGTGGAGCCAAGGCACAAAGAACTAATTAGGGGGAGAAGCCACTTGGGCTTGGTGCTTTCCTGTGTGGTTAACCATTTGAACTATTAGCTGAGCTCTAAACTACAATTTGTAGAAGACAGGCATGGATTCCATTTTTCATAAAGTCATTTTCTGGAAGAGGTGGCCTGGCAATTTAGACATGATTTGGTCCGTTTGCTTTGGCCAGAAAGCCTGAAGTTATCTAGACAGGTTGGTGACTCTGGGTACCCCAAGAAAATTTTGTGAAATGACCTTGCCTTCATCATCGTGCACCCTGGCACTTCAGCCAGAGACCAGTGATGTGGCCTTTCTACTTGATTTGGGATGATTCAGAATGCAGCAGGCAGACTTAATCTTAGTTCAAGGCAGTGTTTTCGTCTGGAAACTTCAGCACATTGTTAGCATTTTGGAAACTGAACTTTCCCTAGACAGCAGTGCTGTCTTGTATATGATAAGTGGTATCACTAAATAGCTCCCGAAGGGTCTCTGGAGTGGGAGAAGTGGAGAATATCTCCTCCCACAACTTTCCTGCTTTAGAGAACTGCCAGGTGACCCCATCTCCTTTCTTCCACCATTGACATTCAATGCTTCTAATGGCAGGAGGGGGTTATAACGAGCTTGTACTTCTTTAGAAAGTCATACCCCATTTCTAGAAACCACTTAGTAAGCTGATGTGGCTTGTGCTGAAGGTTTGTGAGCTCTAGCTCACTAATGTCCAGAGAGGTCAGCCATCCAGGAAATCTAGTCCCTGCTGGGACAGGTCACAGCAGCTGTCCCAGAGCAGTCACTCTGTACCACACATGGCAGAGAAATTTTTGGTTCCTTTGCTTATTCATTCTCCTAATATTCAGGTGACCAAGCAAGTTCCCAGCTTGGTCTCTTGATTGGAACCACAATGTCTGAAATGATCTTTAGTGATTCCATTTCCCACCCGGTCTTTATTTTGTGGGAGGTAGAAAGTTAAGATTCCCACCCCTCCTGCCCCAGAGCTCAGCTGACTCTTAAGCATGTGCATGATGGAGATCAGTGAGAATCGATACACGTTTATCATCAGTGTTCTCTTGCAATCCCTTCACCAGCTCCAGCACCACCCCACTTTTGTTGATCAAGTACACGTTTCATCTTCAAAATAAAAATTTATTTAATCTGTAACAAGAACATTGAATCCGCACATTTGCGCACAAGTTCACATTTAAAAACAGCAGAGCACATCAGTAATAAAAAAAAAATCTATGATACAAGTGGAACATCCCAACCACCAGGAAGATTAAGGAAGGAGATGAGACCACTCTATATTCTGCTTCAAATGCCTCAGAAAGGTCCCAGAGATTCCAGGGAGCACCTGCTTTATTTAATAAAATGTGAGCATAAAAGTTTGGACTGGCCTGGGGCAAAGATAACAGTCAGTGGGAGAATCTTTTGGACTTATTTTCTACATTTAGAACAAGTCCTACAAAATAAAGTAGAAAGAAAAAAAAAAAGGCACCTCAAGCTATGCCAGGCAAACCGAAATGCAATAAAACATAAAAACCAAACAATTCCCTGTGGTCCTGTTGATTGAGAATCATGTCAGGGCCAGTTACCCAGTTTTCAGACTGGGTCATCAGCTTGAATTAAGCCCTGGGTATTAGCCCCACATGTATATGAGGACACTGCCACCAGTGTCGCTGTGAGGACACAGATGGCAGCACTAATGATATACCCTTTGAGGCATCTTGAAGCCAATGAGAGATGATTCCAGTTTAGAAATCCTGTCCTAGACCTCTGGGGCACTGAGAAAGTGAGGCTGGTTTTCTTTTCATCGCAGGAGCCAGGACCAGTCCCCTCCACTTCCAGGCTGGAAAAGTACGGATGCACCTTGCAATAGCTCTCCATGGCATCAAGGAACCCCAAAGCCCTGGGACAGGAGTTAGGAGTGTGTAGCTTCCTGCTCTGGTGGCAGGCTTTTTCCTAATATGGGTGTCAGGTGAGTTGAGGCAGCAAATACATTTATGCCTAATACATGCCTTTGACCTGTTAGTCCAGAAGAGAAAACAAGGTCCAAAATACCTTCAAGTTGGACTGGTGCTGAGCTAGAAGTTCATCTACCATCAAAAAGCAAAACAAAATTGGACAAAAAGGACACTAGCCATTCACCGTTATAACTATCACTGTTAAGACACACCATCACTGAGGAAATGATGATTTCCATAAAGACTGTTAAAATAGGAGTGCAGGACAGAGATGGAAAAGTCAGCTCCAGGTCCTCCCCATCTACCCCTGCCGGCTGACCACTCTGGCCTTGCTGTGTGTCAGGACTCACAGGACAGCCAGGGTTGGGTGCCTGGAGGATTCTGAGTGGCTATCAAGGTGATGCATGTTTTAATTATCACAATGTAAACAAAGTATCCACAAATAGTTGTCAAAAAGAGCCAAAGAATGGCTTTATTTAAAAAAATTTAAATGCCCTTAAAAGTGACCCTCTTTGCATAATGCTTTCTTTCTTAAAAGAAAACAACTCCCACAAAAACATCTTTACCAAACATGCTTAGATCACTTTAAAACTGAAATCCTCAGATGGAGAGGGCGAATATTTCCGTGAGCTGCTATGTCTCAGAAACTTCAGGTCTATCCAAAAGTAACTGTCTGAGGCCCTTCAGCAGGAGGGGACCTCAGAGCCTGGGCTGTCATCCTCAGGCTGTCCTTGGAGTGCATGGTAGTTCCCCAAATGAGAAAGAGTTGGGATAAAGGTATAGAACCAGTAAAATGCTAGATAAAGAGCCTGAAGAAGCTGGGATACTAAGAATGATCCCGAACGTTAAGAATCTGGAAGGGAACCGAACTGAGAGATGATTACCCCACTCGGGCACTCTAGTTTTGCTGTAGCATATACTACTACTCCTAAGTGTTTCTAAGATCCAGGAAGGGTGGGGGTTTCTCTCCTTCCTATTGACTAGGTAACCCTCCAGATTACAGATCTAAAGTTGTGTGCTCCTGGGGCTTTTACCCCCTGCACCAAAATGTTTCTTTATATTGTGTGTGTGCACGCACATACACATACACACTCACTCGCTCCTCCAGAGTAACTTGAGAGCCAGACTATGGTGGCTTTCAAAAAAAAGATAAAGAGAGGCACTGAGCAAGAGGTCAAGACTTTTTCTACTCCTCTGTCCATCTACCAGACCTGCTGTTCCAGGTCTGAGCTTGTCTTCTATGAACAGAAAAGGGAAATAGGCCATCCAAGATTATCAAAAAGTTTGAAGACAAGAAAGTCCGAAAAGTCCTTGAGAGCTCATCATGTACTTCCCCTGGACACCGCTCAGCTATGCAAATAACACAAGAACACTCAGCTGTGGGAGTTTTAAGAGGGCTGGCAAAACCCCGTGGCAAGGGTGAATTACAGGCCCTGTGTGGAGGATGTTTATTTAAGCAGGTAAAGTAAATGATAAAAAATGTAATTAAAAAAAAAGGCAGAACAAGACTATTTCCTTTTCCTTTTCAAAAAAGTCTTCACAGCATTAGAGGATCTCTTCCCCATTTTTGTTGTTACTTAAAGCAGGGATAGTGAGCTTTCAACATGATTGTAGGGGAGGAAAGAGAACAGTACAATACTGTTGATCTTGCTTGTACTTCTTAATGTGAGGGATGTCACCATTTCAAAGGGTTAATGAGTGGGCACCACTCTCTTCACCTCTGTGCAAATCCTTCTCTCCCCACCCCCACAACTTCCGGTCCTTTCCCCATTATAATGGTGGTGGTAGAACTGCCTCAACAAGACAGGGCTGTTCAGATGGATAAGCCCTGGAAATTCATACCCTGTCTTGCAAGCCTCCTCATACTGGTACATACCACCTAACAGAAACACTTTACAACACATTAAATATCCAGGCACCACAAATCCATGTGGATGATACATTTGAACAGGTAAGGAAACTATTCAGGTACACAGAATTACTACATCACGGAGACACTAGAGCAGAAGGTTTCTGTCCAATCCACCTCCTGGCAGTGATGTCAGACCCAACCATGGTTTCCACATAGCAACTGGATTCACAGCTCCCCGGGAGCACCTGTGAATGGCCTCAGTCCATCTTCTCTCTCCTGCAGGTCACCCTGCTACCTGCCCCCACCAAACTGCGGCCTCTGACATTGCCTTGACAGTCTAGGCATCTATCTGCCTTTTCCTCTCTGTGCAGTGATGAACCAAAACCCAGCTCTGTACTTGGTCAATCTCTGAGCCAGGTGGAATCAACTAGAGACAACAAAAGCAAATCTGCAAACCTCTTCAGTTTTGATGAGCTGCAGAGGGTGTTTCAGGCTAAATGCTTCCTGTAAGAAGCTGAAACAGGCTTGTTTATGGCAAGCACTTCTGTGTTAAGATCTCCACAATAGCAGCAAAGCAGCAGCATCCTAAATGGGGTCACAGTGGGTGCCTGCCCCTGGCGGGGGGCCTCCCTGCAACCTTTCAGCCCAATCCATGAGAAGCTTCACCCTGGGCCAGCAGAAACACTCCTGGACTCCTTGGCTGTGGTTCAGCTACTGGCAAACCACCCACCTTGGGATTTCAGTCTCAAAGAGAAATCAGCCTTCAGTTAAACTGTGATCTAATGGAGCCTTTAGGGGTTCTTCTCAGGAGGAAGTAACTAACGCACAATTTGGCAGGAGCTGGCGATTAGAAGTCTCCATTTAAACAATTAAAACCACCATCAACATATTCTGCAGATTCCTACCAACACCCATCAGTTTTATTTCTGTGCTGTGTGTTCTCCAGTTGCAGCTTCACTCCTTAAAAAGAATAAAATAAAAAAGATCTTACAACATCAATAACAAAACACTGTTAAGAAAGTGACAACACTATGTACATAAATACTGTGTATAAACTAGAGAATGACAAATCTTCCAGGAAAAGGGAAAAAAAACCCTCCATGTCAAGTGTTAACAGTGATAACATCGGTAAGAAAACTTTGCATTCAATGGAGGTTATATGTAGGTAATGTAACAACTCAAATATCATCTATGAAATTAAAAAAAAAAAGGCAGCACTGAAGAAACAGCATGAGGGAGAAAGTAAATTGGAAAAAAATATGGCCATTAACCTCAGAAGGCCCACAGAATTATTCAAGTAATGGAAGTGGTAAAACCCTATGTAATGTATTCATTTTACAAGAACACACTGACTTTCAATTGCTGTTTTTCAAATCTGTCCCCGTTATGTTTTGGTTGAAAGGATGTTGCAGAGCGTCCTTCCTGGCAGGGAGGGCCAGGCTGACCGCCTTCGTGGAGCCCACTGACCCAGAAGATACCGGGCCGCAATGTCTCCTCCTCTTCGCATGTGTCCCTCTACACAGGATCTCTCGGATTTCATTTGGGGTTCACCTTAAATTTAAAAATTATGTGCTTGGGAAAAAAAAAAAAACTATTTGCTTGCTAAGTTCACAAAGCCACCACCGTGCCATTCCGTGATGATATAGTCTGGAATACCAGAAGTGGATTCTGACAGCACAGTGCAACCTGCCCACTGGGGAAACTCCGCAGTGGTGGGCGGGGCTCAAGGCTCAGAGATTGGGCCCAATCCCAGGCATCAGGTCTGAAGACCAAACCATCATCACACAGGCCTGGGGCGGGGGTGGGGGACATTTCCAATACCCAACTTCCTCCCCACCCTCCCCATCTGCTTCCTTCCCCAAACAAGCTTGTTCTCAGAGGGCAAAATGAGGAGGAGCCGGTGGGAGCTGATTGAAAAACAGCAATTTGCCTTAAATAAAGGTGCTCTTTGAAAATGAGTATTTTTTGAGGTTTGAATTTTCTAGAAATAAAAAATGATAAAAAGATCTTGCTGTCCAAATCGATCTCTCACGCACACATACACAGAGAAAAACCCCATAACCCTGCATGCGCCAGGAACAGTAAAATGACCAAAATATTATAAAATTAACCAATAAAGTGCATGTTCCTTACATATTACACCTGCCCCTTTTACAAACATCTCATTTAGAAAGTCACATGTGTAGGCTCAGGGTCACATGGTATTATAGAAGGGGTTGGTTGTCCGTTTTTTATCATTTGCTTTTTTCAGTCTCCTAAGGGGGTGAGTTCTGCCGTGCTGCTGACGGGGCGCCACAGCCAGCCCGGGAGCCGGTCCTGCACGCTGAAGTCCCTGGGCGTGTAGCAAAGGGAGTCCTCCTTCAGAACTAGTCAATTCAGGTTCTGCCCTGGGGAGCAAACACTGCTGACTGTAACCAAATTCTTTGGCATACTGTATGACAGGCTTCTCCACTGGCTTGCTTTGGGCAATGCACTCCGTAGTTTTGAGTTGCTCTATAAAATACTTGGTGGGCTCTAGGTCCTGGGGGGCAACTGGGTTTTCTGAGGACTCCTGGGCCTCCACGGCATGCATGCCTGAGTCTGTTCTGATGAAGGGCTGAAGCAGTTTGAGATGAGGGGGCTCAGAGGAGACAGGCTCTCTCTCTGATAAACAGTCTTTACAGAGGTCCAAGTAACCTAACTTGGCAAGGGAAGCTGAATGCTGCATTTGGGCTGGTTTGGTGAGCTCGGCCTGGCAGATCGCTCGGGACTCGATTTCTTTAGTGCGCTCCTTCACCACACCAGGACTATGGCTGACACTCTTCACCCTGTCACTCCTAGAGCGATGTAGGGGTTGACGGGCTATAGGTAACTGGTCCAGTTTTTCTTGTAACTCCCCGATGTCATCACCAAGTTTGCTTAGGTCTTCACTTCTTAACAGAGAGCCCTCGTACAGAACTTTGCTGCCTCCGGAGGGGGTGCTGTCCTGAACACCTTCCCAGCTGCCCTGCTCTGAAGAGGGCTCATCATCTGTGGTGCTGCTTTGCTGTGTGAAATCTTCCAGGTGAACTACAGTCTGGGAATGTGTGTAATCCAAGTTGGCGGATGGAACATGGGCCATGTGACTGACAAAAGGCGCTCCTGTCTCCAGTGCTGTTGACAGGCCGTTGTCCCAGTCTTCAGGGCTGCTCAGGGTGGAGGTCAGGTTGGTGGAACTGTCGTGCTCAGGAGAGGAGGAATGAGGCAGAGGTAGCGCTGTCGGGTGCAGAGCAGCAGCCTGGTTGGGGCCCAGAGTCCTGTTCAGATTTTCATCCAGTGTACAGAGGAATCCAGTGATGGAATTCTCCATTTTCACGTTCCTCAGTCCTTGCTCCCCACTCTTTTCACAGGTGACTCTTTCATCCCCTGGCTCAGTGTGACTGGGTGACGTAAATGTGTGGGTATACTCGATGACTTCGATCTTCTTGGGAAGGAAAAGGGGGGCTGCCTGTGACTCAGACCCCTGGCATGAAACCACAGTCCTCAAATCCTTCAGGGCTCCTTCTGGCTTTGTTCTAGTATCTGACCCCGGGTGCTCTTGAAACTCCAGCAGCTCAGGTGCTGGAACAATGGCATTTTGCTCAGAATGGGGCAGCAAGCCAGCCTCAGACCCACTGCATTTCCCTTTGCCCTTGTTAATCTCTGGTTCTTTGGGAACAAAAGAATGTTCTAGGGTAGCTTCATCACTCTTCCCTTTTGGTGCTAGGTCTGCCAAAGAAAACTCATTCTTGGAATTCTTGCGGATGGACGATGAGGTACAACCAAGGGCAGCACCATGGTGCTCTTGCTCCTGCCGCAAGCGTTCTTCAAATTCCAAGGTGGCTCGCCTCACAGACCCAGGGCACCACTTGGCACCTGGGTGCATCCCTGGGCCCCAGAGTTCTTGTTCGTCCTCAGCTGGTTGTTCTTCTTCCAACTCTGTGGTGGGTAAGTGTGTAGTCAGGCAGCCTTCTAGGTCCCACTTCCCTGAGTCTTTGGCGAGTTCTGCCTGGGCTGTGTAGGAACCTTCATTCTGCTCCAGGTTTCCAGGTGTGTTCTCCAGGGCCTGGGCCTTCTCAAGGGGCAGCTCATGGACAGTGTGCTTCTTTGGTGTATGGCATGGGTTGGACAGTATGTCTCCTTTCAGTTGAATCTGTCCGACTCCTTGACTGATGGATTCAATCTCAGTGACGATTTCTTTGACTGAAATTGCATTTTCTGAGTGAGACTGCATGAAGATATCTGGGCTGACCAGTTCTGAGATTGCCTGGGGAGAAAACAGTGAGATGGTTATGGCAAAGTGCAGTCTAATTAAAAATGCCAGATGTTTTGCTTATTAATCTTCTAATCCAGGAGAACCTTCTGGCTATGAGTACACAAATCATAGATGTCTGGGACTGTCCTCTGGCCATCTGTTTTGTTGTACAAGAAAAATACAGATTCATTAAAGGCAGAGATACAAAATTAGTTACAGGTTGAATCCTGGCTTTCTAAAAATCTGTACTGTTTACTCAAACAGAATTCTGACCCAGCATCTTCCTCAAAAATGAACAACAGATAGCCTTGGAGGTTCCTGTAATCCTTACTTCCCTAAGACCATTAGCCATCTGGATTTAGGCCATACTGGAGGTGGATGATATTTTTCTGGCCTATCAACTTTCAGTTTGATTCTTTTTAAAATTTTTAAAAAAATATTTACTTTTGGGAGAGACAGACAGAGCGTGAGTGGGGAGAGCAGAGAGGGAGACATAGAACCTGAAGTAAGCTCCAGGCTCTGAGCTGTCCACTTAGACCCTGACGCGGGGCTCGAACTCCCATACCACGAGATTATGACCTGAGCTGAAGTCAGATGCCTAACTGACGAAGCCACCCAGGTGCCCCTCAACTTCCAGTTTGATTCTACCCTTATTTAAGAAAAGAAGTTCCATTCAAGGACTCAGTGGCTACCTTCAACATGACCAGTGTTAGGGCGAGATGGATGAGGTTTTCATCTGATGCCTGATTTGGAGACTCACTGCTCCCTCCTCTCCTCTGTCCTGCCAGCTTTCTTCCTGATCCTCCCACTGCACCTCCTGGCAGTAGCATTCCAGAACATGAGGGCACTCTGTACCTGATCACACAATTTCCAAGTTCACATGGCTCCTTCTGGGAAAGGTTTACTTGGCTTATACAGTCATATGCTGGCGCAAACTTAGAAACTGCCTTTCTGACATTTCACTGTTCTACCAGTTACAAATTCCTACATGGATTTAGAACAAGGCAAAAGAAAACTGGCTAATACAAAATCAAATCCTATGAGGGGAAAAAAAAGGTAAGAATTTCAAAATCTGGAAATGGCCATTGGACATATCTTAAAATGGCATGACAGCCATCAATCTACTTTGTTAAAATTTTTATAAGCCTTCAACATATAATATTTCCCTAAGAATTGTTTTGGTCTTTCTCCTTCAAGAGAAAGTCAGAGCTAGTACAAACTAACAAGGTCAGTTATGCCTTTGGGAGAAATCTGCTGGGACATCAGGCAGAGGTAAACTAGCCAAGACTGGGAGAGAAGCCACAGCGAGCCCAGTGTGTGCATGGGCTGTGAGGAGAGTGCTCATATGACCAGGGACTTTGCAGAAAAGCTATTTCTGTCAGAGCTACTACACCCACTGGTCCAAAGGAGAGCTCAAGCATTCTGATTTCCCAGTAGAAAGAAGACAGAAGCAGAGGCAATGAATGCCCTGGGGTAGCTGAAAGAAAAGATGAGTAACGGACAAGATGGTAAATGTAAGTAGCTAGATATTGTCAAAAATATAGTCAGCCCCACTGACATCATTAACTGAAGTCTGGTAGGTGAGAGTAAATCTGTCATTATTTACTTCCCTACTACTGTATTATATTGATCTAAGATACAATTATTGTTTTTAAGCTATATCTCAATTTCAGAAGTGTCAAAATGAGAGTAAGTGTGAGAATAAGAACTGATGATACACAGTAATTCTTTCCCTGGTCTGACTGAAATGGCTCCTAAGAGCTCATATGATACAGAAAAGAATCCAGGGATTCTGTCTGCTCTCAATCATTTCCCCAAACCATCCCTCAAGTCTTAGGTACTATAGGGTCTGATATGAGGAACAATCCAGAAACATTAATAGCATCATCATCAAGAACTCAGCATCGGCTGCTACTCTAACAACTATTCACGCATGTCTAGTCTTATTGGTGAGATCTGGTTTGAACCACAGAGGCCCAGGGAGGGGACTTCTCCTTGTGCAGGCAGGACATATGTTTCGACTAATCCCTTTTTCCCACATCTCCTCTGAGGAATGCTTCCAGGGGGGCCTGGGTGGCTCAGTCTGTTAGGCCTCTGACTTCAGCTCAGGTCACGATCTCATGGTTTGTGAGTTTGAGCCCCGCGTCGGGCTTTGTGCTGACAGCTCAGCTCAGCTCAGCTCCTAGAGCCTGCTGCCGATTCTATGTCTCCCTCTCCTGCCCCTTCCTTGTTCATGCTCTCTCTCTCTCAAAAATAAACAAACATTAAAAAAAAAAAAAAAAAAAGAAATGCTTCCCCAAACACCAGAATTCTGGAAGATAAGTTTCTCAAAAGGGAATGGATTAAAAAAATTTTTTTAGCCCTAAGTTTTTAAGGAAAGTCTGGACCACACAGTTTTTTTCCACACTGCCTTCCTAAATGTTTAGCAACATCAAAAATAAAATGAACATAGCAGAACCCAAATATTTTATCTTCAAAGAGAACTGCATTAGGTAGAAAACTATAAAGACAGTTTTTACCTTTGACTGTTCCTCATCTATCGAAGATTCTTCAGATGCATGGGGAGTATTACTCAAAGAGCTGCTTCTCTGGTCATCGGCTGTCACTTCGGAAGGGGTTACTTCTACCACTGAGAGTCGACAGCTTTCACCCCTTCCTCCACCCAGTTCTTCCATCCTCGAGTGAGAAAAAGATCGAGACCGGGTTTCTTGGGAAAGCTCTACAAACTTCTCTAGGGCACTAAAAAAATCAATGCGATCTGTACTGAAATCTGAGACTTCAGCCTGGCAAGTGGGTTGGGGGCTTGGTGATTCAGGATCGGGGGACATGGGAAGGTCTTTCAGGCGAGACGTCAATTCTTCCAGAGGCAGTAAGTGGACGTTCACATCTGCTTTCAGTGCATCTGTCTCCAGATCTTCCACTGTTAAGTCTGGGAACTTGTTGGCAATTTCTGGGGCCTGTCCAGGTTGGATTAAGGCTTTGGATGCATGGCAGTTGTCAAGAGGGAATTTTGATTCATTGAGACAACACCCCGATGAGCATCCATTGATATCATTTAGGTTTAATTCATCTTCAATCTGTCCAGCATGAAATTCCCTGGAAGTAAACTCCAAGCAGATCATTCTTTCTTTGGTACACAGACCCTTCTGATTTTCATCTTGTGGAACAACGTGTTCCACAAAGACGGGAGGTATGGGTGGGTGACTCTCCATGGTCTTCACCTCGGCAATCTGGTCTGCTGAAGTGGTGATCTCCTTCTTGTTGAGTTCTAGCCCTGGTTTGCAGATAGGTTCGTGGTGGTCTGAGAGGTCGCTATCTGAATGAGATCTCCAGAGCTTGTTATGTCGCTGTTTGCTGTGGAGGACATACACAGGAAATGCCTCACTCTGGTTTGTGAAATAAACCAACACCCTCCTAGGAAATTGCTCCCCGAGAATATCAAACCTTAACGTGCAAAATGCTTTGTTAACACCCAATGGAAGAAGTAGGCAATAAACATTTGTAAAGATGTTCAATTTGGGGCACTTGGGTGGCACAGTTGGTTGACTCTTGATTTTGGCTCAGGTCATGATCATGAGATCGGGCCTCAAGTCGGGTTCATGTGGACAGCCTGGAACTTGTTTGGGATTCTGTCTCCCTTTCTGCCCCTCTCCCACTCATAGCTGTCTCTCTCAAAATAAAGTTTAAAAATGCTCTATTTAGCTAACAGCAAAATACAGAATCAAAGCAAAACAACAGAAACGAATATGAGATCTAATATTTTACCTATTAGAGACTGACAAGAGCTAAAATGGTTAACAGCCAGTGTTGATGATGGCATAGCCAGACAAACCTCTCACATACAGTTGGTAGGAATGGAAACTAGAAACTTTGAGTAAGATCTTACAATAGCTCTCAAAATTTAACTCTTTATCCAGCAATTCTTCCTTTAAGAACTTTCCTTGGGGAAATACTCCTATAGGTGCACAATGATACAGCTGTGGTGCTAAACAGACACAAACACAAAAGGATTTAAATAATTTTAATGTTTATTTTTGAGAGAGAAGGAGAGGGAGAGGGAGAGGGAGAGGGAGAGGGAGAGGGGGAGGGAGGGAGGGAGGGAGGGAGGGAGAGAGAGAGAGAGAGAGAGAGAGAGAGAGAGAGAGAGAAAACGAACAGAGTGTGAGCAGGGGAGGGACAGAGAGAGAAGGAGACACAGAATCTGAAGCAGGTTCCAGGCTCTGAGCTGTCAGCACAGAGCCTGATGCGGGGCTCAAACCCACAAACTATGAGATCATGACCTGAGCTGAAGTCGAATGCCCAACTAACTGAGCCACTTAGGTGCCCCAAAAAGAGGATTTACTTAAATTATAGTCCACATATCCACATGCTACAGGTACTTGAGTAGAACACTGTCCAAGATAAGTGAAAGAGCATGCTGACTACATTTGGAACAGGTGGTTCCCAGGCTCGAATAAGTACAGGAAAACATTTGGAGGTACATCATCAAATGGGTAACAGGGTTTCTTTCAAGGAAGGCTTCTGGAGAGGGCTTTACTTTCTTTACTCTATAATTCTGTAAGTTTTAAAATTTAAAAATAATGAACATGTTTAACATTAATAACTGGGGAGTGGTGGTGGAAACTAAAACAAAACAGCATCTAAGCAATACAAAGAGAAATATTCTTTGGAGCTCATTCCAAGTCCTCATAATTAGGATACAGAGTTGATACAAATAATCCCTGAAAGAGAAATGTGAGGAGGGTGGTAATGTTTCTTGAATTAGAAAGCAAAGATGAGGCTAGTAAATCCCCAGAAAAAGGTTGGTAACAGAACGGAAGAGGATACACATAAAGTATAGGCTTCTTCTCTCTGGATAAAAATCATGAAGCTGAGGTGACACCTGGAAAAGCAGGTGGTCCAAAGGAAGATCACACACACATATCCATTCTTTAGCTCATTTTTATGGAGGTCTGATGGGATGAGATTTTAGTTCAAACTATATTCTCTAACAAGGGAGCACAATTCCCAATGCCCTAGTCAAAAAGAAAAAGGTGGCCCTGTGGTTGGAAAGAATCACCTGCCCAGGAAACAGGTCCTTGGATATGGCATGGAGGGGTGTGGTTTCCATGACTTAAAGTTGATGAAGAGTTACCTAACTGCAGGGTGGAATGGGAAACAGCCCAAAACAATTTTTACCGCAGGCTCAGGGCCACGCCTGCCTGTGAATCTCTGCCGAGTCATGCGCCTGCACTAATGTGAACCCCTGTTTGTTCTCAGCTCTGCACCTGCTCTCAGCTCCCCCTGTCTGGCTGTGGCTTGGGTGGGGCTCTCTCTGACTCAGGCCTGCACAGCAGAAGGCTGCTTTTCTGAGTAGGGAACATGTCATTCTGCTTACGAAGACAAACTATAATCAATAGCTGGGAGGAAGGTAGGGTTTTCACTCTTTCCAAGCTGCATGAACTCTAGCCACCCCTAGGAGGAGACAACATACCACACTTCGCAAACGAGTGAATGACTGTGGGAGGGGCAAGCTGAAGAGTTGGATAGGTGGGGTCTAAAGTGTACTGGGATCAACAGAGGCCAATGTGCTTCCCTTAAAGTTTCTTTTCTATCTGGACACTCTTGTTTCCTGACCTACAAATGCCTTTGTTCTCCAATTTCTATCCCTCACCCATCATGAGGATGTTCAAACCTGCACCAACACCTCTCAGCGGGGATTTCCTTCTTTTCCTGGGGGAGATAGACATCAGAAAATATTAGGTCAGGGCTTTGGAATTAAACTGATACTTTCTTGGTAAAGGAAAAAGGAAAAAGGAAAAATCCCAGTCGAAAGATAGGTCTGATTCTGCTGCCTTTTTCACTTTTGCAACAGCACCAGCAGGGAGAGTGGTGGGCAGCTCTTTGATACCAACAAGATTCTCATTACCATGGCCTTTGAAGCACTGCTACTCCAGGGCCCCTTCTTGCTCCCTTCCTCCTCCTCCCACCTCAGAGGTTCGTAAATTCTGTCCTGAATTTTGTACTTACCATCTTCTTTATAGTGTTGACATGTTGTTTTAAAAAATTTTTTTTTTAAATGTTCATTTATTTTTGAGAGAGAGAGAACTTGAGTGGGAAGGGGCAGAGAGAGGGAGACATAGAATGTGAAGCAGGCTCCAAGCTCTGAGCTGTCAGCACAGGGCCCAATGCTGGGCTTGAACCAACAAACTTCGAGATGATGACATGAGCCAAAGTCAGATGGTTAAGCGACTGAGCCACCCAGGCGCCCCTACACATTGTGTTCTTAATAAGCTGCCTAGTTTTGCATGTTGTGAACTTACAGAATGAAATCATACTCTATGTATGGATTATTCTGTAACTGCTTTTTGCCTACACTGTTTTTAAGATTCATCAGGGGAGCCTGGGTCGCTTAGTCAGTTGAGCGCCCGACTTCGCCTTAAGTTATGATCTTGCAGTTTGTAAGTTTGAACCCCACGTCAGGCTCTGTGCTGATGGCTCAGAGGCTGGAGCCTGCTTCAGATTCTGTGTCTCCCTCTCTCTCTGCCCTTCCTCTGCTCAGTTTCTCTAAAAGAAAGAAACAGTAAAAAAAATAAAAAATAAGATTCATCAATGTCTATAGCTATAATTTCAGAGTATGATGAATATGCCACAGTTTATCCATCTGCTGGTGAACGGTTTTGGCTACTACTAATAGCACTGCCATGTGCACCTGTACTTGGTGCACACGTTGGTTTCTAAAAGATGCTATATATACGAGCAGAAAAGGTGGATCACAGGGCATACATGTACCATCGGTAACACCAAACTGTTTTCCAGTGCTGCCTTTTCCCAAGCCAGCTTATTCTGATGATGCTCCATCATTGGCAGGATAGACGTAAGACATTAGATCACATTTATTATTTTAAACTGTTAATGTTTAAATTCAGCTGACTCCTTCCATCTATTTCAGGTAGGCATCAAGTAAACAAGTTGCCAAAAAGAACTTCGGAGTTGGTCTGTGGCCTGGATGATGCAAAGAAGTCTCAGGTTCTTTTCTCCCTTGAGTGACCTCGGACCTAAATTTGTATTCACATAAACACACTGACACACATAAGGTAACTGGGTCATTCTGGGCAAGAATTTGGCCTTTTACTTCATAAATGAATAGTAAGGAAATCTAAACAACAAGGATGCATATAATTTCCCATTCTCTTGCTTCCAATTTGCTTTCTTCTTGTTACATGTTTGGTAAAGCACTAACCGTGTTTGAGAAAGTCATATAGAGGAAAATACTGCTAAAAATGAAGTATCAGTTATAGTAAAATCAGACTGTTTATGGTTACTTCTTAGGGCATGGGATAGCCTGTAGAAAAAAGAAGAAGAAAGAGAAGAAGCACCAACTGAGCATATTCTGTGTGTTGTGTGTGGTCCTAAATGCTTTAAGATTATTTCACTGAAGGGGCACTTGGGTGGCTCAGTCAGTTGAGCATCCGATTCAGGACATGATATCATGGTTCGTGAGTTTGAGCCCCACACTGGGTGGGCTCTGTGCTGATATCACAGAGCTGCTTGGGATTCTCTCTCTCCCTCTCTCTCAAAAATAAAATAACATAAACAAAAGGTTATTTCACTAAAAACTATTAAGAAAATCCTTTAAATCTCAATTGTGAATTGAGTGCATTCTTGGGTTCCCTCCTGCTGACTGACCACTGTGCACCAGCTAACTAGACTTCAATGTCTCCACCAGCAAAGCTGGTGAGGGTAAAAGACATTTCTGCCTCCTCTCTGGTGACAGGGGTTCAAAGAATCAGAACTGACATCCATGAAGACATTGGCATGACCTCTCCCTGGCTACAACCCAGTGTTTCTTCTCTGCTCCTTGTACACGGGAACCTAATCTCATAGACACATGGTCTAGCTTGCAAATGCCTGAAATCTGAACTTGTCTAATGGAACATAAATCTGCCAGATACTTGCATGATCAGAGTACAGCATAACAAACAGGATGTTGGCAGTTTAACGGAGGGTGTCATCACACACACATATACACGTGTGCACATGCACACCACACACACCCTTTTCCTCTCTCTCTATAACAACAGAAAAAATAAAGTTAGATATAAACAGTTATCAGTGGCTTTATGACACCCTTCCTTTTAGGTCTAAAGGATTATATTAAATATTAGCCTTCCTTAGGCTCCTAAAGACATACTGAAATATGCAAAAAGTCCCTTGCATTTCAGACAGGTGGCCACTGTTGGCCCATACCCTCACATCTGATCAAGGGGCCTGGTGTCACTTTGGTAAACTTCTCTTCTACCAAGACATCAACGTACTGAGAGCTAATACCCTCAAACTGGAGGCTGCCACGCCAAGTGAAGGACCCAGTACCACTCTAGACAATCAGGGGGCGAGAGAATGCTAGGATCAGGCTCTATCTTTTTGGGAAAACCACCAAGTGCTTTCTGGGAGAAGATGTGGAATACAAGATCAAACCACCTCTACAGGAAATGGATTTCATTGCAAACACAATGGGTGGGATTTTTCTAAGGACTTTCCTCTCCTGGCTACCTAAGTAAGCTGCAAGGCAACTGACAGAGCTTCAGGCAGTTCCAGGAGTCTGGGGCTGCTCTACCTTTGCTCTTCTAAGAGGCACGTCCTGGAGTAGCACTCTATAGCCAGGCGAGAGTGTGCTGGGCCCAATTCACTTGGCAGCCAGCTAGGCAGCAGTCTACAAGTGCTATTTCTTAACAACACACCAGAGATTGCAGATCCTAAAGGATGTACACCCAGCAGGCACTCTCACTTTTTCCTGACTGGTGGAGGCTGCCTGATTTGGTTTAGGAGACAGTCTGGAGGGAGGAGAGTAGGGGCAGGTCACTTATTCCCCTACCTCCCTCTCTGCAGGGGCACTTTGGGCTGGTCATGTCCTGTGACTGAAGGTTATTTCTCCTCTCTGAAAGTACTTTTGCTTCAGGAGTCTCCTTCCAGGTTCTAGTACCCGCTCCTTCCCTCTTTGGGCCTAGCAGCTATTACCAAACAGCTCTGCTGATGCAAGTCCCTCGATTCCACCACAATCCCAAACCTTTGTAAAAAGTCACCTTATAAAAACCCTTCTCAAATAATCCTAATCTGAGTATGTGGCTTCTTGCTGAAATACCAACTGATGGAGGTACTCCACTACCTGCAGCTGAAAGCAGCCTATGTGAAACCCCTAAAACTAGATTCCAGATCTTAAAATCCAGAAAACATTACAAATCCAGATCCCATGACCACTTCCTAGTCTAGTTTCTTTTTGTTTAAATGTTTGGTGGGGAGGGGCAGAGAGAGGGAGAGAAAGAATCCCAAGCAGGTTCCACGCTGCTAGCACAGAGCCTGATGTGGGGCTGGAATCCACGAACCATGAGATCATGACCTGAGTCATCCAAATCAAGAGTTGGATGTTTAACCAGATGAGCCACCCAGCGCCCCCCATTCTAATTTCTAATGGATTTAATGTGTCTGTGGGTTGTCGAAGGAGGATGAAATAAATGGCACATGCATATGTCTGTTTTCTGGGAGCCTTGGAGAAAGGAGATGATGAGAATCCAATTAGAATAACCCTTACCAGTAGAGAGTATATATTTATACACATTTTTATTTATAATAATCTTGTGAGGGGCCCCTGGGTGGCTCAGTCGGTTAAGCTTCCAACTTCAGCTCAGGTCAGATCTCACGTTCGTGGGTTCGAGCCCCGCATCAGGCTCTGTGCTGACAGCTAGCTCAGAGCCTGGAGCCTGCTTCTGGTTCTGTGTCTCCTTCTCTCTCTGCCCCTCCCCCTCTCATGCTCTGTCTCTGTATCAAAAATAAATAAAACATTAAAAAAAAATAACCTTGTGAAATAGGGTTCTTGATTTTCATTTTTTAGGTGGGGTCAGGATCAGAACTGTGAAGTAACTTCTCAAAGTTGTGGCAAGGGGATGAACCAGAGATGGAAACCAGATCCACTGACTCCAATTCTGTGGTTTTCTCATTTCCCAGGGCTTGCTTCTCCCTCCATGAATCAAGCCCAGGAAGGCAGGATGGAACAGAAATGGAAAGGAAGCGGCAGTGTGATTTGTGGGTTCATGCTGCCCTTCTTATCCTCATCTTAAGATTTTTCTGAAGTTCCTTTAACATCTAAGAAAAACCACACACGCTAAAAAAACCCAACCCAACAGCTTGCAGTAGCCTGGGATTCCAGAATAAATACTGAAATTGGCAGGACAGATAGTATCCTTGCTCTCAGTGGGTCACGTGAGGACACTGCCTGACATCCGTCATGTGTGTGTCTGGGAACACACAATATTTATGTCTCATCCAGCCCTCAGATGCCTCTTCCTAGTGCCAAAAAGAACTGCTATGTCCCACCTTCTGATCTAATCTAAAAATGTCATCAAAATCTGGCCCCAAAGACCTATAAATTCTTTTTAAGTGGAGGAGACATGAGTATCTTCCCAGCCTCCTAAAAGAATGGCTCTGATGAAATCATGCCAAGTACTGAGTAAATGGGAGGGGTTTTTTTTTAGTGGAAGCCATAATGCTATGCTGTGGCCACATTTTCACAATACTTTGGGAGTGAGCGGGTGGTCCCTCTGCCTGGATAGGCTGGAAGGCTATTTAACATTTTGTTCAGGGGAAATACAGGCCAGTCATGAGACTCACTGGAGGCAAACTCTGGCACCAGCCCCAACTGCTTCTAGGCAGCTGTGCCTTCATTTGAACAAAACCACCTAGACTATGCCCACATTGAAAAAACAAAGCAAAATCTAGCACTCCACAGAACTTTACCATGTGGCATCTCAGAAAATCGATGTTTAAATCCAGCTTAAATCCAGTTTAATATATGAATCTGTTTCTCTAAAAGCAATGAAGGCAGTATCACTTATATGTGTAATCTAAAAAAGCCAAATGGAGAAAGAATAGAGTAGTGGTTACTAGGGGGGTGGAGGATGGGGGAAATGGGGTGATGCTGGTCAAAGGGTACAAACTTCCAATTATAAGAGTAACAGATTCTGGGAATCTAATATATATCATGGAGATTATAGCTCAGAATACTGTATCACATATTACAACATTGCTAAGAGAGATCTGAAATATTTTGACCACACACAAAAAAATGGTGATTATGTTAAAGGGATGAAGATGTTAGCTAATGGTATGGTGATAATCAGTTTGCAATATATAAATGTATCAAATCAACACAGTGGACACCTTAAACTTACAAATGTTAGAGATCAATTCTCTCTCAATAAAGCTGGGGTGGGGGCAGGTGGAGGAAGAATGGTTAAATGATGGCTAAGCAGTATAACTGCTGAATATGTTTTGTTATAGTTCAAAAAAGAAAAAAAAGACTTATTTAATAGGTGAAGAGGTAGACTGAAAAATAGCTTTTGTGAAAAAATATCCATCAATATATGTGGTAAGAGTAAGACCTGGAGAAACATGTAAGATAATGTTGACTGCTATATGTGGGTACTGAACTTAAACATGATTTTTCTCCTTGCATTGTTTGCAAAACCAGATTAAAAGATTTTTAAAAAGAAAACAAGAGAACTATTTCTGGGAAGTACCTTCATACCCCAAATCTGATTTATCATATGACCAAAATTTTGGAGAAGGCTCACTGAAGCCAAGCACTGAAAAAAAATAATGCCTAAAATACAGCAGTGGGCACTTTTTTTTATTTTTAAAGAATGGGCCAAAAAATTTTTAAGAATTTCATCTATGCTTAGCATTTCTTTGGAAGCAATAACTATCCATTTCGATAAGGCAGCTGTATCTGGCCTTAGACAATGTTGAGAAATGTTTATGATAATCAGCACCTAATTGAGAACTAAAGTAAGAGAACAGTATTTCCACCTTTTAGTTTAAATGTCTTTAAAAACCTAATTTTAAATGCTTATTTTTTTTAACTAGTACTTATTAAAAATTTTTTTTTATGTCTTTATTTTGAGAGAGAGAGGCAGAGAGCGAGCGGGGGAGGGGCAGAGAGAGAGGGAGACACAGAATCGGAAGCAGGCTCCAGGCTCTGAGCTGTCAGCACAGAGCCGATGTGTGGCTCAAACCCACGAACCGCAAGATCATGGCCTGAGATGAAGTCAGACGCTTGACCAATGAGCCACCCAGGCACCCCTAGTATTTATTTTTTAAAAACTAGACTGAGAGAAGCTTCAAGTTTCTAAATGTACCCCATATCCAAAGTAGGCTGCAAACTAGCTGCAGGGAAGGACATTGTACCTTGGCCCAGGGTGCATAACAGAGGGAAGATCTGAGAAAAGTGACTGTGGGACTCACCTGGCCAGCAAGATGCCCTGGTACTCTTCCAGCTGTCTCATGAAGCTGGGGTTGGGCTTGGTCACTGTTCGCCTTTCCTTCACGTAGTCATAGGCTCGGTCCAGATTCCAGCCATATTCCTTCATTGCATAGGCAATCACAGTGGAGGCTGAGCGACTTACCCCCATTTTGCAGTGCACAAGGCATTTAGATCCATGTTTCCTAGGTTGGGCGACCGAGTAAGGAGAAAACCACAATAGTGAGTACATTTTAAAAGGTAGGTTCTAAATGTTTCCAAGTCTCCCGCCGCCCTTCCGTTTTCATTTGATCCATCCCACCTTAGTGCACTTGTATACATCTGTAGTCATATGTACAGGGATGGCAGGCAATTCTAGTGTGCTCACACAATATTCAATGTTAATATTAATCCTTTTAAATTTGTTCAGCAAACATTTCCCAGGCAATCACCATATGTAAGATAATGTGCAAGGTCCTGGGATGCAAAGATAAGTAAATCTTCTATAGGGTAGGGGGTTCAGTGGGAGAAACAGATAATTAAAATTCAAAATGGTAACTGCAATGACAGTTGGTCACAGTTAAGTGGAAGAATTTTCAATTTAAGAGACTGGACTCCATTTTATGTGTTTGGAGGCCAGTCCCCACACAGCCCCAGGGACATATTTCAGGGCTGGCACACTCTTTGAGTTACAAGTGTGACAGTGATTAATCTAATTCACCCAAATGTTCTGAGTTGCTTCCAGTTCAAGCTCTGGTAAGGGTTCTGTCCCTGGAGGAAAGTACAAATCAAATGAAACTAACCCTCCTCTTTACTCAGATGAAGTCCTAGATATTATTTTTTACCACACTACCACTGTGTTCTGTCTAGGGACTGGCTAGACCATCTGTGAGGTTGGATGGGACCAGGTGATGCACCATGTGACTTTCTTAGTGAGGAGGGTGGAATGATTAACTACCTGTTGTTTTAATGGAGTGGAAGACAGAGAAAACAGTTACCAGAAAGTGACACTAAGAAACAAACAAAACCCTTCAGTCTTAACATGCCAGAGCTCATTACCTTGGCTATAAACGTAACTCAGTTATGCTACTTCTGCTTATTAATAACACGTCTGCATAAAGTAAGCCTTTAAATATTTACTAAATATATGATGAACAAACTTATGGGTCTGCTGTTAGACCTGTCAGCTGTTATGTAGAAATATTTTAAAATACAGAAAAAAGAATGGTTACTCTTTTCACTGGTATACATAGGCTAAAAAAAATCCTTCCCACATGGCTATTTCAATAAGTAAAAAACAAGAAAGTATATGGCCTAATAGGGAAATCTATTCACTCATTTACTGTTTTAGACAAGCTTCCTTCCAGAAGCTTGTAATTCTTCTGTTGGAGATACACATTGAAGAGTTAAGTACAATGCAAGGAGGCATGAGGTTCTGTACCAAAATAAGTGCAATAAGTGATAGGAATGCAGAGAATGGTTGGTGATAATGCTATGGAATAACGGTCTCAAAAGGAAGGTAAGAATAACCTCCTATCCATCATTTACAGGCAAAATTTTGGAGTCCTTAGGTTGGTGCAGCTGTATGGCTCTGTGTGCTTAGATGACCCCAAGTGACTAGGATGTTGTTTTGTTTATGGCACCACAGGGTTTACATTTAAACTACAGTACATAGTGACTCAAATATGAGTTCAGACATGTGCCCTATATTTTCCCATCAAGCTCTGACATCAGATTTCAGGTATATACTTGCAGGCTTTGAAGGTGCTCAAGTTGGATACTTTTAAGAAAAATACAATTATGAAATCCACCCCCATAAAAGCATTTCTTCATTTTGAGCTGGGCTTTTTAAGTGGATGGCTTGTAACTCACATACTCAAAAGATGTGAAGTGAGTTCTCACCTAATCCAATTTCACCTTTCAGTTTTGGCCACATACTTCCTCTACCTCTCCAATCCCTCACTGAGCTGGGTTGTCTAGATTAAGCCTGGTATCACTTTGGGAATCCTAAACCCACTCATTTGTAGGTTGTGTCTGGAATTCAAGGCCCTGATTTGGATGAAACACATGAGGGGTCCAGGGGGCCATTTGAGGCAGCACTCACTCTCAGACGCTGACCACACCTGCATGAGCCTGAGCAGGAGGGCCTGCTCACATGCAGCCTGGGTGCCTCACATATCTCACCTCAGTCCCAGCCCTGCCGAAATCGGCTTTTCCTTTCACTAAGACGGGGGCCTCACCTGAACTCTAGGCTGACAACTCACCTAGTCTTTTCCAGTCTTCTTTGCTTAAGGAACTAGACTATTCCTATATACTAGGTGGACTCCAAAATCAACATGATCTCAGGTTCAAGTCCTGTCTTCACCACTTGTTGCTTATTAACCTCTTGGAACTTCATCTCTACAGTCTGTCGTCATCTGTACAAAAGGATGATGGTATGGGCCTCTCTGGATTTTGGAAAATATTACACGAGAGAATATGGGTAAAGTACCTGGCACATAATAAGCATTCCATGAGTGGTATTATTGAGAACAATTTCATAGGCTTCAAGACTCAGGTGCAGGCTACGCGGACTGAGAGTATGACCTCAAAGCCAGTATAGGAGGATTCAGGGTAACTAAGAGGAAAGACTTCCTCTCTTGAGTATGGGGGTTCTGCAGAGAGATGTGGAATCACTGCTGAAGGAGGACTTTATTTTTTAAATTTTATTTATTTATTTATCTATTTATTTATTTAAATAGTTTATTGTCAAATTGGTTTCCATACAACACCCAGTGCTCTTCCCCACAAGTGCCCTCCTCCATCACCACCACCTCTTTTCCCCCTCCCCCTTCCCCTTCAACCTTCAGTTTGTTTTCAGTATTCAATAGTCTCTCAGGTTTTGCGTCCCTCTCTCTCCCCAACTCTCCTTCCCTCTTCCTCTCCCCCTGGTCCTCCATTAGGTTTCTCCTGTTAGACCTATAAGTGCAAACATATGGTTATCTGTCTGAAGGAGGACTTTAAAAACAGAAGTGCTTCTCATCTGCATGGATGATTTGGATGTGGTACCTTTGAGTAGGGCAGCATGGCCAGTATGCTCATTTACAGTTCCTTTCTATTGAAGGACTATGTAGGATTGGCAAGGAAATCCCCGGGGACTTAAAAAAAAACATTGGTGCTGACATATTAATACTAAACACTAAATACAATTAAATAGTTTCACTAAAAGGACCAATTTAAAGATGACATGAAAAGACGGGCCAGAGAAAAATCTCACTGTTTAGAGTACCATTAAAATAAAGTAAAAAGAATGACAAAAGACTCCCAAACCCCACTAGGCGTCTCCTCTTGTCTTCAGGAAGAAGAGCTCCGTACTCCACCTGTGTGGGGCAATTTCTATTACACAACTTTCAAATGTCCACCTCGACAACTTAAGTACTTCATTAAGAATTTCTTCCTTCTCTCATTCTTATTTCTTTTGCAGCAGCTTCAGTTTATTTTCTCTAATTTTGTGCTCAATGGAAATAGTCAACACGAGGTGATCTTCTTCCAGGGGCTTCATCTACTTATAGGAAAAGCATGAAGTCACTGGTCAGCTCTTCCCTAAAATTAAGGAACCTCAGTGTCCTTTTTCTCTTTACTTCCTTCTCCTTGAGCACAGTCAAGCAAGTAATCTACAGCTCCAGGCCTCAGCCATGGATGGTGCACAAGAACACAGAGCAGAATATGTGTGTGGGACCGCTACTCACTTTGCTTTAGAGATGAATTTGTAAGTGTCATTCCAGTATGCCAGGAGATCCGTTGCCTCTTCATCATATACTCGGATGTTATGATACTCAAAGACGCCTGGGAAGAAGTTATCTATCTCTCGAGTGACATTCAAGATATACCGCACCCTGTGAGGAAACCAAGGAAAAATATGGGCTCTACTACTAGTTTCTTTTCAGTTGTTAAAATTATCAGAAATATAATTTATTCTTTGGAAGTCATTTGTATTAAATCAGGACTATAAACATCTACCACAAGAAAGAAAGAACAGGAAAGGGAAAAATCTCCACTTACCTTTCTAAATGTCAGATTTTGTTCTATCGCTCTCTCTAAACTACATGAAAGGCAAAAGAAGCAAGGGCTGGGAGAGTCAGAGGAAAGTTGAACCTAAAACTCTTTCAACTCTCTAAGCTGCATTCTTGGCCACCACAGTAGCAGATGTGTCTGATTCTCCCATATACTGAGAGGCTTGCAGAAAAGGGTTTCTGTGTGATAAATTTTTTCTGCTCTTGCTCTCTCTCTCACTGCACAACTTCAATACATGCTTGGGTCTAATTTGCCAAAGGGTTATCTTTTCTCAGTGCTGTGTGGACTTAAACATCACTGGAGTTTACTCCAACAACACAACACAGATTCACTTATTTCTTTGTAGAAGCTGCTTCTCTCTTAGAAGTAGACATGGGGTAATTACAAACCCAATCTCTGAAGTCAGAGAAATGACTACAGAGAGAGAGTCATAGTTAACCAATTCTGTGGTTAAGGTCCAGAGATCAAAATTTTTCTGAAATATTTGAATCTTGGCATCAAAGTCCACTACTAGAAAGATTTTTTTTCCTTTTAAAAAGGAAGCACATGCAATTGTGGAAAACAGTACATAGAGTTACTCTACAGCACATTCCTCTATAAACCCAAAAGAAATGAAAATATAAGTTCACCCCAAAATTTGTATGTGAATGGTCACAGCATTCATACATTCATTAATAGCTAAAAAGTGGAAACAACTCAAATGTCCATCAGTTGACTAATGAATAAATAAAATATGGTATTTGCAAACAATGGAACATTATTTGGCAGTAAAAAAGAGAATAAAGTACTAATACACATTACAACATTGATAAACCTTGAAAATATAATGTTAAGTGGAAGATACTATTCTTAAAAGAACACATGTTATATGATTCCATTCAAATGAAATGTCCAGAATAGGTAAAGTAGATTAGTAGTTTCTAGATCCTGGGAGAAGAAGGGAAATGGGTACAGACTTTCTTCTTTGGGCTGAAAAATGTAAAATAATTGTTGCATGACTCTCTAAAGATTAATATCATTTAAATGTCCATTTTAAAGTTTATTTATTTATTTTGAGAGAGAGGGGTGAAGGGGAGGGAGGGAGGGAGAGAGAGGGAGAAAGAGAGAGGGAGAGGGAGGGGAAAGGGGAGGGAGGGGGTAGAGAGAGAGCAAGAGCAAGCCAGCACGTGCAAGAGAATCCCAGGCAAGATCCTCAATGTCAGCCTGGAGACTGATGTGGGGCTCGAACTCATGAACCGTGAGATCATGACCTGAGTTGAAATCAAGAGTTGGATGCTTAACCAATTGAGCCACCCAGGTGCCCCAAAGTGTACATTTAAAATGAGTGAACTGTATGTGAATTTTATCTCAATATAATAGACCAAAAAAAAAAAAAAAAAAGAAAAGAAAGGAAAGCACATTTATTTTATTAAAAATAAAAACAAATCCCATACTTTAGTAACATATTACGGCAGGATGTTTCCCAATCCTATTTATTACAGGAGCCACTACCAATTGAGATTAGCACCCCTTGAAACTTGTTTGCCACCTCCATATGGAGTAGCACTTTCCTTGGGGTTCTAAAGTCAGTAGATTGGGTGAAAACGGCCTTATGTCAAAATTAAGCTTGACGAAATAAGTCAGGCAGAGAAGGATAGATACCATATGTTTGCACTCATAGGTCTAACAGGAAATTTTCAGAATGATCTAGCTTCAAGAAAAGCAAGCAGTTAGTAGTGCTTAAGAAAAATTGATTCAGTATCTAATGGATAGTTGATACCTGTCACAACACAGCATTTTACATACTGTTAAGTGAAACTGCAATACAATCTAAGTTTATTTTGGGAGTGTTTGCTGTATAATTGGATTTAATGAAATGTTTAGAGGTGTATAGGCATGACTTTGAGTAGATAATGTAAGAAAATGCAAAATGCTTATTGATTCATGATGTGGTTTCATCTTAGCTTGGGCAAACCATGCAGTATTTAACACATAGTAGCAGAATATTTACTATTGAAGCTTGAAAAGATGTGAGTTCTTTGTGTGCAATCTTTCATTTATGCAGGTGAGGGTTTTCTTTTTTTTTTTTTTTTTAATATTTTTACACTGTAGTACTTGTTTTGCTTGTTGGGGGTGTTTGCTTAT
>NC_043716.1:16029476-16030734 GCF_006229205.1 Suricata suricatta | reverse complement strand
TGAGGGGAAGAGCACTGGGTGTTGTATGGAAATCAATTTGACAATAAAATATTATGGAAGAAAAAAAAATAAACTCTTTATAGGTTAAAAAAAAAAAAAAAAGAAATGTGCCCTGAGCAGCATGGTTACTGAGTTTGATTGTAGCTGTTTAGACCATCATGAACACTCAGCAACCAAAAAGCTGCCATTCTTCTAATCTGTTTACTTCTTAGCTAATACCTAAGTTTTTCATTGAACTTGGCTTTAGGAGGCCAAATCATCCCACTAAGAAGAGCAAGTCATGTCTGAAAATTGACCACATAACTCTTAATTGTGGACAGCGATAACACCTACTGAAACTCAGAATTAGTGCTGGCTGCCCCACTAGTTGCTGGCTGCCTGTTTTCTCAGCTGTAAATCTGCCTTCTGGTTATCGTTAACATGATTAGCTGCATACCCCATACTTCTCCCTCAAAAGAAAGGTATGTCATAATTGCTAAAATGAATTTGGGACAAGACTTAAGCCAGAGAATTATACAAAGAGTTCTTGAGTTGGGAAAAGGGGGCCTGTGAATCTGGTTTCTTAAAACTTGGAAATTTCAGCTTGATTAGGATTGAGTCTAGAGTTCTTGAAAAGAGAGACTGTATCTTAGTTTTGTGTAAAACATACATCTATCTTAACTCAGAGCTTTATACCAAGAGGGTGCTCAGTAAATGTGAAGGAATGATAGAAAAATTGATGGTGACTTGCCAGAAACTAGCACATAGATACAGTGTCTAATATGAAATCTGAGAGTTGATGCAGCTAATGTTTGGCAAATGCTTTGAAATTACATCATGCATACATCTTTGACTTTAGAATACACTTTGACTTATAACCCCAGCTGGAGATGATACCTGCTCATCTCATTTACTACTTAAAATGCTAAATTATAAAACACAGACGTATCTGTCTTGAAAGAAAGCATGGTTAGGTGCTCAGACATCAACTTAGATCTTGTTTCATAAATTCACTGGTTCTTAAACTCTTGTGGATTAAGAATTAGTGTTACAAAACATGTATACTGCCCCTTGTGGGTGATTTAAGGGATATTCAAGCTTAATTTTGGTTTTTTTGGGTTTTTTTAATATAATACAATTTATTTTTTTAACATATGCAGTTATTTTCCATCATTTACAATACAGTAGTTACAATTACACTCCAAACAGAAAAGCAAAGTAAAAAATCAAAACCCCAACTTCTATTTCATGTAATTAGACTTATACAGAAATTAGAAGG
>NC_043716.1:15996696-16029376 GCF_006229205.1 Suricata suricatta | reverse complement strand
TCCTATGCATCAGCATTTCTGTCTCTCTTGGGTAAATCCCCAGCAATGCTATTGCTGGGTCATAAGGGAGTTCTATGGATAGTTTTTTGAGGAACCTCCACACTGTTTTCCAGAGCGGCTGCACCAGTTTACGTTGCCACTAACAGTGTAAGAGGGCAGGGCACATTTCTTAATACAAGGTAGGTATTCTTGTTCAATTTCAGAAGCTTGTCCACTTTATATTCATAACCTACTTATGTGCACCTGGCTGGGTCTGTCGGTGGAACATAAGATGCTTGAGCTTGGGGTTGTGGGTTTGATGCCACGTTCTGAGTGGAGATTGGGTAAAAGTATAAAATCTTATAACAACAACAACAACAACAACAACAAAACTATTTAGACTTCAAGCACCTTACTAAAAAAGGATGGGACTGCGTCTTATTTTTCTTTGGATTCCTAGTATCTAGGACTGTACCTAGTCCACAGAAAATGATCAATAAATGTTGATGAAGAGCTGTGAACCCAACATATGTGGTTCTATGTACTCTTAGTGAAAAATAGGAACCAAAGGCAAAACCATGAAGACAGTAAAAAGATCAGTGGTTGCCAGGGGTGGGAGTGGGAATAAATGGTCAGAACAGAGGGTTTTTGGGGCACTGAAAGTACTCTGTACGATACCATAATGACGGGTGCGTGACATTACACATTTGTCCAAAGCCACAGAATGTACAACACCAACAGTGACCCGTAATGTAAATTCAGCCCTTGGATGATTCTGACGTATGAATGTAAGTTCATCAATTGCAACACATGCACCCCTCTGGTAGATGGTGATAATGGGAGAGGCTATGCATGTGTGGGCGCAGGGGAATGTGGGAAATCTCTGTACCTTCCCCTCAATTTTGCTGTGAACCTTAAATTGCTCTAAGAACAAACAATAGGAACCAATAACTACATTTGGTTTTAAAACAGTGCAAAAGGTACGCACATTTGTTTTGGAAAGCCTTTCTATTGGAACAGAAGATCTTTCTCAGGAGGTTTGGGATGAAACAGTGGGATAATGGCCATTTAAATTTTTATTAGATTCCAACTTATTAGAATCAACTGGAAGCAACTCCTAAGCTTAAAGTAACTCATCGACACCATATTTTATGGGAAAAAGTAAAAAACAAACAGTGACTTCAGTCACAGGGTTGAAAGCAATTGCTCTGTGTGCTTACCCTCGGTTTTGTAAATCCTCTAGATTTGAGGCATTCCATTCTGAGCCCTGTGGAACCAAAAAAACAAGGTTAGGAAGTATTAGCAAATGAATAAAACACAACACTTGAACAGGTGTCCTATGAGGGGAAAAGTAGAGCCAACAACATCTATCATGTTTCCTCTCTGTAACTCAGGTACTTCATATGTTATCACAATTTGTTTTCACAAATGAGAGCGTAAAAAAGTTATCTTCATTTTTACAGATAAGAAAACCAACTCACATAAGAATTCAAATAATTTTTGCTCAGGATCATATTCTGTAAAGGTATCTTTGACCATACTCTAAGTTAAATGTCATCTGTTTTTCTGGTTTTTTTTCAAAAGTGTATCACAATTTTTGCTTGTATATTTGTTTGTGTGTTTCTTTACTACCTCTCTCCTCCACTATAATATAAGCTTCCTGAGGACAGCAATCAGGTCTCTTGTTGCCTGGACAGTGAGTGCCTGGCACTGGGTAGGTATTCAACAAACATGTGTTAAATGCACAAAGTGGCATTTTTATGAATTAAACCTAGATTTAATTCTAAAGCTCACATTCTTTCTAATGTATTACATCCAAGGACAGTTAAATAGTAGCTTCTGTTAAATGAGGGAAACAATGCAAAATGTAAAAAAGGGAGGGTTGTACAGATTATTTACAACTAAGAAAAAAAACACGGTAACATTCTAACCCATTATCTACATTTGAATTTCAAAAATTTACAACTCAAACTATCCTTTATATTCATCCAATCAAGAGTCATACTTTACAGGGGGCACCTGGGTGGTTCAGTTGGTTGTGCTTGAGCGTTTGGCTTTGGCTCAGGTCATGATCTCACAGTTAGAGCCCCGTGTCGGAGTCTGTGCCGATAGCTCAGAGCCTGGAGCCTGCTTTGTATTCTGGGTCTCCTGCTCTCTCTGCCCATCCCCGCTCATACTCTTTCTCAAAAATAAATTTAAAAAATTATACTTTGCATTTAGCTGTCATGGCTCTTTCTCATTTAATCTGGTCTTGGACAGTCCACTCTTTGTTTTTCATGATAATGACATTTTTGTAGACTACAGGTCTGTAATCTTGAACTCTTTACAATCTGGATTTGTCTGATTTGTTTCTTGCTGACTAGATTCAGGTCAAACATTCTTGGCAAGAATATTACAGGATGATACTGTATATTTCCTACTGTATGAAATCTTGACCCACACAATGTCAGTTTGTCTCATTATTAGTCATGCTGAGTTTGAATTCTTGGTAGGTACCTTTGTATCTGCCACATCCCACTACTGTAAAGGTTCCTTTACAATTACTAGTAATCTATAGGTATGAATGATCTTTTTTTAATAGTTATTTTTGAGAGAGCGAGCGAGCGAGCAAGCGAGTGACAGAGCATGAGTGAGTGACTCAGCATGCACAAGTTGGGGAGGGGCAGAGAGAGACACACACACACAGAATCTGAAGCAGGCTCCAGGCTCTGAGCTGTCACCACAGAACTAGATGTGGGGCTCAAACCCACAAACTGTGAGATCATGACCTGGGCTGAAGTTGGACGCCTAAACATCTAAGCCACCCAGGCGCCCTAGTATTAGTGATTTTTGAAGTCATGGGAATATCCTATTTCACAATAATCTTTTACCCTATAGTTTTGGTATCAGCTGCTGACCTTGCCCAAATAAAATATTTTACTGGAGGTTTACAAAGATGGTGGTTTTCTAATTTTATCATTCCTTCTGCAAGTTACTGGCATTCTTCTGTAAAAGAGAGCTTCACCTAATCATTCCTTCCACACTCTGGACTCTTGAATTCTTTTTGCATTTAGAATGTTTTTATCCATTACCATTTCTTTTTCTTTTTCTTTTTTTTTGACATTCAATTTGTCTTGAATTTGGCCACTGGGAATCTCTTCAAGCAGGCAAGCTCCTTTTGATATGACCCCACTAGTCCTTGAGTACTTTTCTGCTTCCTAGTTTAAGAGTTGTTCCAGATTCACTGTGAGTACAAATAGCCATTTCCCCAAGGAGTCCTGGTTTTAGCAAAGGATAATATTTTATAATCAAGATCTGGACATTAATTAGATAGGTTTATAATTATGTATCATTGCTTCTAAACTTTTCAGTGGACAGATCTAGGAAATATATATTTTTTTAAATACTGAATTTACACTGGTACCTCCAATTCAAATTTAACAACACAAGGTACTTCCTTTCTTTCCTGCCCTTTGCCATCATTTATAGTTCCCTCTTCCACAGTGATAACGTTGGTTTCCAACAACTCATTCACTCTATTATAAAATAATTTTAACATTATTATTCTAATATCAATTACAAACCCATTAAGTTCCAATCTTCTGGGCTGTCTGGGTGAATCGGTAGGGTAAACATCTGACTTCAGCTCAGGTCGTGACCTCATGGTTTGTGAGTTCAAGCCCCGTATCGAGCTCTGCACTGACAGTGTGGAACCTGCTTGGGATTCTCTCTTCCTCCCTCTCCCTCTGTTCTACCCCCACTCATGCTCTCTCTCAAAAATTTTTTCTTTCTTTGCAGTTTTCCCCCCCGTTCCCAGGAAGACGTAAAATCAGAATTATTGTGCTGAAAGTTATCTGAATTAATTGCTTTCTGTGAAGTTACCCATTTGATATATATTTGGGTTCATTTGCTCCTGTTTGTATTCAATTTTAGGGTATGCTTTTTCCATTTGATTCTGAATATGTAAAACTTTCATAAGACTGAAAGTCAAAAGTTTATTAAAAGGTGAACTTGAACCCTCACTCCTACTCCAATCTCCCCAAGAGAAACCACTGTGACTAGTTTCTGGCTTATTTAATCTATGTCCTATTTTGCAAAAAATATAAGCAAATATGTCCTTACTATCACTTCTTCCTTATGTAAAAGTAGTATATGACACATGCTTTTGTTCTTTGCTTGCTTCACTTGACAGTATAGCTTCAGAACCACTCCACAGCAGTTCAGGGACCTTCCTTACTCTTTCTTACACCTACAAAGCACTTTACAGGATAGTGATAGAACAGTTGATTCGACTAGTATCCTAGAATGATGTTTCATATCTATGGAAGTGAGACTGTTGAGCCAACATGCAGTTTTGTTAGGCATTGCTCAATTCCCCTCCACCGAGGCTGAAACAAACCTGCATTCCCACCAGCAATGTAGGAGAGTACCCCTTTCCCCAGAGCCTTGACAACAAAATGAGTGGTTAAGCTTCTGAATTTTTGCCAATCTGATAGGTGTGAAATGTTATCTCAGTGTAATTTCAATTTGCATTTCTCTTAAAAGTGAGCAACTTTTCAATGTTTTAGGCCCATTTTCTATCTTTGGGCTATCCGTTCATCTCTTTTGAAAAGGCAAACACTTAAAAGAATTTACCTATTTTAGAATTATGCATTAAACGGAATTTAGCATTAGAAGATTCAGGTTCAACTCTCAACTCCCCATTCTACTGTGGGGCACTGGGCAAACTGCTTAACGGGTCTTCATCTTCCTTATCTGTAAAATGGAACACTCCTCCCACCCTAATCTTATATACCTAATGGGTACATTCTCAACTTACAAAGTTTTTCCTGGTCCCTTCTGCCATGTGAGAATACACAGATAAGTCAATGACCCAGAAGATGGCTGTCACCTGACCACACAGTCCCCTGTCTCAGACTTCACCCTACGGAACTTTGAGAAATAAGATTCCATTGTTTATAAGTCCCTGTCCCCCCGCCCCCTCCCCCGCCAAAACAAAACAAAAGGTTTCTCCCATAGTAAAATGGAAAAACTCTTTCGATCCTGAATTCTAGACACAGTCCTTTTTTCCCTTCCTTTGCCAAGATTCATAAAAATATAATCTAATACCTTCTCTGATTACTCATTTCCCATAAATCTTAACCCAGAGCACTGCACCTTATGCCCTCATCACTCTTGCTAATGTTACTAATGACCTCTTCTAATTGTCTAACCTAGGGGTCACTTTTGTATCTTCATCTCATTGCCTTCCACGAATGAATATCTGATAGAATTCATTACTCTCTCCTTGTAGAATCAGATCAGACTGCACAAATTATCTAGCATCATGTCCAGTACAAAAAAGAGGGTCAACAAATGTTTGTTGAATGAATGATCAAATAAGATAAATAAATGAAACACTCTGAAACTGTAAAGTGTTCTCCAAGCACTATCATCGTATTACACATGATATGTAATTTAATTTGGATGTTGAACTGGGAGATAGATCAAGGAGGCTATGAAGGTGCATTTAGGTAAATGGACTGATGGACAACTGATATTTTCTACAGACCAGAGCTCGGCTGACTTGCTTAAAAATTTTTTTTTTTAACGTTTATTTATTTTTGAGAAAGAGAGACACAGAGAGTGAGCAGGGGACGGTCAGAGAGAGAGGGAGACACAGAATTTGAAGCAGGCTCCAGGCTCTGAGCTGTCAGCACAGAGCCTGACATGGGGCCCGAATCCACCACAAACAGTGAGATCATGACCTCAGCTGAAGTTGGTCGCTCAACTGACTGAGTCACCCAGGTGCCTCAAAGATGACTTGCTTTAAAAAAGATATGGGAGATTCTGAAGGCTCTGTCCTCAACTTTAGGAAACAAGCTCCCACACCAAATAAAGAGGTTAAGAACTATAAAGAACTTCAAGGAGACAGTAGCAAGCCATAAGGGTTGAGTGGCTAAATTGTATCCAGGGAAATGTGACCACTTCACTTCTTAATTTAGAAATCTAAATCCTCTGTGGAACTCTGTCCAGCTAGATGGAAATAACCCTTACGTGATGGGAAAAAGTCCATGGTTTTCATCTACCTGTCCAGAGAAAATTTAATCTGACAATCTGAAATGGCACACATCCAGAAACAAAAGAAAGTAAAAGTTTTGGCTACTGATTCAGTGAAGTCCATATAATGTGACTTGGGCTGTGCTTAGGGTTGCTTCTGGTTCAACCTGAAAGAAAGAACTAGAGTCTATGTGGTGTAATTACTTTTCTGCCCTCAATATAAATGCCACATTAGCCACCTGGGGCCGTCCACAGACTCCATTTATTATTTTTTTCCTCCATGCTTTTCAGGCTTACAATGACACAATTCCATAGGGTTTTTCCACTATGTTCTATGTAATTATGTTAAGCATATTCTAATCTTACTGAAGTGTAAAATGAAATCTTGGGACTATAATACATTCTTAAGTAAGTTCATTTCTACCTTTCACCCTGGTTTTCCTATACTGTGCCATTCCCAAAGATCCAAGTGATTAATTTCTTTCTTTAAAAATAAAAGTCTTTTTAAGTAGGCTTCATGCCCAATGGGGGGCTTGAACTCATGACCTGAGATCAAGTTGCATGCTCTACCAACTGAGCCAGCCGGGAGCCCCCAAGTGACTAATTTCTTCTCAAATGTTATCCTCAGGAAATAGCCTTGTGAGGGTCCAAATGTTCTAAGCAAAATAAAAGAGAGCACATTTATAGCACCTAAAAGAAGACTGTACTGGGGTTCTGCTAGGATCAATAAAACTTGGTATCATCTCCAGGGATTGGTATCCTGCTCATATCTTTATCATACCATGCCTATAACCTCAATACTGTGAATCAAATTATTGAGACAACCAGGCACAACATCTCTATTGATTTTTCCTTCTGAGAAAAGTTTATGCTACATGTCTTCAGGTGAGGGACAAAATCATGAAGGATTAAAACAGCCCATCTGATTTAAGTTTTATCTGTTCACATATCCTCCATTTCTCTGTGTCTACAGAAGTAACTACCAATTTGAGGCTTAATTTTTCTTTGAAAAGGAAACAGTATTCTAAAAGGAGCTGTAATGTCAAATATTGAAAAAGATTAAGAAGATTAAGAATCAGCAATAAAAATTAACTAGTTTTTTATTCATGAACAAAATTATTGGTTGTGTCCAATATTCTGGTTTCCCTTGTTCAACTAAGAAAGCTGCCTTTCAGCCAAGGGTCTCTGTTCACATTTAGATTTTTCTCAGTCAAATGGGACAATATCCAGGCGAGATGTTGATATTAAGACTTGGTTGGGCAAAGGCTTCCAGCTCAGAGAAGTGGTACACTCTTAAGGGTGTGGAAGAACTTTTTCTGGAAATACCCTGGCTTCCAACCAATCAATCATCCTTTCTCACTGAAGATTTTCTTTAAACTATGCTCTATACTTTTCTCCATACCAGCCGGACAGTTTTCTAAAGAAACATCTCTGTGTAGTGCACTGCAGAACTGAGCATTCTTCCAAATGGAGAGGAAAAATCCTGCTGCCTCCCTTCATACAATCTGCTTGCGCTCCAGGCATGGCAGCTAAGCACAAGATGAAATGACTTTGCAGAAAACTAACACCACCACTTGCCCCTTGGATAAGACCTCTTTTTCCGTGTCAACTGCTGGGAAATCCAGCAGAGCACAGACTCCCTAGAGAAGAGATAGGGGTTTGGATTCAGGATACGGTGGTACAAACAAAGGGAGGAAGCCATGGAGGAAGTGTTCATGTACCTGTTTTGGGGATAAGAGTTAAATTTCAGAATTCTCCAGATTGAAAGTTTTTCCCAAATAAAAATATTCATAATGGAGAGAACATGTCCATTTTCTAGAAAACAGAATTATATCTGAAGCTGAGTAGATTTCCCCTTTTTCAAAAATCTATAGATACATATTAAAAAAGTAAAAAAAGACTAGTATTATATAACAAAAGATAACTGTGCTTATCTCTTTTGGTGATGAGCAAGTGTTATGTTATTTATTGCCTTCTGAAATTGTCTAAGCTTTCTACAATGAATGTGAATTATTTCTGTAATAAATAAAAAATCCAAGACAGAAGAATATGCCAATAATCATGCTACATGAAATAAGTCGGAGAAAGATAAATACCATATGATTTCACTTATATGTGGAATATAAAAAGCAAACAAATAAAACCCAACTCAAATACAGAGAACAAACTAGTGGTTGCCAGAGGAAAGCTGGATGGGGGAATGGGTGAAAAAGATAAAGGGGATCAAGAGTTACAACCTTCCGCAGCCAGTGGCTCAGCTGGTTAAGCGTCTGACTTTGGCTCAGGTCAGGATCCCAGGGTTTGTAAGTTAGAGTTCCACATCAGGTTCTCTGCTGTCAGCATAGAGCCTGCTTCTCATAGTCTGTCCCCTTCCCCTTCCTTCTCTGCCCCTCCCCTGCTCACATTCATTCTCTTTGTCTCCCAAATAAATTAATAAGCTTAAAAAACAGTTACAAGCTTCCAGTCGCAAATTACAGACATAAAAATGTACAGGATGGGGAATGCAGCCAGTGATATTGTAATAATGTTGTTTGGTAACTACAGTTATTGCGGGGAGCACTGAGTAATATATAAAGCTGTCGAATCAACAATGCTGTACACCTGAAACTAATATAACATTGTATGTTAATTAAATTACACTTCAATAAAAAATAAGTAGAAAGAAAGGAATGGACTTTGTGTAGCTCACTAAAAAAAATAGATTGTTTAAGCTTTGTATAAAGAAATGAACCATTTTTATAATAAGTAAAAAACCCAAGACAGAAGGATATGCCAATAATCATGAAATAACAGGATGAATACACTGGTACAAATACTGAAATGCATTTGTACTTGATTAGGGACTCTATAATCTGGGAAGAACTGTGAAGTTTTTTCTGCTAAGAATACTATTAAAATTTCTCTATTTGTCCTAAAATAAACCATTTGAGGAGGGAGTAAGGAGAAGGTAGATCTTGAGGAGGCAGCATCAGAGACACAGGGAAGTATACCTGTAGTTAAACAGGTTGAATAGTCAGGTGTTAATCGTATTTCTAAAAAAAAATTTTTTTTTAATTTATTTTTGAGAGACAGAAACAGCACAAGAAGGGGAGGGTCAAAGAGAGAGGGAGACACAGAATCTGAAACAGGCTCCAGGTTCTGAGCTCGTACCCACAAACTGTGAGATCATGAACTGAGCTGAAGCCTGATGCTTAACCAACTGAGCCACCAGGTGCCCCTGTTAAATGTATTTCATTTAATTTAATGAATTATCACTAAATCATCATCATGTCTACATCCTTTTTGGTATTAAAATATAAGCTAATGGAAAAGTGACTTCCAAGTTTATAGCTCTGGTCACTTTCTACCATGAGCCATTTTTAGCTACAGACACTTACCCTTCATAAAAATTAGTCATGTTACATAGACACAGTCGGGGCAGCGTCTATTTGAATGAGTGTGACTCATAAGTTTTCTATAGATAACACAAAAATCCTTTCCCATAATATAACAGCAAGGAATAGCTGAACCCTTGTGGAGGTACACACACAAGACAACGAAGCCAAGTGCTTTACAAATGGAAAGGTCAATGACAGCTTTGCAGTATGATCTGATCTACACTTAGACATGGCAACACACATTGGTCAAGTAAAAGTAATGGAAAAAAAATTCCTTTTCCAGCTCACAGCTTTTCATGAGTAATTCATAGCTATAACCACTATGAATGACTCTACAAACACATATAGAGTGTCAAAAAGTTAATTCAGGGCACAAGCCTTCAATGGCATAAAATCTGACTGCTTGATGATATAAACTCATGAATATTCAGGGTGAGATGATCCAATTTAGCCAGTTCCTGTGCATTTATTCCTCTTGTCTCCTGTTTCTCAGCTTCTAATCATTTCACAAATGCCCTCATGGAGAAAGGAAGTGAAATTCAAACCAATCAATTTGGTTCCTAGTTATTAGCATTTTTGTCAAAGTGTGTGGGAAGTGGAAACAAAACAAAGTTTTGACATTCCCCATTGATTTTAATGACCCTTTTTAACTTCATTCCCACTACCATGTACGGATGGAAACTAAAACTCTAGCATTTGGGAGGAAAACAGGTCTTAGGACTGTAGAAGGTTTCCCAATCCATCAGTCAGAAAGGTGTCCTTGGGCTAACTGCAGGTCACTGAATGTTCAGGAACAATGAAGAACAATTTTAAGTCATTGAAATGTTAGCAATCATTAAAGTTTTTGGGGAATTCAAATTGTGGCTAGAAGGTTCCAAATGTTTAAAAGTCCAATAGCATCTCAGTTATAAGTAGTTCCCACCTGCTCTGCTCAGATTTTTAAACCTAAGGCAAAGCTGGCAGATTTGAACAAGTGGTGACTTCAAAGGATCATTCTATTTGGATTTGTCGTATAAAACTATTATGGACTGTTCTGTTTTTCTGTTTGTTTTTGTTTTTTGAAAGAGACAGAGTGCACAAGTGGGTGAGGGGGCAGAGAGAGAGAGAGAGAGAGAAAAAGAATCTCAAGCAGGCTCTACACTGAGGCTCCATCTCATGACCCCGGGATCATGACTGGAGCCAAAATCAAGAGCTGGACACAACCAACTGAGGCACCCAGGCTCCCATTTTTGACTTTTGACTGTCATGAAGAACAGATGAAATAGATATTTAATAATCGATGGGGGGGAAAAGGGCCTGATTTGTAGCATTTGCCCATTTCCTTGGTGTAAATTTTCCTACTCCTTATTTTTCTTTTCTTTTTGTTTTTAACGTTTATTTTTGAGAGAAAGACAGAGTGTGAGTGGGAGACAGAGAAGACAAAGAACTGGAAGCAGGCTCCAGGCTCTGAGCACAAACCCTGATGAAGGTCTCGAACTCACGAGTGGTGAGATCATGATCTGAGCTGAAGTTGGATGCCCAATCAACACAGAGCCACCCACCCAGGTGCCCCTTCCACCTATCATTTAAAGATTTTATTTATTTATTTATTTTGCGCGAACATGAGAAAGAGAGAGAGAGAGAGAGAGAGAGGGAGGGAGGGAGGAAGGAAGCATGCACTTGAGCAGGGTAGGCACAGAGAGACAGAGAGAAAGAAAATTCCAGGCAGGCTCAGCACTATCAGTGCAGAGGTGATGCATGGCTCAATCTCACAACTGTGAGATTATGACCTGAACTGAGAAATCAAGACTTGGACGCTTAATCAACTGAACCCCCCAGGCCCCCCTTGAGCGGTCAATTTTAATCTACCAGCTTGAATGTCACTGAATGAGGAATTGGGAAGAGATGAGCTGAAGCACACTACTATGTAACATTTACACCATACAATAGGTATAAATAACCTAAGAGCACAGATAACAAACAATAAATGTAGTAAAAAACTAGGAAGTGATGAAATTTGAGTATTTATTACCTTTGTTTTTAAGTTACATTTTATTTAAATATAATATGAACTAGAGTCAGCACATAACTTAAAGTGACCCTGAGACTTACCAAGAATACGTGCTCAAATATCTGTGTAGGACTATCCATCTGACCAAGGATCACTATCATTTCATTATCTATAAATTCCTTGAACTCTCGCAAGTTGCACACCATTTGCATTTCCAACTCCGTTCGTATCTGAAACAAAGAGGACATATTTTACTAACCTCTGAAAAGTACCTCTGTACTTTCAATCACTCACTATTTCTTCTTTTAATTTTCTTTTTTTTCTTTTTGAGAGAGAAGCAGAGCCAGAGTGGGGGAGGGGCAGAGAGAGAAGGGGAGACAGTATCTCAAGCTGGCTCCAGGCTTTTAAACTTTCAGCACAAAGTCCCACGCGGAGCTTGAACCCACAAGCCATGAGATCATATCTTGAGCTGAAGTTGGACTTTTAACCAACTGAGCCACCTAGGCGTCCCAATCACTCTCTCTAACCCCAGACTTACAGTTATTCCTCTTCTAGCCTTGGAACAGGAGAACTCAAGGTTTCTTACCTCTTTGGATGTGATATTCTCCAAATCCTTCTGCATCATGATCTCCCTTAATTTGGTTTTAATTAATCTTTCTGTTCGCTCACGTTCAGTTGGTCTGAAAAGAGAGAAATGGTGATTTTTTTCTTAGGTAGGCCTTTGACTAGCTTAATGAATGTGCCATTTGATTACGTTTCCCAACTGGCAGACATTCCCTCTACTACCCTCAAAAATTTATATTCTGGAAGCATGGTAAAAAAAATGTAATTAAGAAAGGTTTCTTTGAACAAGGTATAGAATGCAAAGATGCAGAAGTTAGTACTTAGAGCAGCTGTACATGTAAAAGCCCTTAAATATATTCATGTACATCTATGAAGGAGTAAAGACAAATAGGCGATGCTGGGCATGCTACTTTAACACAGAACCACAGTCATACTTCTCCATCAAGTACCCGTGACTACCGCCTGCTGGGCTAGAATACCAAGCTGGGTGGAACAATGCTGTGACCCACTAGAGAACTGGGTCTTCTGTAGGTTAAAAGGCCACCTAATGTTGCCTTTCATTGCTTTCGTTCTAGAAGACTGGAAAGACAAAAGAATGATTTCTGCCTTCTTCAATGAGGCAAATTCTCTCCAAAATGGGTTTCTAAGAATTAACTACCCAGAGGACTTCCATCCAAAATGTGTTCCTTTTCATGAAGGTTCCTTATAACCTCTCTGTGACATTATTATCCCCATTTTACAGATAAAGGAAACAAACATAGCTGAAAGGTTAAATGACTGGCCACAGATCACATACCCCGGCAACAGAACCAGCACTCTCAGCCCAGCCTAACGCCCTACCTGCAGGATTATGTTGCTTCCCTTAATCTTCTGACTCTTAAAAATAAAATTACCTTTGGAACTTTAACAGGAAATTAAACTAGGAAGCTGACTTTCCAATTACTAGAAAGGCACTGGTTCACTGTAACTGGATGCTTCTCTCTAAAAGCATTATTTCATATTATGCACAATTTGAGTGAGACTGACAAAGAGCACTTTCTGTCTTACCCTTCCCTCTTACCTACTCAAGAAAGGTATCTGCTCTGCACCTCCTTATTTGGGCATGGAAACGGACTAAGCCTTCAGGCATCCTGTCTGCCTGTGCTGCCTACAGCCTTATCACTGGCTGCAAAAATAGCTTCAGTAATCTCCAAAGATGGATGCTCTGACCTTACAACCTTGGGGCTCCTGATCACTGGGCTTTTAGTTTCTCATGAACCCTACAGAATACAGACAATACTGGTGCCATTTCCCTACCCATCAAGGCATCCCTGTCTTGAGCAGGATTAAAATTCTTAGTCATGCTCCCTGCCATTTTTTCTAGACATAGCTAATGGGAGAAACTTACATATTTCAGCTTTCTATTAAAAAATATTGATAAAAACAAAATTTACCACTTATGTGCATGAGTTAAATTCCCTAATCTAGCAGCCTTTCTCCTAATCCTTCACAACACTTGAAGCAGAGTAGTTTGGGAATAGACACAGCTGGGTTTTAATTCCAGCCCTGCTACTTGCCAGCAGTACAACCTTGAACAAATTCCTTCCCTTCTCTCAGCAGGTTTCCTTTTCTATAAAGTCAGGACAATAATAATAATATCTGTCTCATAAGATTCTTAGGAGGATTAAATGAGGTACCATGTATGAAATGCCTGGCATGACATCTGATACACACTGGAGGTACTACACACGTATGTTCCCTTCTTCCCCTTTCTTGGATTTCAAAATATAAACTGTATTTGCAGTAGAGCACTTAAGTCCATTTTGGCACATATTCTCCCTGTATGCTCAGCATTGTTTTTTAGGCTTTTCTAGTCAATTTAGGGAGAAGGGAATGGCAAAAACATTACAACATAGACACAATTTCTTGCTCAATTTCACTAAAGAAAACTCTGGAAAATATATAAAAATGCAAAGAAAAATAAAAATCACTAAAAATCCCAACACCCAAGATTATCATCAATACTCTGATCTATATATAGCTTTCAGTCTCTTTCTGAGGCAGACAGACATATACAAGTAAATATATCTTAAAATTGGGGTTAATTTGTACATACTAAAAGCCAGCATTTAATGAGCCTCTACCAGGTGCCAGGGACTATACTTCACATTATTCTTTTTGCTTGGGGATATAGATGGATTATGGCCAATTTCCTTTCCTTTCTTTCTGCTGTAAAATCCAAATTTTCTCCAATAAATCATGAGAAATGAGAAGGGTTTTCTCTTTCACGTAAGTCTGCTTCAGAATATCCATTTTTGAGAGATGCCTGGGTGGCTCAGTTGGTTAAGTGTCCAACTTCAGCTCAGGTCATGATCTCATAATTTGTGGGTACAACTCCTGTGTTGGGCTCTGTGCTGACAGCTAGGATGGAACCTGCTTGGGATTCTGTCTCTGCCCCTCCCCTTGCCTCTCTCAAAATAAATAAACAAACTTAAAAAAACAATGTCCATTTTTGAGTCAGATGAGACATCCATTCCTTTGATACCCATCAACTAGCAATAAAGCATAAAATCAGTAACATTTTCCAAGATTTTGGAAGCCAGACTAATTCTTATTTTTTCAGTTACTGTGGGATCTTCAAAAAAGTAGGGCTAATGACAAAGAAGAGCCTAGTATTAATAACACCCATGCAAAAGAGCTTCCATTGTCTTGACTGTTTTGTTCACAGAATTCTTAGATATTTCACCTTTTCTAGTAAAAATAAGTTTGCATTATCTATATTAAGAACTTTCTTTTTTAAACTTTGTTCTTAAATGTATTTTTTAAATTTTTATTTATTTTTTTGAGAGAGAGAGACAGAGTGTGACTAGGGGAAGTGTAGAGAGAGAGAGACAGAGAATTGGAAGCAGGCTCCAGGCTCTGAGCTGTCAGCACAGAGCCCGATGTGGGGTTCGAACTCACGAACTGCAAGATCATGACCTGAGCCAGAGTTGGACGCTTAACCAACTGAACCACCCAGGTGCCCCTATATTAAGCATTTTCTTAAAAACAGAAGAATCCCCCCCTCCCTGGAAACAACCGTGATATAACTTTAGGAATCTGAAGGTGAAGGTCTCTATGGTCAGACAGTCAGTAGCTACTCTTCTTTTCCTAGCTGTAGAATAACTTGGAAGTGCAGAGATCAATTCAGAGCAAAATAAACACCTTTATTAATTTCCAAAATAGTCACATAAATTTCAACACACAGACTTAAAAAGGAAATAAACATCACCTCAACCTCAGGCCTTTATCCAACTCAACAGTACACCAGGGAGATTTAATAAAATCTTACTGACAAAGACCCAAAAAGGAAAAGGTGAGGATGATTCCAACACTTGAATTATAAATTATTTTTTGAAAAAAAATTATGTTTTGAAAAACGTGAACAGAAATCAGTTTAAAATTAGCATAACAACCCAGGCTGTCTTTTAAATTGACTGGAAACATCTTATTTTCTTAAGTATTAGAAATATCCCTTTAATCGCTTCTCGGCCTTTTGGCTAAGATCAAGTGTAGAAATATCCCTTTAAAACCTTCTCTATATGTCATTAATTTCCTTACCAAATGCTTCTTTCACAGATAATGCAAAGGCAGACTTCACCCTACCTCCCTTTATAAATTTTTATTTTATTCTTTTAAATTTTTATTTGAGAGAGAGAAAGAGAGCATGTGAGTGTGCACACATACATGGTAGTCAGAGGGGCAGAGGGAATGAGAGAGAATCTTAATTAGGCTCCACACTCAGTGCAGAACCTGGCATGGGGTTTGATCTCATGACCCAGAGATCATGACCTGGGCAGAAATCAAGAGTTGGATGCTCAAGTGACTAAGCCATCCAGGTGTCCCAGCCTAACTCCCTTTAAACTCAAATTTCAAATTAGTGGAATCTGAATGGGATTTTATGGTCTTGCAGTTCTTCACTACGGAGATTCCATTGTGCCTAGGAGTGAAACTCCTAAAGCCTTTGCAGACAGAAAGAACAGAGTTCTCTGTGTGGCAGATGTGTAGTATAGATAATGACTAGTATCACTTGTAAGATCAATTCACCAAGAGGAGAGATTAGGGAGGAACATGTTGCTTATGACTCTCTAGGACATAGTAGAGAAAAATTCTGTGATCCTGAGTGAACTGACTTACATGTCCGTGAAGAGAGCTGGAGAATCAGGCCGGTGGGACTGCACATCCTGCATAGCATTCCATTCATTGACTGAAGACTGATCTGAGTTGATATGGCTCTCGTAATAACTCACCCAGGTGAGAAACAGGCTGCCTGGATAGTAGTTATGCATTCTGGCCACTTCACAAGCCTTGTGTAAACTCTGTAATGCAGACCTGAAAGATACATTGGAAAATGAGCACTGTGGAACTGTGGGGATACCAAAAAGCCAATAATCCATGTATATCAAAAATTCTTTCAATTTTTAGATCTATAGAATTTTGCCTTTAGAGAATCTATTCCCTGTAATTTAAGATTCTGATTCTGGGGCGCCTGGGTGGCTCAGATGGTTAAGTGGCCAACTTCGGCTCAGGTCATGATCTTACGGTTTGTGGGTTCGAGCCCCACGTCAGGCTCTGTGTTGACTGTTTGCTCAGAGCCTGGAGCCTGCTTCTGGTTCTGTGTCTCCCTCTCTCTCTGACCGTCCCTCGCTCACACTCTGTGTCTCTCTCTCTCTCTCAAAAATAAATAAACGTTAAAAAAACTTGAAAAGATTCTCTGATTCTGATTAAACTATATTACCTATTCATAGCATTTGGCTAGATACTTCTTCCTGAAAGATACGATACATTATTAAGGCTGGGGTTAGAGATGGGGGCAGGAAAACTGACAACCCATCAGTGAAAAACAAGTACCTATGGCACTCATGACCCTGTAGTTGGAACATGCTGTGGGTGTGCTAGGTAACTACAGAACTAAAGATCTCAACCATTCACTATATTAACTATGTAAAGATTGGTTTCCCTTGGTGCAGAATCATCTTACAGCATACATTCCCTATGATTCTCAGAGGGTCCACAAAGATCATAGAGCTAGATGTCCCTAAGCCTTGAGGACATGTCCCTTCATGCCCAGGAAGGGCTAATCTAATGACATTTATCATTCTTGCTGCTTTAGTTTCCCAGTCTCTTTAAACCATTTATTCATATGCTTGGGCTACTTTCTAAGAATAGCTCTGGTTATACTAAGACTAATTAAATCTCTGACTCTGAACGCAGGAACCCAAGAGTAAACAAAACTGCAAAGTACCTTTTTGGTTATCTACTTGGGAAAAGCTAACGCTAGAAATGCTAGGAAGTTAGTTACATAAGAGCAGAGATCTTTCTACATTTTGTTTACTGATATATCTCAAGTGCCTAAAAGGATGTCTAGTTTATGGATGGGAGTATAGTTAGTATTTGCTAAATGAAATGTCTTATTAACTGTAAGCTAATGCCAGTCTCCTGTGGGAAGAGGACAGTGCGAGAGAATTCAATAGGCAATCCATTTACATCTTTCTTTTAAAAATGCTGTTTAATTTTTTTTGCCTCTTAACAAAAGTGATCCATGTTAACTTTAGAAAATTTAGGGACCTTAAGTAAAAGGCAGAAATATTCTATAATCTGACCACCTAGAAATAACCACTGTTAACATTTTAGTATAGGTCTTCTCAGTCTTTTTGTGTATGCATAGATCTGTGATAAAGATATGATCACATTCTATATACCTTTTAACTTGACTTTACTTTATACCTTCTAACCAATGTCCATGTCAATATTCTTCAACCAGATTTTTCTTTTATAAAAAAATTTTTCGGGCGCCTGGGTGGCTCAGTCGGTTAAGCATCTGGCTTTGGCTCACGTCATGATCTCACGGTTTGTGGGTTCGAGCCCCGTGTTAGGCTCTGTGCTGACAGCTAGCTCAGAGCCTGGAGCCTGTCTTCAGATTCTGTGACTCCCTCTCTCTGACCCTCCCCTGCTCGTGCTATCTCTGTCTCTCAAAAATAAATAAAAAACATTAAAAAAATTTAAAAAATTTTATGTTTATTTATTTTTGAGAGAGAGAGACAGAGATAGAGCATGAGCAGGGGAGGAGCAGAGAGAGCCTTGGAGACACAGAATCCAAAGCAGGCTACAGGCTCTGAGGTGTCAGCACAGAGCCCAACGCAGGGCTTGAACTCACAAACCGTGAGATCATGACCTGAGCCGAAATTGGAGACACAACTGACTGAGCCACCCAGGCGTCCCATCAACCAGATTATTCTTAATGGTTGCATTATATTTAGTAACATGGAGGCACCATAATTTAATTCCTATTTTTCAGACATTTAAATTGTTTTCCATTTTTTGCTATTATTATAACACTGACAAACATTCTTATAGTTAAAATTTTTGTACACACCCATGATTGTTACCTTAGGATAAATTTTTAGAAGCCTGAAATACTTGGTTAAAAGGGCATGCAAAATGATAAGGCATATTGGCAAATCATCCTTAAGAAAGGCTGTTTCAGTTTTTTTCTCCCCCAATAGTAAATGACAATGTCTGCTTTGAGTCCTTGTTAACCTCATATAATGTAAATTTAAAAATAAAAGTTACCAATTTAATAAAGGAAAAACATGTCAGTCCATTTTCATCAAGGAAACAAATATTTACCTAAAAACAAAGTTGCAGAATCTTTTAAAATTCTATTACTCAAAGTAAGCCAAATTCTCAAGAGAAGTTTGCCAAGTTCTGTGAATTCTCAGTGAATTTCAGTGTCATTACATAGATTGGAAGGTAAGGGCCAGCTGAGTGCAACGTACAGGATATACAACACATGTTTTCTTCATCCAGGAAACGTGCTTCAAAAGCATGTGCCACAAGTGTCTGGGGCAAGTGTCCTAAAACACACTCAAGGCTTAACCACCTCAGATACTTCAGCTGCATACAGGAGTGGGGGGCTGCAGTAACCACCTTCCTGTGAAGGAAACACCTAGTCTAAATGCTGCTCTGATCCATATATCATTTTTTTCCCCCTGTAACTTTCAGTTCATTACTCCCCATGTGGTATATCAAAAAGTTTATTCTGCAATGATCTATTAGAAGTAAGAATTGTAAGTTTGCTTGAGAACATCAAAGACTGAACTAGGTTATTACTTGAATCTTCACTGTCTTAAGAATTAAGGCTGCTTTGTACTCCTTCTCAAAATATAACTAAAGACACCGTCATTTATGGAACTTATGCTGTTTGGGACCTAGGCAGAGATATAGGTCAATTGTCGTTAAGGGAGCCTTAGTCAAAGAAGATAAGTTTTCCATGAGAAATTTATCTGTGAAATGTGCCCTAAATCTAAAAATCCGGCTTAAACACATAACTCTGTTCTACATCAATTATTACATGACTTTTAAGCTCATTTGACTCTTTTATCCACCTCAAGCCTATCAATCTTGTTAGTCAGGGGCAAATGAGCTCCCTGGAATCTTTTCAGACTCCTTTATTCCCTTTTTGGCTTTCGTTCTGTCCATTCTGTTCCTCAGGGGGACTTCTACTACAGAACAGGTGGCTGAATGAGAAGCTAAAATTCAAATCCCTGATTCAGGGATACAGTATGAATCTTAGAGTCACATCATTCTCTGGTTATATGAGATCATTTTTCTATATAATCTAGAACAAGACAGTAAGAGATTATTCTGTCTCAATAGAAGAGATACTTTCAGGCCAGTTATGTAACCTTTCAAAAATTTCAGTTTTTTCATCCATAATAAGGAGCTACTAATATTATTTTGGGGAGTTGGTGTGGTGACTAGCTATAATCCACATAAAGCACACTGTCTGACACATAGTTAAATAGTCCCCAAAGCATCAATACAATGGCTGTTTAGGCTTTATTTGTATTATGCAGTCTTGCAAACAGTCACCAGAGATTTAAATGGAAACTTACCTACCTATAACTCCATCAATAATATCCCTTATTACCTTAAGAAATTAAACACTAATGCATTATAGTACTGTGATGTTCTAGATTTGGCTCTAGACTGCTACTACCTTAGTCAACATATCCCTATAAAACTCTGTTCAAACTGGCAATCTGGTCCATTAAGTGTCTTCCAGAGTCTAAGAACATCTCTGAAATTTCACTTGTTTAACAATGCTTAAGGCCTTCTTCCATTATAATAATTTGAAAACTGAACTGTCAGGTCATCTTTAACTAGGAAGACCACACAAACAGATCACACAAATTCTTAAACACACGATCATACAGCATTTTCATAGAGAACTGTACCATTCAAAACACTACTACTCACAAAATACTGCCCCCAATAATACATTTAAAAACTTTCGTAGAGACATTAAAAGTCCTCTTACCACATTGCCTGTACAGATACAGGTTTGAATATGTGCACTCTGTTATCCGTTGACACACTGAACCCACTAAGGAAAAAAATGAGACAAAAATCCACAAGTGAGACTAGCTTACTTCAATTGTGAGTGTTCAAGGCCATTTCCCAGGCTTGCAACTGCTGGCTCAGTAGAAGAAATCACCAGGCCACTTCATGTAGAAGTTAACTAGAGTGTAGTTAACCTAACTGGAGAAGCTTGACTGAACAGCTTCAACAAAATGTCTGATTTTAACTACCAAGCAAAATGAATGGACTCCCACACTGGAGTTACGAAATTACATATAGTTCCCCAGCTGTAGCTACAGACAAACTGTTCTGCTGTATATTTCTATTTGGAAGTCTTGTGGGTTCGTAGCAAACCTGACCTGGGTTTTATAAACTGGAGCAAACATCTTGATCTCTTGGGGACACATTCTAAAAACACCAGGAGGGGGGGTGGAGGGTCACTGAAAGGAACTGGCAAAGGAAAGGGGTTATACTGTAGGCTGACAGCTGGCAGAGGCAGCAAGAGGTTATTTGAAACAGAACGTATCATCCTCTGGGAGAGCGCTGCAACAGTCCCACATGCTCAGATGAAAGACTGAGCCAACAAACGAGTTTTTCTTTGTTTGGATTCTTACCGTAGCCAGAGAACAGAAGTGAGAGGCCCTGGCAAGTTGTATTTTTACTCCACTTTACAAAACAGGAGTTTAAAAAGACTCACTGAGTTGCTGACATGACAGTTCGCTTGAGCGCAGTGGGCCTCCCATTCAGCTTCATGAATGGGCACTAAGATGGAACCCCACCCCTTGGCTTTCTGCAGGAGAATAACAAGGGAAAACTCTTACCCATCACCATCCAAATGGATTAGGGTGTCGCTCCAGAGGGGCAGGACTAAGCCCATGGTACAAGTGCTGCTGCAAGACAATAAACAGTCCACGGGTTAATTCCTGTTATTCTAGGAAGCAGCTGTTTAGTAACTCTTTCAACACAAAGGATAAAGTCCCTAAGCTCTAAATTCTAGCATGTTAGAGTGGAGGAATTTCTATCATATTATTATCAACCTAATGCATGTGCTCTGGAGCTGTATCAAACAGGTGGTTAGTCAGGTTCTTACATATTTAACAAAGAAAACTTATTGACCAACCAAGCTGTATTGCTATCTCAAAAGTGGCCACTGTCTAAAATCCAGGTGCTGCTGACTTGTGATTGGCAGGTTTCACTCCAAAGCCTCAGCACCTAACATAACTCCAAAAATTTTTTTAGTATTTATTTTGGAGAGAGACCGACAGACAGACAGACAGACACGGATGGGCAGAATGAGAGAGAGACAGAATCTGAAGCAGGCTCCAGGCTGTCAGTATAGAGATGAAAAGGGGCTCGAACCCACAAACTGTGAGATCATGACCTGAGCTGAAGTTGGACGCTTAACTGACTGAACCACCCAGGTACCCTCTGAAATTTTTTTCTAGTGTCAAGAATTACTGCTGGTTGCTGAAGACCTCTGAATACATAATTTGCTCAAATTTAATTCTGAGATTTATGTAGATTTACTGAACATCAGAACACATTCAATAGTCTAAAAGGGAAAGGGAATTAAAGTATGTAAAACAGTAATTGTTAACAGTTTATGATCAAGTTAGAGAGACAAAACAGACAAAATACAACTTAAATAAATAAAACAGAACTTGGTGACAATGCACTGAACTAACCTAGCGCTGCTGAAATGCAGACCGAGTAGGAATGTTAACAAATTAACAAAAGGGCAGTCCCAGTACATTAAAATCCTACTTAAGTGCGACATTAGCTCAGGGAGGAAACTAGCTTTAAGTTAATGGAACAGGTTGGGATAGAGAGCCATGGGTTCTCAATCGTGTCTCTATCACACCACTTCTCTGCACAACTGTAGTCTACCCCAGACCTCTGCCACCTTCTCTCCTTTTAAACTCTTTTTTTTTAAACTTTTAAAAAATGTTTTACTTATTTTTGATACAGAGAGAGACAGACCATGAGAGGGGGAGGGTCAGAGAGAAGGAGACACAGAACTGGAAGCAGGCTCTAGGCTCTGAGCTTGCTGTCAGCACAGAGCCTGATGCGGGGCTTGAACCCACGAACGTGAGGTCTGACCTGAGCCAAGTTGGAGGCTTAACCGACTGAGCCACCCAGGCGCCCCAGCCACCTTCTCTCCTTAAGGCTGCCATAAACCATCTTCCCCTTCCCAGCGTCTCCGAAAGGCTTTGATGCCCTCTCCCTGCCAATGTATGTAGACGAGGAGCATGGTACAGTAGAAAAAACTGTAGACATGGGAGGCAGAATGGCAAAGTCTGGTTGAGAGCATGGGCTCTGAAGTCAGATGGGCTCCGGAACCTAGGTTCTGGCACTAACTGTATCATTTTAGGCAAATTATTTGCTTTGTGCTCCAGTTTTCTCATCTTTAAAACCAAATAAAAATACCTTCTTTATTGGGCTCTTTTGAAGATTAGCTAACACACTAAAAATGTATATCACAATGCCAAAACATAACAATAACCACCACTTATTGGGCAGTTATACTTTGTCAAAATATCTGGATTTGATCTCTTTTGGTATTTCAATTCCTTTTGACAAGTTATTTACCCCCTCTCAGCCTTAATTTCTTCATCTTAAAATGTAGGTAACAAAACCTTCCTTTCATAGAGTTATCATAAATATTTCAAATATTTAAAGTGAAACCACACATATGAATTGTCACATAAAACCAATGTCGAGTATGAATTTTTAGTGAGTGTTCTGATACAACAGAAAGCGATGGGAGTAAGGGGAGAAGCAGGGAACATCATAAAGATGGACTGAAAACAACATGAGGAATACCAGGCTTTGACTGCTGGAGTCAGTGCCGGGCTAACCAAAACCATTCCCTAGGTGGGCTGTGTCTTAATGCTTTGCACTGTGCTTGCTGGTGTGTTACTCAATGCTCCCTCCACTAATGATTCCAGAGTTCAGGAGAGTCAAATCAGATTGCAACAGCTTATCCACATTGGAAGGCTGGGCCTGAACTCCAGACACACAACTACCGTGCTAGAGTCTGGGGGAGGGTGGGTGTGTGTGGGTGTGTGTGTGTGCGCGCGCGCGTGCGCGCACGCACGGGGGGGGGGGGCAACTCTGCCACCATTTTCATTGAGAAGATGAGGTAAGCACAAGTAAAACTTGTTTTGAAAATGGCATCCCAAGATGGAGTGGGGTTATTTTCAGAGTAGTTCTTTTTTCCTTCTTTTATTTTTCTTTTTTAAGTGAGTGCTTAGCTAGATTCCTAGCAACAAGTATAGTTTGGGTATAAATACAAAAGGTTTATAGCCTAGTGACAAATCTTGACACTAAGTAACTACAGAGGAAGATGCAAAGGTCTAAAAGAGTATGATCTATGAGCTTGTGATCAAACACCAGTTAAACTTTGGACAAGTGACAGTGATATGTAGGAATCAAACATCACATTTTTAGCTTATATTCAGGTCAGTCTGCTTCTTTCTATTAAGAAATAGCTTTTCCACATGATAGAAGAGAGGGGCCTGAGTTAGGCACACCTAGTTTACCTTGAGTTTCATGAGATTTTTCTCCTTTAAAGTATAGGTACTTATTTTAGTAGATATTCATCCCATTTAACAAATATTTATTGAATGCCTATATGTATCAGACATTTCAAGATATTGGGGGTACAAAGAAAAATTATAAAATGACACCAAAAACTATATTATTTTAAAATTTGAAATATATTCAATGCAATTTGGAAACCAAGGTTATACTGTATATTAAAAATATGTTCCTTAAAATAGAAGAGAATACTCAAAGAACTTGTAAACAGGCTAAATGCACTGGCAGATCATATCTTGAGAACTATTTGGGAAGATATGTCTGTCATAAACAGTCTGGGTCTACTTTGATTTAGCACTGTTTTGAAACATTAACTTTTTATATAAAATGGTACAAATTCCCTCAACAGCAGCTGAGCTAGAAATGACACTAGGTGACCTGAGTGCCAGTATTCTGAAGTGGGCAGCACTGTTCTTACTATCCAAGGAGCTTATTCAAACAGAAGGTAGATGGGAATTCATAAAACCGAGGTTACCAAACAGAATGAAAACTAGTTTCTAGAGCTTTTCACATCACATTCTGTCTCCCATAAAATAAAATTTTCTTTTGTTAGTCAGATATGATTCAGGCAGGACCATTATTGAAGATATATGCAATTCACGGAGGATAAATTATTGGGTACCCATGTTAACAAGCATTCTTTATGATTTCTGGGAACGTTTGAAACAAAGTAAAAGAGATAAGATTACACAGCTGATTTCTCACACTTGGGGTCAGGAGACTCAGAAGTTGTTGCCTTGTATCTTCAGGGGAAGACTCAAGTGTAAGTTTCCATGCAATCCCAGCTCCTGTTTTATGAGGTTTCCAAGGGAAGAATCAGGAAGAATCAAAGGAAATAAGATATAGAGTAGCACTGCCCAACTGAACATTCTGCAACAATGGAAATGTTTTATACATGTACTGTCCATTATGGAGCCATTAGCCACATATAGCCAGAGTACTGAAATGTGCTAATTTTGACTGAGGGGCTGAAATTTAAATTTTGTTTAATTTTAACTTATTTAAATGGTCACAATGTGGTTAGTGGTTACTGTATGGGATAACACATATCTATAGAGATAAAAATCCAAATCAGAGGTCTTAAAATACTAATGATGTAGGCAAGGCAGATACTTAAAGGATGAATGCTTACTTTCTGAAAGGTCTGTTGCTTAGCTAACACCAGAGGTTAAATCCACGCAGGAGAAAACCTAAATGTGGTTTATAAGCCTGTGTAATTTCAGAGCATACAATTAAAGGCTGTAAGAGTTATACAAGGTAACAACTCTGGCCTCCTGAAACCACAAATAATTTTCAGGTTGACTGTAGAGGTGGAAGTAAACACTTGTTTGGGAAACATAATGACACTGTGATTTCTTTTCTTCCCAACATCAGGACAGTTAGAATCACTCCCTGTCTCCTCTTTGTGGCTAAATTCTTCCAGGCCTGGGTGACACCACTAGCTACTCCACAGTTCCATTCTAGTCCCGAACCAGGAAGTCAATGCTTTGAGACATCTGGCAGGATTTCCTGAGGCTTATTATCTAGAGTGCAAAGATTTGCTTAGCCACATTCCACAGTCTTCCCAAGGTTTCTCCAGAAGAAGTGGGAAAATAAAAAAGAAAAGCAAGAAACTTTATGGACACAAAATAGCCAGGTTCTGAGTAATGTATGGTATCTCTAAATATGGGATGCAAAGTACTGTTAAAGCCAAAGGTACAAGATTATAAAAGGTTCTGTTTTGAGTTTAAAGAATCAATTCCCCCCAACCCTGCCCCTTTACCTCAGAAAAAGGAAAAAGGAAGCAAAACATTTGGTAAAAGCAAGGTGTAAGGCCATGAATACATAGAAGAGATTACAGTTAAAGTGGGCTTTCTTTGACCCTAAGACCCACTGGTGCACTATATTAAAGTGTACATGCCCTAAACTCAGCAATGTGAATCATTACTGCTTAAAATAAAATTAACTACAAAAGCCAGCCTTTTATTCCTGGAGATTGAAGTTTAAATTATTTGCTTTATATTCATTACCACCTAAGGGTAGAGGAAGGTGAAGAATAGTGATAAATTAGGAACACAATCAAAGACATACACGAATCATTTTCATCCCTCAAGATTGTATGGCTAAGAGACTTTTGTGTTCCCTAGTTTTAGGCACTGACCTTTACGAGTAGAATTAGCATAAAATGTTTTTGTAATAACTCAAAAGGCAACTGGAATAAGTTATTTAAAAAGGAGTCTTCTCATCCTCCCTTTTGTGGTACCATACCTGTCATTAGAAGAGAAATCCATTCCTAGGACGATGCTTTCTTCAGTGTCTTGTCTACCATTAGTTGAAACCACTACCATATAGCGTGTTCTATTCTGGTAAGTACTTTCTAGTCTTACAGCCTGGAAGATAACAGACAACAGATATATTAGGAAATTTAGAAGGTCAGTTTTAGATCATTCAACCTATTTTTACATCAGCATCTTACAGCATGCTCAGGAAGACTTAAATTCACATTCCAGCTCATGTATTAACTATGAAACTTTCAGTAAGTTACTAAATTAATTGGAGGGAGATATAAAAAATAATACCTACCCCAGTGGATCATAAGAATCATATGAAATAATGCATGTAAAGCACAGTGCTTGGCATATAGTAAAAGCTCAATAAATATTTGCTACTAGCATTTATAATAATAACAACTACCAGGGCATGTTCTAAAGATTGAAGAGAGAAATGTAATATAAATGTGAGCACTGGACTCAGATCAAGTTGCAGAAATAATTTCAATACAAAGCAAGCTCCTAATATATAAGAGGAGTATACTCAGTTGAAAGATGCTACACTATGAGATTTCCTTCTTTAGTTTTAGTGATAAAGAAATTGCTTTTGGGGCACCTGGGTGGCTCAGTCGGTTGAGCATCCGGCTTTGGCTCAGGTCATGATCTCACAGTTTGTGGGTTTGAGCCCCGCGTTGGGCTCTGTGATGACAGCTAGCTAAGAGCCTGGAGACTGTTTAGGATTCTGTGCGTCCCTCTCTCTCTGACCCTCCCCTGATTACACTGTCTCTCTCTGTCTCTCAAAAATAAATAAATGTTAAAAAAAGTTAAAAAAAAAAAAAAAGAAATTGCTTTTTCAGAGGCTTATTATTGTCAAAAACTATTTATTGCTTCTTTATAGTATTTTAAAAGGGCCTTCCAAAAATTTAAATATGGGCAGGATATTAAATGATATTAAGGATTTATTGTTAGTGATAATGGCACTGTGGTTATGCTTTTTTAAGTATCTAGAGTAAAATGACATGGTGTTCAAGTTTTACCTTAAAATGTTCCAACAATGGGAAGCAACTCAAATGTCCTTCAGTAGGTAAACAAAAAACTACATACATGCAGACAATGGAATATTATTCAGCACTTAAAAGAAATGAGCTATAAAGTCATGAAAAGACATGGAGGAATCTTAAATGCATATTACTTTGTGAGAGAAGCCAATCTAAAGAGGCTATTCCAACTATATGACATTCTGTAAGGGCAAAACTACTGAGTCAGTAAAAAGATCAGTATTTGCCAGGGTATAGGGGAGTACAGAAGTTTCTGGAGCCATGAAACTACTCTGTAGCATACCAAAGTGATAGATACATGTCATTATACATTTGTCAAAACCCACAGAATGTAGAACACCAAAACTGAACCCTAAGGTAAACTTTGACTTTGAGTAATAATGATGTGTCAATGCAGGTCCATCAATTGTAACAAATGGGGTAGGCTATGCAAGAATGGGAAATCTCTGTACCTTGAGTTCAATTTTCCTAAAACTGCTAAAAAAAAATTAGGCCATTAAAATTTTTGTTAAGAGGGTATATCTTATAATAATAATTATTAATAAAGAAGGTTGGGGGAAACTTTGGGAAATGATGGAGATGTTTATGGCATAGATTGTGGTGATGGTTTCACGGATGTATACTTATCTACAAACTCACCCAGTTGTACATATTGAATATGCACAACTTTCTGAAGATCATTTATACCTCAATAAAGCAATTTAACAAAATTTTCCAGTGAAGAGGGGTGCTAGCTGGTTTAGTCAGTAGAGCAGACCTCAGGGTCATGAGTTCAAGCCCCCATGCTGGGCAAAGAGCCTCAGCTTAAAAAAAAAATTCCAATAAAATAAGAAAAAAACATGGTGGGAGGAAGTACAGATGAAAAAAAATGGCTCCCAGTTAATATCCATTCAAATATTACTGTACACTTACTGCATATATAAATCAAGCCAAGTCCTGAAGAGTCAACGGTAGAAGACAGGTATGTCCCTTGCCCTCCCAGAGGCTACAATCTAGTCTGCTCTCCTTTTTTATCGGTTTTAATAAAAAGCCAGGAAACTGCACTGGACGCAATTTACTCTGTATAAACTATCCACCATTCCTTATCTTTCCTTATCTCAGAAGAGACACAGAGCTCCAATCCCATCAACTACTTTAAGACATCTGTCGGAAATTTCTATTTGGGATTCTTTCAGTGCTTCTCTTCTTGGGAGTCTCCTTTACCTCAATTCTGTCACTAACCCAAAAGTAACCATGCAGAGAGAAAAAGAGGCTTTTTCTTAAATGGCTTAAGGTGAGCCATCTAGTAAGGCAGAGGTGAGACTCACTCCCATGGCTATCTTTTTGTCTCAAATCCGATACTTCAGGAAAAGCTAGGGAAGCACAAACAGCAGATGTGGCCATATTAAAGCTTGTTTCTAATAAGAGCTGATATAACAAGAATGTAATGTCCACCATTCTAATCCCAAGTACACAAGGTAGCTGTACTGCTAACTTTATGTTCCATAAAGTAACATTTCAAACCAAATCGACTTGTGAGAAGCTAAGAAGAACCACCACGGCACTGGACGAAGGTCTAACACGAGTGGGCTGGACCAAAGGAACATTATACACCTATAGTTATGGATAAGGGCAAACACACATGAGGAGACTGAAAGCAGCACCAAACACTCTGACTCCAGGAACACACCACAGAATATTAAACTAATCAGAAACCAGGTGCTAAGATAAACTAGAATTTTTTTTATAAACAAGATCTCACATATTATTACATATCTAGCTTGGGCTTGCCTCTGCAAGTTCTGGGCTAACTGTTTAGTTTCCTGAATATGTTAGAGGCTCTTTTATCCTTTGTCAAGACTCAAATACAAACAGAATGGGAACAACTGAACTGTGCTCCTGATAATTTATCCACAGCTTCAACACCAACCAGTGGCAACTGACTGGTTAAGCTGAAACAAATAAAAGGAAAAAAGAAATAACCTCCACAAACATTACCTATCATACAAGTTATAGAGACTAAGTTAGCAGATGGGCAACTAGAGTTTCTTTGGGATATTCAGGGCAAACATTAGTTGTCTTAAAATTTTTTTCTTCTAATGTTTAATTTTTGAGAGAAAGAGAGAGAGAGAGATAGAGCAAGAGCGCACATGCACAAACGGGGGGGGGGGGGCAAGGGGGTAGCATAGAGAGAGAGAGAGGGAGGGACAGAGAGGGAGACACAGAATCTGAAGCAGGCTCTGGGCTGTCAACACAGAGCCAAACATGGGGCTCGAACCCATGAGCCATAAGATCATGACCTGAGCTGAAGTCAGATACCTAACTGAGCCATGGATGTACCCTTTTAGTTGTCTTTTTTTTTTTTTAAACTGAGGTGTTTATTTACTCATAATATAAAGAGCATTTCAAACATTTGGCCTTCCCTTGCTTATTAATATAATCATAATATCAGCCCTCAAACTAACAGGAAAGGCTCCAGTCCTTTTACACTGATTTAGGACTAATAGGTACATCTCAGATTTCAATTCTAGGGTTTTTAGATGGCAGAAAGGTACCCAGAGGCATTAGGATTTGATCTCTGACCTCTAGAGAATTACTTATATAATTGCTCTTTTTTCTTTTCTTCCTTCCTTCAAGATTTACTTTTAAGCAATCTCTACAGCCAATGTGGGGCTCGAACTTACAACTCTGAGACCAAGATCTGATGCTCTACTGACTGATCCAGCCAGGAGCCTCAACTAATTCTTACTAAAAGGAAGTTGCAGGGGCGCCTGGGTGGCTCAGCTGATTAAGCAGCCAACTTAAGCTCAGGTCATGATCTTGTAGTTCATGAGTTTGAGCTCCAAGTTGGGCTCTGTGCTGACAGCTCAGAGCCTGGAGCCTCCTTCAGATTTGGTGTTTTCATCTCTCTGCCACTCACCTGCTCACGCTGTGTCTGACTCTCTCTCTCTCTCTCTCTCTCTCTCTCTCTCTCAAAAATAAATTTAAAAACATTATAAAAAAAAGGAAGCAGCACTTTAATCATGAGGTCAGAAGCCATTAATTTAATACTTATATCCTCAAGAAGGTTGAGATGAAATATTTTATAGAAAAAAACTGCAATGCTGAGGATGGACTCAAGGTTTTAAATTTCCTTTCAAAGTTCAAGATTCTAGGTTAAGGAATTAAAATTTTAAGAGCAATAGCATAAAGAAAAACCCAATACCACCTGGGTTTAAAGTTTATTTCATACTCTTCTGTTGGGAAGATTGACAAAATCTAATAATCTAATTTAACCCATCAAGTTAATCAGAGAAATGTAATTTAAAATGGCAGCTTTTTATATAATTCTCTAATATTAGAATTGGCAGCAATTCCCCTATTTCCTCAGCTTCCAACATTTACATGGAATAGATCACTGGAATAAGACAACAATTCAGGTGCATTTGATTATAACTAAAGTTTTTGCTGAAAGGAATACCACTGAAGTTTATTCTAATTGTCCAGCCCAAACAATATTTTAAATTTCAAAACTTGGCAATAATATTAACTGAGAAAATTATTCCAAGAAAGTCTATTTATTGCCTAAATTTGGAATCCCATTATCAGTTTCAGGTGAACTGGATTCAGCAATCTGAGGACTGGGGCCGGAGTGAGAGGTCCCCTGCCTCTGATTCATTTCTGAGAGATAAGAATCCAACCTGTTTGCAAAAGCTCATCATCAAAGAATGATGTTAAAATTTCTCAGTAACTGATTTAAATGTTCAATCTGATTACAAGCAGTTTGCAACCACCACCTGATAAAATAACTTCTGTCCTCAGCATCCTCCAACATCAAGAAATATTATTCCTTAAGCTTGTACTGCACCTTTGCCTTTAATTTCTTTTCACCAAGAGTCTTACATCATGCTGCTGCATGCAATGTTTATCCTCAAGGAAGCCACATTATAAAGTCCCAATGTCTAGACAGGCAGCTCACCAAATCCAGAGAGAAAGATTTCAGAAGTATGTAAATATTAAATTCTAGCCAAAAGAACAAAGCAAAGTCAATATATAAAATTAAAATAGACTTCAGATGTGATAGTAATAAACTAAAAAACATTGTTTTCAAAAGAAATATAGCTTGAGGGAGTCTCAGGATTTTTTTTTTTTAACGTTTTATTTATTTTTGAGAGTGAGAGAGACAGCGTGAACAGGGGAGGGTCAGAGAGAGACGGAGTCACAGGATCTGAAGACAGGCTCCAGGCTCTGAGCTAGCGGTCAGCACAGAGCCCGACGCGGGGCTCGAACCCACGAACCGTGAGATCATGACCTGAGCCAAAGCCCGATGCTTAACTGACTGAGCCACCCAGGTGCCCCTTTATTCTTTTAATCTGTGAAATTCTTCAATTAAAAAAAAATCTATGTTTTATATTCTTTGTAGCCATTAAAGACAGATTTATTTGCTGACATGGAAAAATATCCACAAAAGTGTGAAGACGGCATTTATACTTTTCCTATTTCATTTTTCAAAATGTATATTTATTGATTTTGAGAGAGAGAAAGTAAGCAGAGAAGGAGCAGTGAAAGAGAATCCCAAGCAGGCTCAGCACTGTTAGCACAGAGCCCATTGCAGGGCTCAATCTCACAAACTGATGAGACCATGATCTGAGCTGAAATCAAGAGTCAGATGCTTCACCAACTTAGCCACCAAGGAGCCCATTATCTCATTTCTGTTTAAAAAATTTAAAAAAGGTGCTCTGACATTTACTCTTTTCCCTTATTATTATTTTTTAATGTTTATTTATTTTTGAGAGATTGGGAGAGACAGTGTGAACAGGGGAAGGACAGAGAAAGAGACACACACACACACACACACACACAGAATCCAAAGCAGGCTCCAGGTTCCAAGATGTCAGTATGGAGCCCAAAGCAGGGCTCAAACTTGCAAACCATGAGATCATGACCTGAGCTGAAGTCAGATGCTTAACCAACTGAGCCATCCAGGCACCCCTCTCTTTTTCTTATTTCTGAGCTCAGATCAAGTGTAAAAAACCTTCATAATTTGTTTTTTTTTTTTAAGTTTTCTTTTATTTTTTTCATTTTGATAGAGAGAGAGAATGCAAGGGAGGGGCAGAGAGAGAGGGAGAAAGAGAGAATCCCAAGCAGCCTCTGCTATCATCATGGAGCCTGATGCGGGGCTTGAACTCATGAACTGTGAGATCATTACCTAAGCTGAGATCAAGAGTCAGATCCCTAGATGACTGAGCCACCCAAGCACCCAGAAACGTTCATAGTTATAAAGATCAGTGGTAAAACCTTTTCATCATTTCTCAAAACTGATTAGCCTTTCATATACACACATTTCCCCTAATCTCATTCATACATGAGCAAGTTGTCAGTTATCTATCCACTGTCACTTAAAAAAAAATTTTTTTTTTACTGTCTTTATTTATTTTCGAGAGAGACAGAGAGAGAGACAGAGAGAGAGAGAGAGAGAGAGAGAGAGAGAGAGAGAGAGAGAGA